>NW_028317968.1:5000-312500 GCF_062004578.1 Staurois parvus
ACATGTTTTACTTGGTGTGTGTGTGTGTAATTATACACAAGGTAATGCGTGTTTTGTTAAAATTAATGGGCAAACATTGTGCACCCCAATTTGCCAAAAGCCAGACCTGGCCCTTTTTTGATAATGCAGCACATGTTAGTGTGTTTCCAAATGCTGAGTACCCCAACATATACATAGAGCAGTGCACTGTCTTTTCTCTTCTTGATAGGAAAATGTCAATATTTGAAAATTTAAATTGCCTGACTGCAAGGGAGGAATAATCCTTTGCAACAGGTTACCAGATATTTGACCCCAAGCTTTGTATACTCTTCTGGAAGAGGAAAAGAGACAATTAAAGGAGCAAGGGGATGAAGTTTTTGGAAATCCTGTCTATTAAGTGAATTTATTGCCATTGTTTGCAAGGAGTATTGTGATTTGTTTGTTTTTTTTTTTTGTTTTTTTTTTGGGTGGAGCATATATAGTAGATTATAGTTGGAAATGGACTTGAGGTCATTTGGGAATTGGGTCATTTTTAATACTGAATGACAAAATATTAAATTACATAATTTTCTTTTCATGTTTTTTGCTTTTTTTTTTCTTATTTTAATTTTCTGAGCAAATATTTATGCAGCATAATATTGTTAAAGATATATATGGCCTTTGGTTATATGGTTTGTCTATAGCCATAATCTGATTATGTGATTCCCATGAAGCTATGTGGCGATTCACAAATTGCCATGTTGGGCCATTTGTTCAGTAGTGGTTATGTTCTTGCTTTGAAAGACCAGTCCTATGAATTCTTTTTTTTAATGGTTTGTGTAGAGGTTAATTTCAAACTGAATATGTAGCCAGGAGTGAGCAGGTTTGGATAGCACAGAACCTTCATCAGTTTCATCTAAATACCAGATGCAGGTTGATAACCTTCATAGGTGTATATGTTTATAGTGCTAATAGTTGTTAATCCTGTAACAAGACAAGCTAGTCTTTGGAGAATGGGAGGCAGATTGCTATTGTTGCAGCTGCCCTTCAGACATGTAAACGAAGTTTATGGTATCCTCCAGACAGCAGTCAATAGAAGCAGTGGTAAAACACAGATGGGTTGGAGAGGAGGAGTCAGACAGTCTTTTATCTGCAGATGGGTTTCTTTGCTTGTTACCTGGACTGGAATTTAGGAAGTTAGCAGGGTTCCCTGGGGAATAGATTTTTCTGATAATCCTTATTGCACATTGTGAAAACAAAGACGTGGCTACATTTTGTTACATGTTTGAAACTTTGCTGTGGATTTTTACACTTCATCTGGATTTCCTTTTTGTAATGAATATTTGAAGTTCTCTCAGTTTTAGTAAAATTGCATGGGTGATGAACGATCCTTTACTAAGTGGTACTGCTTTTCAGACTACAAGGCACAAGGATATATTGTCTGTCCCGGTAAGTGGTATGTAACAGTGATGCCATTTTGTGTTTACTGCAGTTTACCAGCAAAACGAATATTGGAAATTAATGTTTTTAAATGTACATTTTAATTTGAAACTCAAACACTACTGAAAAGTAAAATAGGAAGGATTGTTTGTATATTCTTTAGCTCTGTGCATTGTTGCTGACATATCAACAAAATTATTAGTTTTATGATTATCTTGTTTATTTCCTGGCACAAAAATAAGAATGAGATATTTTTGAATCTGTGAGACACAGGAACATGTAATGCAGTAAAAGATGAATTCTAAAAATGCATACTTTCATGAAGGTCATCTGCATTTGTGTACCGGTACTTATAAAGGTCATCCCCAACTAAATTATGTCAACAACACCTAAAAATTTGCCACATATAACTGTTATGCCTGATGCACACAATGAGAAAATTGGACAAATGATCGTTTGGGTTTTTTACCATGCTGATCTTTTATCGAACCCAAGAGTCCTACTAAGCATATCAAAATTCTTGTATGACCCAGTACAACTTCCCGTGTGTTTAGCTACGTACCAGCGTTCAGTCGGAAGTGATATCCTGTACTTGTGATCCCTCTGCTTGCCACGCCTTCGGCTATACCCATTGAGTGTCTAGTTTCTTTTTGGTATTTAGATATGTATACATTCAGATAAAAAAAGATCACCATCTCCCTTTCTTTATGCATTTTTGTTCCCTTCCATTCTGCGTTATGCTTTTGGATAACACTTATTGTTATTTGAAAAAAAATTGTTTTGATTTCCTTTAAAACATCAGAATGTATTACAATGCATAGGGCTGTCAACATTATAATAAAAAATATTTATAGAGTATATATCTGTATAAGATGATTTGTATTGTACAGCGCTAAGCGAACTGTTGGCACTATATAAATACTGTATTATAATAATAATAATCTGCAGATAATAACTAAAAATTTAGTAATAAGCAAGGGTATGGGAATTTTTTTGAAAAACTACTTGTCCAGTGAGTAAATTGGGGTCCCTCATGACAATCTACTTGTCAAGATTAAAAAAAAAAAAAAAAAAAAATGTTTTAACCAAAACTGTATTTAAATTCTGAGGTTCTTTTAGGAATCTCTGTGACTTTTAAAAACAAAATGGGCTTTATGGCGTCTTATATGGTTAATATTTTTAACATTGCGCTGTTTATCTCCTCCACCCCTCCCTGCCTCTCTCCAGCATTGCACCCGGGAACTAGCTGAGAGGAGAGAGACCTTGCAGTGCAATGAGCACCGATTGAGTGTTCGTCAGGAAAGAGTGTCGGGCTTATCCTTTATCCCTTTTACTGTCAGAGCCGTTTTGCATTTTTCTCACAAGTTAAAAAAATCATTTTAGGCTTGAAGATTTAACAAAACCCCCAAACATATTTTTTCTGAAAGCAGATACCCTAGAGAATAAAATGGTGGCAGTTCCAGTTTGGGCAAGCGAAGCTCGGGAGACAAAATGGGCGGGGGAGGTTCACGCGGGGAGGGGGGGGCGGAGGCTGGCATTTTGGGCTGTGTGAAAGCAATCAGGCATCAGCACGGCCACCCAAATGTTTCACCTGACAGGTGAGTCCTGCTGCTTGCCCGCAGCAGGACTAAAGGTTAATAAATACCTGCCTGGTACTACATGTCCCGGGCGTTAGGCAGCATGAATTCAGCATCCCTGAATAAGATTATCACTCCATTATTGCTATTAAGCATATTTCCATCCTGAAAATTATGGGTTTTTTTGTGTGTTTAGGAACATTTTCGTTGTATATGAAGATTGGGTTTTTTTGCCATTTTTCCTTCTGCGTTCTCTTGTCTCCGATCATACGCGGTCATGGTAACTTTATTTATTTTTTTTTTTCCCATGGATGAATACTGTACTGATTACATGAAAATCATTTGTTCTGTTATCGTATGAGAAATATTTTCATGCTTTTCCATTTGAATATTACAGGGATGCGCAAATCATATCGCCCGACGCCCAGGAAATGCAGTTCCAGGCAGCGGGCAGGTGTGTGTGTGTTTTTTTTTTTTTTGGTTTGTTTTACATACTCATACGCTTTACAGCTCTCTTGTAGAAGCAATCCAAGCGTCTAATTAGCTTCTGGATTGTTATTTCAATCAGCTGGAGGAAACACTTTCGCGGGCTGTCCCGTTCCACTAGGACAGTGGTCGGCAAGCCGCGGCTCGCGAGCCACATGCGGCTCTTTGCACACTTTAATGCGGCTCTTCTGTGTGCCAGGCGCCCGCTCCCCTCCCTCCTCTCGGGCGGCCGCCCCAAAAGTCAGGACTCTGCAGCTAGCCCAGCAATGGGCAAACTACGGCCCGCATAGGGCCCGGCGGACCTTTTAATCCGGCCCGTGGAGCGTGGCAAACATTGGCTGTCAGGATGTAGGCGGGGCAGCGTGACGAACTCCTCTCCTCTCACAGTCCGCCCTGTAGACCGGAACGGCGCGGGAACACGGCGAGAGGAACGCGCGGAGCAAAGGTAAGTGAATTGACACAATATGGGGAATGAATTACTATAGGGGGGATGAATTACTATAGGGGGGATGAATTACTATAGGGGGGATGAATTACTATGGGGGATGAATTACTATATGGGGGATGAATTACTATATGGGGGATGAATTACTATATGGGGGATGTATTTTCAGTTTTAAAAATGTGGCTCTCAAAATAAATTTCAATCGTGGTTTTGGCGCGATTTGGCTCAGTTGAAAAAAAAAGGTTGCCCACCACTGCACTAGGACACTATTGTCCATCCGGCGCACCCGCCAGCTGATCATAGAGATAGACAAAGACTGGAACCGCTCTGTCCACCTCTATGATGTAGGAAACAGGAAGTGATGAGCATTTGAGCTTTGTGTGATCGAGTGATTTTAAGGGCAGAGGAGGTATCTGGAGTCCCTTTGACCCCAGATCTCTCCATAAACAGTACCTCTTAGTGCCTGTTGCTGTCACAAGGGATGTTTACGTTCCTTGTGCCAGAAATAAACGTGCTTAAAAAGATAAAACATTTAAAGCTACAGTATAAAAATAATACAAAAAAAAATATGGTAACGTGCCCCCACCCTTCCACGCTCGCCCACAAAGCAAACACACACGTTGATTCCACACACACACACGGTCAGCCCCACATATTTGAGGTGTCACTGCAAACGTCAGATCATGGGCAGTAATTCTAGCACCAGACCTCCTCTGTAAATCTAAAATGGTAACCTGTAAAGGCTTTTAAAGTGTGGATAATACAATTTATGTAGTTTGTCACCGCTGCACGGGCATGCATAATTCTAAAGCGTGACATGTTTTATATCTATTTACTTGGCGTATCATTATCTTTTATATTTTACCAAAAAAAATTGGGTTATGTATTGGGGTTTTTTTTCAAATCAACTACTTGCGCTTTAATCTCATAAGAGAAAAAAGAATCATAAAATACAAAATGTTAAGTAGCTAGCACATTAGGCAGGCTAAACCTATAACAAACATATATAACTTGAAGTGCAGTGCTAATAAATCAACAAAAAATATTTTGGCCCAGTAAAATTAACAGAATTTTTTATGATTATATGTATACATATTTATTTTTTGCTTCGAATTGGCCACCTTGCATTTATGTGTCCTCGTGACAATGGCGCAACTATCATAGTTGGGGCGCTGCAGGCCTCTATAGCCGTTTGGTTAGTGGTGGTTCTGTTAGCTGGAACACAGTCTGATTAGTAGGAGGGTCTTTCTGGTGTACTTATAAATAGCGCAACGCCGTCTGTTGGCCATGCCCCTGATGAAACACGTAGGGTGAAGTCACGGCATGTGACGTCATTGCGTAGCTGCACGGACTGCCACCATCTTGTTGGTTTGGATTGGATTTCATGACTTGCTGGAATTTATTCTGATTGTTGTAAATGCAATACTTTTATAAAATTTTAAACTTTTTGGCTTACTACACTTTGTGATGGTCTCTTTCTGGATATATAATACCATCATTTTAATATACACCATCTTGAGAAGAGTATTGGTTTATCAAGCTTGTATCCAGAGGAGGGTGTACTTATGATGAACTGATTGTCGGCTCTTGAACAAGGTTTAAAGTTGTCCTATTTGACCATTTTTGTGGTCAAATTTATCCGGTAAGAGACTGCACGATTGCTTGACGATGGAGGATACCAATATCTGCCTTTTTTTCCTTATGAGCACCACTGCCTATGCACTAAATAACTTTTATATGGACTTTATTAATTTATTCGTCCATGTTTGCTGGTTTATACCTTCCATGTATTAATGGTGGGGATATTTTTTGTTGATTTACTAGCGCTGCACTTCAAGTTATATATGTATTGGGTTTTTTGCATTAAAATTCCAAAAAGTGTATTTATTTTTTTCCCCAAAAAATTGAGTTTGAAAAACCTCTGTGCATATACTGTGTGACATAAAAAAAATTTCCACACCCACCAATTTATTCTCTAGTTCCTCTGCTTTAAAACATATATAATGATTTGGGGGTTCTAAGAAATTTCCTAGCAAAAAATACTGATCGTGACATATAAACAAAAAATGTCAGAAAAGACTTGGTCTTCAAGTGGTAAAGGATAAGTTAACCTTTTGTAACATGTTACACTCATATTCAGGGTGTTACATGTACCATGTTACAGATGCATCTTTTTTGTAAAGGTGAACATATCCTTTAACGGAGCAGACACCGGAGGTTGATTTGGCTGCTCCGCATGCGCTTGTAGTGAGCACCCAAGTGCTTCCATGTGTGAGGGTAATCTGAAGGAATAACCTATTATTATTATTTTTTTTTCTCATTGAGGCCAGCACTTTATTTACATGCTCAGCAGATGTACTTCTGCTGAGTGTTAAGAGAGTCCGACATTCTCCTTTCCTGATGAGCACTCAATTGGTGCTGATTACACTGCAAGGTCTCTCCCATCCCTGCTAGTCTCTGGGTGCTGTGCTGGTGACAGGGAGGTAAGAAGGAGATAAACAGCGCAATGATCAAAACATTAAAAGTTTGTTACCATAAAATCCCGCTTTTTAAAAAAATTAAAAATTTTCCATCATGGGAAAATTGCGGGTCTTTTTTTTTTCAGGACTAGTAGATTGTCATGAGGGACAAGTCGATTGGGACCCCAGTTTAATCCCTTAGACAGGTAGTTTTTTCACCACTTGCCTACCGGGCACTTTCACCCCCTTCCTGCCCAGGCCAATTTCCAGCTTTCAGCGCTGTCGCACTTTGAATGACAATTGTGCAGTCATGCAACACTGTACCCATATGAAATTTTTATTTATTTGAGACAGAGCTTTCTTTTGATGGTATTTAATCACCACTGGGTTTTTTATTTTTTAATAAACAAACCAAAAACAACTGAAAATTTAAAAAAAAATATTTTTTTTTAGTTTCTGTTATAAAATTTTGTAAATGAGTAATTTTTCTCCTTCACTGATGTGCGCTAATGAGGCTGCAGTGATGAACACTGATGGGCTGCACTGTTAGGTGGCACTGGTGGGCATTCACAGACATCGCTGATGGGCACTGAAAGGCAGTACTCATATATGGCACTGATAGGCGGCGCTGACGGGCATCGATAGGCAGCTCAGATGGGTACTGATATGTGCACTGGTAGGCACTGATATGTGGAATTTATGTGCACTGATGGGCAATGGCAGGTGGCATTGATGGACACTGACAGGTGGCACTGATGGGGCTACACTGATCATCAGGGCACTGATGATCAGTGTACATGTCCCCTCTGAGTAATGCCGATTACCGGCTCTTCTCTCCTCACGAGCTGTCAGCGTGACCGCTCGTGAGGAGAGAAATGCCGATAACAGGCATTTCCTTATTTTACATGCGATCAGCTGTGATTGGACACAGCTGATCACATGATAGAGCCGAAGTCATTGGCTCTTTCCTCTGATCGGTGATCCACTGTGTCCCAGGGACACAGCACGCCTCCGATCGCCGCGCATGCGCGCTTAGAGTGGGAGGACATCTTATGCAATCCTCCCAGAACAAGAGATCCACCTTGCGCCCGTCATTTTCTTATATGGTGGGTGGGAGGTGGTTAAAATACCTCTGTATTATCGCATGAACTGTTGTGATCTACTCTCGAAAACTGTGTACAAACGAAAATACTATTGAACGATCGCTCTAAATGTGTGAATTATTTTTTTTGCTGTCTGATTTTCTTGTGTGTACTAAGCATTTGGGATATCACACTTGCAGTTTACTTGCAGCAATTTGGATTGGAACACCTGTCAGTCTTTTTTGCTGTCCGTGCACCCCACTAGGTAGATTCTCCCTTTCTATTTGTCCTGTTTACCATTATCATTGAAAGTGAAAGTAAAAAAATATCCAAAATTTTGGATTGACATCAGATCACTAATAGAGGGGAAATCTAATGGGGGCACTAGTTCTGGTGACCTGGGTGACACACTGCCATTCTCCCACTTTTTAGGGATTTCCTCTCACTTCCTGTTGTGGCTGTGGGACAGGAAATTAAGGTAAATTTCCCCATTGGGGCACAGATGGGAAAAAAAAAAAATGAACAGGGGTTATAACCCTCTCTTACTCTATCCAAAATGGAAAAAAAAAGTTTTGCCTTTAGTGAAACTTTAAAAGACCATATAAGACATTTTGTGGCTAAACTGCTACTTCTTCTGGCCACCTTTTTTTTCGGCACCGCTTCCAGAGTTCAGTTCTCCTTTTTCTGATTTTATAGCTCTTGGTTTGTTTGCATATAAGAAAAACTTATCCAATTCTGCAGGATGCTATTATAGTTACTGTGACACTCATCAAGTCATATATTAATTTAATCATGCAATCTTTGATTCTACAACCTCATTGAAAACTTTTAGCAACTCAAAGCAGTGTATAGTGTAGTGTATTTTCCATCGACACTGAATACCAAGGGGGATTTTATTATTGGTCTGTGTAAAATTGGTGTGTTTTATTGACTAGCTAATAATAAACAATATGAAACATATATCTGATGTACATGTAGCTCCACAAACAATGCAGGAATCAAATGGAGGCAGCACATAACTTTGAATATGACACTGCTATTCTCTCCCCTTCTACACATACACATCTTTTGTATGTTTCAATTGGCCCATTATCATAGTGTACATACAGAGCTTGTAGAGTGCATAGGGCCAGAGCTGAATATAATTGTCATAACAGCCTACATTGTAGTGCTAGAGTTTGTTAGAATTTTTTTTTTTTTTTAAAGGAACAGATTGGGTAATTGTGGCTTCCATTCAGAATTATGGCTACTATTGCCTAACTTTGGTTTGGCAATCTGAGGTGCAAAATGGGATGCTTCTAATTTTTCCTTTACAGGAAAAATCCTTCATATTATTTTTTAAATACTTTTCATTATCTTATTCTGTCAACAAAACACCAAAAAATTCAAGGTAAAAAGCTCACTTTACAAGAATCTTATCTGATGGTCTTCTGTGGTGAACATTTTATTCTGTTGTAAATTATGTTAGCAATCCTTGAAAACAAACTCAATAGAAGTATCACGCTGCTTGGAGTTCAGACTTCTAAGATGCAAGTTGTTGTCCTGACAGCTCCCTTTCAGTGCTGGTGAATACAAGCTGTCAGGCTCATACAGGGAAAGTTGGCACAGCAGTGCTGACCCTTGCTATATGAGTGTATAACTCTGTGTTCATGATGGAGTGGAATACGGTTCAGCTTTCTTTTGCCAACATACAGACAAGAATTAGGCAAGTTAACTAATGTGTTATTAAACTTGTTTGGTAAAACTTAACCAGTTTCCCACTACAGGGTGGACTCAGTGTGCAAACTGCACTCCATCCCGCTGGCCCGGCGGTGCTGTGATTTGGTACAGCACTGATAACCCATTAGATTCAGGCCAATGATATTTGGCTGTACCTAATCAGAGGTCTTCCTGTGGCTGTGTTTACAATACACAGGCACAGGAAAAAGATGCAATCTTCTCTCCCTGGAGCACATTCAGTTCCAGAGAGAGAAGAGAGCAGATTCACGTGAGTAAAAACAGCACACTTTACACTAAAACACCTAGTTAGATCACATTTAACCCCCTGATCGCCCCCAGTTAACCCTTTCACTGTCCTGTCACCAGTGTCATTATTAGTGTACAGATTTTTTTTACTGATCACTGTATTAGTTCCTAACTCTCCAATTTTAAGAGCCCCCATAGTAGAGGCATATGTATTTAATGGATAGACCAAGGGCAGATGGACCTGAGGGAGCCCATCCCTGCTTAAAGGTACAGGAGCAAACTGGACACCCAGCAATGTAGCACAATGGCAGCCAAGGTGTCCAGTGGGCCCCCTCGACCAACAATTCAATAGTACAAAAAATTGCAAGGGGTGGGCTCCCTCGGGTCCATCTGCCCTTGGCCTATCCAATAAATACATGTGCCTCTACTATGGGAGTTCTTAAAATTGGAACTACAGAATAATGGGGCGCCGTGATGAGGTTCTGTAGCTTACGCATGTGTTTGCAAATGTGTGCTAACTAAACCCCTGCTTTTAATGCATACTGTTAGACTGGTTAATTTGGTTTGTTTGCAGGCTGGCTGGCAAGTTAGAGCTGGCTTAGAATATGAACCTGTAGAGAGCAGCGACTCCCTGACAGATAGCTCATATGATGGAGTAGAGGTCCCTGCTAAGGTCAGGTGTACGTGACCCCATTCCCAGATTGCTCAGGTGTTACAATTGCATGATGATTCTCTTTTATACAGCAGAGTGCCAGTACTAGTGCTACTCTACCTTTAGTGAACTGGCGAACACCAGTACATTCTGGTCTTCTACATACCTGCACTGCAGTATCCCTTGGTGACGTGGCGAGTCCCACAAGTGCAGTACAAGCTGGTGCGGTGGCTAGCACAAGTAGCGTTCCGCAGCCACCAAGAATTCAAACACAGGCCCTGTAGAGCCCGTAGTGTCCTTTCGGATGTGCTTGCAAATCCTGATTGGCAGCCCACAAATTCTGCAGCACCCGTACGAGTCCCCGCCCCCCCCCCCGCCCATTCACTGCCCAACCTGGAATTCAGGTGGAAATCGCAAATTTAACTACTCCCCTTGATTTTTTTTGGAGTTTTTTTACAGATGATTAGTATAATTTGATTGTGGACCAAAGGAATTTATATGCACAACAATTTATCGCCGTCAAGCCAAATTGAAACCTTGCCAGACCATTTGCATGGAAACCTATTACGGTTTCCAAATTTAAATTTTTATTTTGTGCCTAACCCTCAACATGGGAATTACTAAAAAGAATGAGTCGCTGTTGTATTGGTCTACAGACCACATTTATCGTATGCCTGTGTTCACGCTGCCATGGCCAGGCATAGATATGAGAATATAATGCAATTTATGCATTTCAATGATAATACACTCTGTTGTCCTCGAGGTGATCCTGAATATGATAGGCTCCACAAAATTTGACCTCTTAACCACAATACTCCCCAGCGAAACATCTGTGTTGATGAGTCCCTCATTGTTTTCTGGGCGCCTTGTATTCAAATAATTTCTCCTCAACAAGCATGCCAGATATGGGGTCAAAATGTATAAGACCTGTGAGAGGACAACAGGCTATATATGTATTTTTCAGATTTTCAAGGGAAGCCCCCCGGACTAGGCCAGACTACATGGGGAACAGTGGCAACATAGTTTGGGACTTGGTGTCACCCTTTTTCTATATGGGGTGCCACTTATACGTGGACAATTTTTATACAAGCGTGTCACTATTTAGAAATTTGTACAATGTTGAAATTGGCACATGTGGCACCGTATGACCTAAGTGCCGGGGTTTCCCCCAACGACTTGTAATTACATGACTTAGATAGCGGGAGAAAGCCTGCTTGAAAAATGATGACTTGCCTGCAGTGGAGTGGAAGGACAAATGGTATGTTTTCGCCCTGTCAAACAGGACCATCCAGATTTTCATGGCAGCTGGTGGTGTTGAGAAGCCCCTCTGTGTCCATGACTTTAGCCTTAACTTGTGAGGGGTGGACTTCAACAACCAGATGATGAAGCCGTACTTAGTTTCCTGCAAAGCCAGAAGCTGGCTCAAAAAAGTGTCTGTATTTTTATTTCAATTGGCTGTGTACAATGCTTTTGCTCCTTACAAAGCAACTGGACGAAGTGGATCCTTCCCAAAATTTCAGGAAGAGATCATCTCTGCCGTTTTGTATCCAGAAGATGCTGTGGCCCAAACCCCCAACCCAGATGCGGTAAGCCGGCTGCATGAGAAGCATTTTCCTGATGCCATTCCTGGTATCCCAACCCAAAAGTTACCCCAAAAAAGATGTCTGTAACAGACACAGAATTAGGCTTGGCACCCGCTTTTTTTGCCCCTTCTTTTTTGGCCAACCTGGTCTCTACCTCAAGGACTGCTACCACGTACTAGTGGAATATTAGTATCGGGTACAGCATGACACAGTCTAGGGCACACATTTACACAGGGTCTCGAAAGATGTTAAGTAGTCAGGAAACTGGCTATTGCATTTTGAGAGACCCTATAATTCTGGAAAATTTA
The DNA here is from genome assembly GCF_062004578.1 of Staurois parvus. NCBI lineage: Eukaryota > Metazoa > Chordata > Amphibia > Anura > Ranidae > Staurois > Staurois parvus. The sequence continues at coordinate 16,956 of NW_028317968.1, forward strand.
GTTTAAAAAAACAAAAAGTAAAAAAAAAAAAAAATAGTTGTTGGGTTTTTTGGGTTACTGTTTTGTTAACCATTGTTGTTTTCTTTGTAGGAATGCCATTCAGCTGCAGCACTGATCTGTTTATTCTGACAGCAACAGGGTGTGCTCATAGAATATACATCAGTGTGTGCAGCGCTGTTGGATGAGATTTTTCATCCGCAGTAAAAAAACAAAACAAAAAAAAAACATGCGCAAGCATGGTGGCCAGTGGCTGGATCACTTCTATGTTTCGACATATATTGTTTTTCATATTTTTGGCATAGATTTCAATAAAAAAAGTTATTTTGAGTTACTATTCTATTGATACTGTTATATTGTTAACCATTGCTGTTTTCTTTGCAGGAACGCCATTCAGCTGCAGCACTGATCTGTTTATTCTGACAGCAACAGGGCGTGCTCTTAGAATATACATCAGTGCGTATATCCGTATAGATCGTTCCTATGCTTTGGCATATATTTTTCAAAATTTGTTGGCAGAGATTTCTTCATCCACGCCGATCAATGTGAATAGAGGAATCTGTTAGGTTTTTTTTTTTTCTTTCATTCAGCCCATGGTGAAAAAAAGAAAAAAACATTTTATGTATGCCAAACATTGGTGAGTGGATGCAAGGCGGTATATTCTAATGGGCATACCACACACTTTTTCGGGCAGAGATTTCTTCTTTGTTTTTCATTCAGCCCACAGGCTGCATAAAATAAAAAAAAATAACAAAATAACATAGCATATATACCCAAAAAGGAACAGTGACGTAATGGCACATCACTGAAGTTTAAGTGGTTATACCAGGATGATGCCTGCAGCTGCAAGCATCATATTAGGATATTTTTTTTTCAGCCAGCGGTCGGCTTTCATGTAAACAATCCTAGCAGATAATTAGCCGCGGGATTGCTTTTATAAGCAGTGGGTCCTCCCATTTTCACCAGCTGACCATAAACTATAAAGATGATTGGAGTCATTCCAGTCTCCAGTCAGCTCTAAAAAAACGGAAGCTATGAGCATTTCATCACTTCGGTTTCGCTGGATATAAACAGCATCATTTTTAAATTGGGAAAGCATCTGATCACACTGACCTTGGTGAGATCAGATCATTTAAGGGCAAAGGAGATATTTAGAGTCTAATAGACCTCAGACCTGTCACTGCCTATTGCTATCACAGGGGATATTTACAGTGCATCCAGAAAGTATTCACAACGCTTAACTTTTGCCATATTTTGTTATGTTACAGCCTTATTCCAAAATGGATTAAATTAATTTTTTTCCTCAACATTCTACAATCAATACCCCATAATGACAACATGAAAGCAGCTCATTTTGAAATCTTTGCAATTTATTAAAAATAAAAAACACATGTACATAAGTATACACAACCTTTGCCACAACACTCAAAATTGAGCCCTGGTGCATCCTGTTCCCACTGATCATCCTTGAGATGCTTCCACAACTTGTCCACCTGTGGGAAATTTAGTTGATTGGACATGATTAGGAAAGGCATACAGTTAACAGTGAATGTCAGCGCACAAACCAAGCCATGAAGTCCAAGGAATGGTCTGTAGACCTCCGAGATAGGATTGTATCAAGGCACAGATCTGGGGAAGGGTACAGAAAAATTTCTGCAGCATTGAAGGTCCCAATGAGCACAGTGGCCTCCATTATCTATAAATGGAAGAAGTTTGGAAACCCCAGGAATCATCCTACAGTGCGCCGCTCCGGCCAAAATGAGTGATCGAGGGAGAAGGGCCTTAGCCAGGGAAGTAACCAAGCACCCGATGGTCACTCTGAAAGAGCTCCAGCATTTCTCTGTGGAGAGGAGAACCTTCTAGAAGAACAACCACCTCTGCAGCACTCTATCAATCAGGCCTGTGTGGTAGAGTGGCCAGACGGAAGCCTCTACTCAGTAAAAGGCAAATGGCAGCTCACCTGGAGTTTGCCAAAAGGCACCTGAGGGACTCTCAGACCATGAGAAACAAAACTCTGGTTATTATTATACAGGATTTATATAGCGCCAACAGTTTGCGCAGCGCTTTACAATATAACGGGAGACAATACAGCAACAATACAGTTCAATACAAGAGGGATAAGGAGGGCCCTGCTCCTTGGAGCTTACAATCTAGGAGATGGTCTGATCAAACAAAGATTGAACTCTTTGGCCTGAATGCCAAGCGTCATGTCTGGAGGAAACCAAGCACCGCTCACCAGCTGGCCAATACCATCCCTACATTGAAGCATGGTGGTGGCAGCATCATGCTGTGGGGATGTTTCCAGCGGCAGGAACTGGAAGACTAGTCCGGATCGAAGGAAAGATGAATGCAGCAATGTACAGAGACATCCTTGATGAAACCCTGTTACAGAGCGCTCTGGACCTTAGACTGGGGCGACGGTTCATCTATCAACAGGACAACGACCCTAAGCACACAGCCCACATAACAAAGGAGTGGCTACAAGCCAACTCTGTGAATGTCCTGGAGTGGCCCAGTCAGAGCCCAGTCTTGAACCCATTAAGATTACTGGAATTTACACCATTTTTTGTTATACGGCGCTGTGCTGGTTTTAACTGACAGTTGCGCAATCATGCAATGCTGTACAAAAATTAAATTTGTCATTTTTTCCCCGCAAATATAACTCTCTTTTGATCACTTCTGGGTTTTTCATTTTTTGCGCTATAAACAAAAAAAGACCGAAAAGTTAAAAAAAAAAAAAAAAAACTCCAATATTTTCTAATTTCTGTTATAAAAAATATCCAATAAACTCAAATTTCATCATAAATTTAGGCCAAAATGTATTTAGCTACATGTCTGGTTAAAATCATTCCAGTAAGTATAAATTAATAGGTTTGTGTGAAAGTTACAGTGTCTACAAACTATAGACACTGGAATTTATGCAGCTTTTACTTTGACTGCCTATCACGTTTCTTGAGGTGCTAAAATTCCAGGGCAGTACGAACACCCCCAATGACCCCTTTTCAGAAAGTAGACACCTTTTGCTGAGAGGCATGTTGAGTCCCTGGAAGATTTATTTTTTTCCACCAATTTTTGGAAAATGTCTTTTGATTTACAAAAGCACAATATACTGGCCAATTGTTTGGTAAAATATAAAAGATGTCATGCCAAGTAAATAGATACCAAACATGACGTGCTTTAAATGTGCGCACACCCCGTGCAACGGCGACAAGCTAAATACATGTTTAATACTCATAGATCACGCTTTAAAAGCCTTTAGAGGCTACCACTTTAGATTTACAGGCTACCACTTTAAATTTACACACAAAGTCTAGCACTAGAATTACCACCCTTGATCTGACATTCACGGTGATACCTCACATGCATGATGAAAACCTCTGTGTACAAACTGACATGAGGCTGACGTTTGCATACTTTGTTTACTGTGAATGCAGGGGGACGAGGATTAAAAGCTTCCCCTGCTTATGTTTCCTGAAGACAGGCTGGGAAAGAGCTGGGTCATGTGACAGCTGTATGTTATTAGGAAAAAGATACTTAGATTGTTTTTATTAAAATAATTACAGAGCCATCATCCACATACAGAAGGAGAAGGGATAATATAAATTTAAACAGTGTGTTTAGTATCACTTTAACATTGCATAGCTAGTCTTGCTTGTATCTTGTTTACCTTTTCTTTCAGCACAGGGTCACTTGTTTTCATTCCTTAACTCCACTTCTATTTTGACAGTGTCTCCTTTCACCAGTGTCTCTGGAGCGAAAGCAGTGTACGTTCCACCCCCCCTTCTACACAGATTCTAACGCGGTGTGCTGTGATTGGGCCTTTAGAAATGATATGAAGTCATCACTGGAGGGCATGCATGTGGGCGGTAAGTGGCTTAAAAGAGTAGGTCATCAACACTAAAGCCAGCCATGCATAGACCGAAATACATCTAGTTCAGCAGGGACCAGCCAAATTTCGACCCTTGTATGGACTAGCTAGTTGTATGGCATTCTGTCGCTCAACTTCTAGTCTGTTGTGTTTTCCCCAAATGATCAGTGCTATAGCTAGAACAACTGATCATGTATTCTGACGGCCAGGAAGGCCTACCTCTGGCAGAACACAATAGCTCAGCGGGAGTCTGTACATTTTTTTTCTTTCAACCTGCTGGTTGAAAGAAGAAAAAAAAATAATCATTGCCAGCTTAAGATACAACCAAGAATAGGTAAAAAGGAGAAAACAAATAGTTTATTAAAATTAATGTCAGTTGGCACTGGTACACAGTACTTTAGTATGCTAAAGGTTATTCATTTACGGTTCGTGTGTACTTTTAACCACTTGCCGCCCAGCCACCGCATATAAACGGCGGCAGGGCGACGCTCGTAGGCAAAAGCACGTTTTAAAACGGCTGCCTTCAAAACAGGTAGGGGGCGCGCGCCCGCCCTACCTGTCCCACGGGTGTCAGCAGCGGGTCTCCGCCGCCAGGTCACAGCCGGTTTTTACCGGCCGTTTTCCACGATGAGCGGTGATCACTGACACAGAGCAGGGCTGCATTGTTTACACACAGCCCTGCTCTGTGACAGTTCGCCGACAAGCTGCAGAGGGAGAGAAGAGTTTCTCTCCCTCCATCAGCTCCCCCTTCCCTCCCCCCGTCCAGTACACACCCCCGCCCCCTAGTAAAACACTCCCCTTACACAGCAAATTCTAAAAATGTTAACCCCTTCATCCCCAGTGACATTAGTACAGTTTCAGTGTTTTTTTTTCACTGATCACTGTATTGGTGTCACTGGGGATGTCAGTGACCCCAAGTCAGTTCCCTCCCCCAGTGTCAAAATGTCCGCCGCAGTCCCGCCATAAGTCGCTGGTCGCCGTCATATATCGCTGATTGCCGCCATATGTCGCTGATCGGCGCCATTATTAGTATAAATAAAAATTAAAAATCCCAGTATCTTTCCCGCCATTTGTAAACTCTATAACTTTCACGTAAACCAATTAATTTACACGTATTGGGGTTTTTTTTTTAGCAAAGACATGTCGCAGAATGCATTTTGGCAGAAATTTATGACTAAATTTGATTTTTGCATTTTTTTTTTTTACTGGACATGTTTTATAGCAAAAAGTCCAAAATATTGTTTTTTTTCCCTCAAAATTGTCAGCCTTTTTTTTTATAGCGCAAAAAATAAAACCCGCACAGGCGATCAAATACCACCGAAAGAAAGCTCAATTTGTGGGGAAAAAAAGGATGTAAATTTCATTTATGTACCGTATTGCATGACCGCGCAATTGTCCGTTAAACTAGCGCAGCGCTGTATAGCAGAAAAATGGCGTAAATTGCAGTATCTATACCATAGTTTGTAGACGCTATAACTTCCACACAAAGCAATCAATATACACTTATTGGGATTTTTTTTTACCAAAAACATGTAGCAGAATACATTTTGGCCTAAATTTATAACCAACTTTGAGTTTACTATATATTTTTTATAGCTGAAAGTAAAAAATATTGTTTTTCTTCAAAATTTTTGGCCTTTTTTTGTTTATAGCGTGAAAAATAAAAAGCGCACAGGTGATCAAATTACACCGAAAGAAAGCTTTATTTGTGTGAAAAAAAGGACGTAAATTTCGTTTGGGTGCAGCATTGCATGACCGCGCAATTATCAGTTGAATTAGTGCAGCGCCGAGTAGCAAAAAGAGGCCTGGTCATTAAGGGGGGTAAATCCTCAAGAGCTCAAGTGGTTAAAATGCTTTCTGATGCATTCACCCTCTTTCATGTCAAATTATTGTTATTACAGGTATTTATAAATTGACAATTTATGCAGTGCATTACATACTATACATTGGCGCAAGTCCCTGCCCTGAAGGAGCTTACAGTCTAAGGTCCCTATCTCACATGTATGCATATGTACATACATACCAGAGTCAATTTAGTCAGGAACCTACTAACCTACCAGCATGTGTTTGAAGTTGGGGAGGAAACTAGAGTACCTGGAGAAAACCCACGCAAGCTCAAGTTCTGACTGGGTTCTAATCCGGAAGCCCAGTGCCTTAAAGCAGTTCAGAAAATATTACAACTAAACCATGCCTTCAAAACGTAATCCAAAACACACACACACACACACACACACACACGCGTGAGTACACCCCTCACATTGTTGTAAGTATTTTATTCTATCTTTTCATGTGACAACACTGAAGGAATGACACTTTGCTACAATGTAAAGTAGTGAGTATACAGCTTGTATAACAGTGTAAATTTACTGTCTCCTCAAAATAACTCAACACACAGCTGTTAATGTCTAAACCGCTGGCAACAAAAGTGAGTACACCCCTAAGTGACATTGTCCAAACTGGGTGCAATTAGCCATTATTCCTCCCCGATGTCATGTGACTCATTGGGGTTTATTTACTAAAGCTGGAGAGTCCAAAATCAGACTCCCTTCTGCATAGAAACCAATCGGCTTCCAGGTTTCATTGCCAAAGCTTCATTGAACAAGCTGAGGTTAGAAGCTGATTGGTTTCTATGCAGAAGGGAGTCTGATTTTGGACTCTCCAGCTTTAGTAAATAAACCCCATTAGGTCTCAGGTGTGAATGGGGAGCGGGTGTGTTAAATTTGGTGTTATCGCTCTCATATTTGTCACTGGCAGATCAACATGGCAGCTCGTAGCACAGTACTCTGAGGATCTGAAAAAAAGAATTGCTGCTCTACATAAAGATGGCCTAGGCTATAAGAAGATTGCCAAGACCCTGAAATTGAGCTGCAGCACGGTGGCCAAGACTATACAGTGGTTTAACAGGACAGGTTCCACTCAGAACAGGCCTCGCCATGGTCGACCAAAGAGGTTGAGTGCACGCGCTCAGCGTCATATCTAGAGGTTGTCTTTGGGAAATAGACGTATGAGTGCTGGCAGCATTGCTGCAGAGGCTGAAGGGTTGGGGGGGGGTCAGCCTGTCAGCCATGCAGACCAATTCGATGCAGTGTGCAGCGTATGGTCTGAGCACTGTTATCCCAGAAGGAAGCCTCTTCTAAAGATGATGTACAAGAAAGCCTGCAAACAGTTTGCTGAAGACAAGCAGACTAAGGACATGGATTACTGGAACCATGTTCTGTGGTCTGATAACACCAAGATAAACTGATGTGGTTCAGATGGTGTCAAGAGTGTGTGGTGACAACCAGGTGAGAAGTACAAAGACAAGTGTGTCTTGCCTACAGTCAAGCATGGTGGTGGGAGTGTCATGGTCTGGAGCTGCATGAGTGCTGCCAGCTATGGGGAGCTACAGTTGATTGAGGGAACCATGAATGCCAACATGTACTGTGGCATACTGAAGCGGAGCATGGTTCCCTCCCTTCGGAGACTGGGCCGCAGGGCAGTATTCCAACATAATGACCCCAAACACACCTCCATGACGACCACTGCCTTGCTAAAGAAGCTGAGGGTAAAGGTGATGGACTGGCCAAGCATGTCTCCAGACCTGAACACTATTGAGCATCTATGGGGCATTTTCAAACAGAAGGAGGAGTACAAGGTCTCTAACATCCACCAGCTCCGTGATGTCGTCATGGAGTGAAGAGGACTCCAGTGGCAACCTGTGAAGCCCTGGTGAACTCCATACCCAAGAGAGTTAAGGCAGTGCTCGAAAGTAATGGTGGCCACACAAAATATTGACACTTTGGGCCCAATTTGGTCATTTTCACTTAGGGGTGTACTCACTTTTGTTGCCAGTGGTTTAGACATTAATGGCTGTGTGTTGAGTTATTTTGAGGGGACAGCAAATTTACATTGTTATACAAGCTGTACACTCACTACTTTACATTGTAGAAAAGTGTAATTTCTTCGGTGTTGTCACATAAAAAGATAGAATAAAATATTTACAAAAATGTGAGGGGTGTACTCACTTCTGTGAGTGTGTGTGTGTGTGTGTTTATTGCATGCAGCTTGTCAAGATAATCCAAGCTTACCTCACAAACAGCAATTAATGTGAAATTCACTGGAGATGAAATATTTAAGCACAACCAGGAGGATTTACCTGCCCTAAAAGGGGCTATTCATATCAGGTGTGGTAGGACTACATTGAGCAGCTATTCCTTCACAGGACCATCACATGACTTCTACCTGGCCAGTTCACACCACCACGTTGTGTGTGCTGGAAAATAGGCAATACATTTGTCCAAAGCAGTGTGAGGAAATCCACCACCTCATACCGCGCAGTGACCAATAGAATTTCATAAAATTCCAGTTTGTGACATTTCAATAAGGTTGGTTAGTTAAAAAAAAAAAAAAAAAAAAAGTCAACAGTGCGATGTGCCACAATCAGTGTATCAGTACTGCAGTCATCCCACTGCATCGCACCATGCACCAGCCACTGCGTTGATAATACAGTGGCTTGTGTGTGTCTAGACCAGCAATGGGCAAACTACGGCCCGCGGGCCGTATACAACCCGGCGGACCTTTTAATCCGGCCCGCGGAGCGTGGGGAGCTAGGCTCCTTTTCACAGTCCGCCCTGAAGACCGGTGTAGCATGAAAATCTGTCTCCTATAAGGATCTGTCCCCCTCGACGTATCTGCGCATGTGCCGGAGATCGCCGATCGGCTGCTAATGCCTGAAACTGGCACATGCGCAGATACGTCGAGGGGGACAGATCCTCATAGGAGACAGATTTTCATGCTACACCGGAACGGCGCGGGAACATGGCAAGAGGAACGCACGGAGCAAAGGTAAGTGAATTGACACGGGGGGACTTGGGGACTTAATATGGGGGATGAATTAATATGGGGAATGAATTACTATATGGGGGATGAATTACTATATGGGGGATTAATTACTATGGGGGTTGAATTACTATATGGGGGATTAATTACTATGGGGGATGAATTACTATATGGGGGATGAATTACTATATGGGAGATGAATTACTATATAGGGGGTGAATTACTATGGGGGATGAATTACTATATGGGGGATGAATTACACATCATTCATCTACTCTTGGTCCGGCCCCCGGGTCCAATATATGAACCCATTGCGGCCCTCAAGTCAAAAAGTTTGCCCACCCCTGGTCTAGACCCTCCGCTTTAGTGTTTTATTAGTGTTTTTTTACAGTACATTTAGAAAAAAAAGCTGTTTTAATAGTGTTTAGCAGTGTTTTTCTGCTGAAAAAATGCTCCAAAAACGCTTTTCTGCTCCTAGGCTGCTCCTAGGCGCTGAAGCTCAAATAATGCCAATAGCTTAAAGTAGCGTGCATGAACACATAGGATAACACTGTTTTTAGCTTCTAGGAGCTTAAAAAAAACGCTAGTGTACGTGAAGCCTAAATGTTTTGGTTAAATTTCACATTTGCTGCTTTACAAAAATACCCTTTTAACTTAACCAGCTGGGCATAAGAAATAAACATTTGCCTTAGAAATAAAAATGCATTTGGATTTAAAGATTTTTACACTTTACCCTTAATAAATTAATTGGGGGAGGTATGACACCTAGGTATCTACTTGTATGTTACCACACCATAGAAAATAAATAAAGGAAGGAAGGTTTGCTGTACCAATTTTCTCCCAAACACAGCTTTCTCATCAATGCTTTTGGTATGTAAAACCATAAACACTTTTATGAGCTATTTGCGGATCTCCGTCTGTCCTTTCTATCTCATATTTACATGTTGGATCTCTAACTTGCAAAGTGGCCCCAGGGGCCAGGCATGCATAGTGGCCATTGAGGCTGCCAATCGCACTTAGTGGCCACTAGGGAAGGTGCATATACTGGCCATTAATAAGAGTGGAGGGTAATGTAAACTATTAATTTTTTGGTGTAATGTAGATTAATATTTAATGAGCATCTGTGTAAAAAAAAAAAAAAAGCTACTGTTTGTCCTTGTAGCTGAACCTTTGTTTAACTAGTTTGGGTCTTCCTTACCAAGTTGTTCCCATAGCACTACCTTTTAAATTTTGACAATTTTTTTTATTGCACAATTTTTTAGTTTTTACTCAGGAGCTGTATGCAGCTGTATAAAACTAGACCTGTACAATATATAACATGTAAGCAACTGCACAAAAGGTGAACATGAACGTGATGCTCAATGTTTACTTAACATTGATTTGACAGTTCTCTCACGCTCACATTATGCATCATTTAAAATCCTTTTACTTGAGTAAAATTCAAGACATTATAAAGTGAAAACCCTAAAACTTTTATCTATATTGTTTTGTGTAGTTTTAGTCCTTCTCCAAAATAAAATAAAAATGTTTGGCTGGAGTTTCACTTTAAGCTTTTGAAACATTTTTTTTCTCTAGCCCTGTTCAAAAAGGGAGTTGGAAAAATTAAAACCTAGAACTGCTTTAGCAATTCCTGATCATTATTCCTGCAGCAGCTGTTGCCAAATGCTGTTGTGAATGGGCAAGGCTCTGTGGTGCCTGGGGTATTGTAGCCTATTTTTGGGAAGTGTTAGCACTTGTCTACACACACACAAACACACAAACCACACAAAACACACATGCTCCTATTGGGAGGCATGAGAAAGCTCCATTAACAGCGCAAAAAGATTTTACCCCCTTCATGACCAGGCCATTTTTTGCTATTTGGCATTGTGCCACTTTAACAGGTAATTGTGCAGTCATACAATGCTGTACCCAAATGAAATGTACATATTTTTTTCCCCACACAAATAGAGCTTTCTTTTGGTGTTATTTGATCACCACTGGGGTTTATTTATTTATTTTTTGCAATTTAAACGAAAAGCGTAACCATTTTGAAAAAAAAAACAATCTTTTTCACTTTGCTATAAAACATATCCAGTAAAAAATCTAGTTTCTTAATAAATTTTGGCCCAAATATATTCTGCTAAATGTTTTTGATAAAGAAAAAAATCACAATAGGTGGAACTGCGATAATGCGGCAACTAATCTGACACTAGCTGACTGCCACTGACATCACCAGCGACAATAATACAGTGATAATAGTGTACACTGTCACTGTACTAGCGACACTGGCTGAGAAGGGGTTAACATCTAGGGTAATCAAGGTGTTAAATGTATGCCTAATTATGTGTAATGTGTGTAAAGTGTGCTGCTTTTAGTAGTAGAGCTCTCAGCTGATGAGGAATTTACAGATGGCTTCCTCTGCACAGAACTCTGTGTTGTTTACCAGCACAGAGCTCTGAGCTGTGATTGGACTCAGCTGAGCAGCAGGTACCGGCCGTGAATCATTGGCTGGGACTTGCTGACTGGCTCCCGCTGTGTACAAGCACCGCGCATGCCTGAAAACCGGAAGCAAGCAGAGATGTACAACTGCTGTCTCAACTACACTCACGGCTTCATACCCTCCTAAAGAAGCAGTAGTCTATTACTTTGTGTGGGGCAACATATTCCTCATTCCTTCCACTTGAGGTATATTTCTCATTTTGTTACATCTTTTGTGTTTACATATTTTTCTGCTTCACTTTTAGAGGTTTGTATTATTGATTTATTATGAAGTTAATTATTATCCACAGTATGTGATGTATTTTTGAAACTGCAGTTGTGCTTTAACTGTACTAGAGAAAAGTCAGTTAACCCAACTGGCTGTGCCATGTGGCAGGTTGGTAGATAATTGATTAGGTAGCTGTATATGAGTACTATTAAATTCAGCTTGCAGTTTTATTACAGTCTCCATCTTGGTGCAGGTACACTTGGAGCATAAATGTGGATTACATCTGAGCCACATGGTTCATAAAGCCAAATAAGAAAGTGCAAGTGTGTCTGTGATTATTGTTTGTAAGGTACTGTAGCTCAGTATTTGAAGCTGTTCTTTTGTTTAAGGTTAAGCCTATTTCTCACTCTGTCTTAGATGTTGCTTTTAAATGTCAGCTGGGTGAGGATCAGGAGATTTCTGTTTGTAATCATGTGATATTTGATGTTTCACATCAAACTGATCATTCCTTTGAAGTAACTCCCTGAGTTATTCATGCTAAAGCTCTCACATGTTTGTGAGTCTTTGCATTTACTAGCATATGTCTTTTAACCAACTCTCTGCCAGGAAGGGAGACAGTCATTCTTAACAATCACACACATTGTATTAACTCTGTGGGAGTTTAAACATGCAAATAACCATTTCTGCAATTACTTCTTGGTATAATCTATTTTGGTATACAGAGTTTTGTATGTTCGTTCCACTCTCATTCAAAATCTGTAACACTGAATTCCTTTACAATTTACGTTTCTATATTAATCTACAGCTAACTATGATTGCCTAAAACTATCAAAAATATTTAATGTTTGGCTTACATGCAGCCATAAAACCATTTCTGTACTTACTGCTTCTCTCAGCAGTTTTTCTCTTATTGCAACACTGCAGCTAAATGTAACTGTAACTGGTGAACTCTCCCACTCAGCACTCATGAAGTAGAAATGATGTATGTGGAATTCATGGTCTACTACTGTATTATAGAGGAGCACCGGTTAGTGGGGGAGTGGTGGATCAGGTATGTAAAAGTGTTTACAGTCTCCTGGACTAAAGAAACATTTGACACTTGCAGCCCCACTGCAGGAGAGGACTTTTACTTTTCCCAGAATTGGGCTACATGCACAGAGTATGTACATACTCGAATGTGCACATTGGATGTAAACTGTTATAGAATAATGCATATTTGTATCTCCACACATGCTGGAGTAAGAAGAATAATTATAGGGCTGTTGTTTATGGTTAACGCTAAATTGATGAGCAGTGCGAGCATTTAACTGGTGTGCATTTAAATGTTATTGCTACTGGGCATGCATAGTAGTAACAAAGGTATTACCCTTCTGCCGCTACTGTGCTGGCATCATGTTGCGTTGTCCGAAAGACTCTACGCTATTCTCAGGGTGGACCAAGCATTTAGTGTCTGCTGCTGATCTCCCTCTAAACTCCAGCGATCTTTGCATATAGCAGCAGTCAGCTCCCTCCACAGCATCCTGTGCTGGGAGCTGATTGCTAGTATGTGCTGAGATTACTGGAGGTTATCGGAGACCAGCAGAATTGTCACTAAATGTTGGGTTATGGTCTAACTTCCTTCACATGTGCAGTAGATCTCCAGTGATTTCTGTAGGGCCAGGACACAGATCAGTCACCTGGTTCCATAAAAGTCTATGGGATGAGTCCCAGCACCTCTACCACTGCTCTTCTGACTCTGAATGTCCATGCCTTCTAGAACCCTATGTGACGGGAGTGACTTTGGGTGGGGGGCCCATGGAACACAGCTCACTTTGGAGGGTTGGGGAGACCGCTGTCTCAGCTCCCCATATCCCTCCTATGTGTAAGTCACCCTGTACCTGTTAGGGGTACAGGGTGGACTTTCCTGATATTGTTTGGACATGTATAGGTGGGGTGTGGGGGTTGTTCATTGTTTACTGCCATGTGGTGCATCCCATTGTTCTGTTGTGTGTCTTAATAAAGGTATAAAGAGAAAGTGAGCGCTCTTAAAATCAGCAGCTATAGCACCAAAGGAAACCAATAAAAAACTCTTCAGAGAATCATAACAAGTAAAAAGGTGGTGCAGAGCTAAAAACATATAAAATTGCTAATGTCCATAAATATATTAATATGCCAAATTATAAGATGTCAGTCTGTGCAGATCTGGGTAAGAGATAACAATAGAATTCAAGTAATGGTGCTCCAAAAAAGTGTGGTAGAATTACGCACTCACCAGGTGCGTAACGTAAATACGCATTGTATAAATATGCAGAGGTCCACTTTAGGAATTGGATAAGGTCCTAATCCAGGACTCTAGGTATGGTGGTGCTGTCAGGGGTTCACAGGAAGATACAGGATCCAGCTGACCAGAGATCTCTTTAAGGGATGGACGGGTGTAGGTGTCTGCTTTAAGGAATTCCCCTCTCTGGATACTGATGGATGGCTGGATCAGGATGGGCTCTAAAAGTAAATAGCTCCATGCAGGAGACCATAAAGGATGCCCATAGTGTAGTAGGGTGAATGACAACTAATTTAATTAATAAAAGGAATTTGCAAATTCAACATTAAAAATCGAGTGTTAATATAGTGTAACATCAGGTACATCAAGTGCATGGACTAACCGTCCAGAAAGTAAGATGGCCTTCGGGCCTCCATGTGGCTCAGGCGGCATGACGTCACAGCGTCTTTGGCTCCTCTAACGCGTTTCGTGCACACGCACTTCTTCAGAGGGCGGATACCAATAATTTTATGTTTTTTAGCGCTGCACCTTTTTACTTGTTATTATGTGTCTTGCTTGGGAGCAAACTATTATGGGATGTATGTGTTTGTGTATTGGCTTGGTGGGGGGTGTCTGCTGATGTCTCTGGTTGCTAGATTTGGTTTGCCCCGCCCTGTGTCCATGTGCAGGGAGGTGGGTTGTTCCTTTGAATGTTTATATCTTGTGTCTGTGTTAAAATAAAGTAGTCTATCTCCTGGTTTCCTTCAAGTCTAGTGGTCTCTAGTCTTGTTTGGTCAGCAGTGGGGTCCGTCGATCTGTGTTCGGACAGAGAAGCGGGAGTCTAATGGAAATACTCTAGTGCAGTCGGGGTCCGGTTCTGTGACACCCTAGATACTGCATCTTTCTACCAGCTAACACCTCCACCACTGCAAGATCCACCACTGCTCCCCATAGTCAGGTTTGTAAGGATGTACAGAGAAGAGGAGATACTGAGCCTGGAACTTATGTGCTGCTCACTTTCCCTCTGGTGACATAACTTCCTCAGCTTGTAGGGGCCAGTCAGTCCTCTGGCCTCAAGGGGTAATGTGCACATTGTGTTTTAAAGGGGAAAGGGGGCTAAAAAGCAGAGGGAAGCCAAAGCCTTTACTTCAGCCTTACCTACAAGGAAGGCATTCTATTTGAAATGTAACACCATTATTTATCACTCATCACTCCAAAACTATTGAACCTTTGGTAATGATAATAATTATTTTTAAGACGCAGTCTCTATGTCAGGCTGGAGCTAAAAGAGAATCTAAAAATCCATTTTACTTCCTGTATTCTTCTTTTACAAAAAGTAAAAAATTGTACAAAAGCTTTAGGCATTTGCGAATTAGTGCTGTAAAATAAGTATACTTTCATAAATATAAATTTTAATTGTTAATTTTTATCAGTTTACAAAATGCAAACGGAGCAAACAAAAGTAAAATCTAAATTAAATGAATATTTGGTGTGACTACCCTTTGGCTTCAACCCAGCATCAGTTCTTACACTTGCACACAGTCTGGGATTTTGTTGTTACATGTACATGCAAACAGACTTTTTCAAATTTAACTGTCCCATTACATGTGCTTTTCTGCAAACAACCTACCTTTAAGTGGCTGTAAAGGGTGAAGGTTTTTTACCTTGATGCATTCTTTACATTAAGGTAAAAAAAAACCTTTTTAGCTGAAGCTCCCCTTAAATACTTAACTGAGCCAGATCCATCGCCTTACCCAAGAGCAGCATTGCTGCTCTCTTTCTCCCACCTCCCTGGACTCAGTGAGAGCAACGGGAACCATTGGCTCCTGCTGCTGCCAATCATATCCATTGATGATGGAGTGTGAGGCAGGGCCCAGCTGCGCTGTGTGTGTCAGTAGGTTTGCACAGTGCAGCTCGGGATCAAACCCACATGAGTGTCCCCACAGCAAGCGGCTTGCTGTGGGACACTCAGAATGCAGGAGCACCAGCAAAGCTTGAGAATCCACTTAAGTCCTATTAAATATTGCCAAACATCCCTGTTAGAACCCAAAGGAGAAACTCCATTGGTGGAAATATGGGAGGATGGTAAACATTGGTTCTACAATTTCATAAATCACATTAAGATTCTGTATAACAGATAACATTTATGTATACATATTTTTGTTATGCAGAATCTTAATGTGATTTATTATACTGTAGAACCAATGTTTATCACCCTTCTTTGTAATCAAGCCCTGATGAAGGAAATTATATTGTTCTGAAATGCGTCAGTATCCCATGGAAGACATTCCATCTACAGGTCTTCTAGTGGCAAGACAATGATTTCACACTACACCAAATCCTTAATTGTGATATACTCAGCTGTTATGTTTCATTTTATCCATTTCTGTGTTAATGTGTATGATTGTAACAATCTGTAATTAAGCGTGTTGTAAGTTTTATCCCAGTCAGTGGTTACTATTGCCTTAAAAGTCCCATATTTCCACCATTGGGGGTTGTTCTTTGGGCTCAGGAGCACCAGCAAGAGGATTACAGAAGAAGAGTATCAGGGCTGCTCTGTGCAAAACCATTGCACTGAGCAGGTAAATATAAAATGTTTATTATAAAAAAAAAAATACAATTGCTTTAAAAATGTTTTTTTCACGAGTATATAATATACAGTTAGGTCCATATATATTTGGACACAGGCACAATTTTAGTTTTTTTTTTCAGGTATTTACCAAAACATATTCAAGCTATAGTTACGGTATAGAATGAATATGGCCTAAAAGTGCACACTCCCAGGTTTAATTTGATGTACATCCAAATTGGAGGAAGGGTTTAGGAAATAGAGCTCTTAAGAGTAGCCATCCCCCTTTTTCAAAGGGACCAACAGTAATTGGACAGTTGAATCAAAAGCTGTTTCATGGCCGGATGTGGGCTACTCCTTAGTTATTTCTTCATCAGTTAAATAGGTAAAAGGTCTGTAGTTGATTCTAAGTGTGGTATTTGCATTTGGAATCTATTGCTGTGAACCTACATCATGCGTTCAAAGAAGCTGTCCATGCAAGTGAAACATGCCATTGTAAGGCTTCAAAAACAAATCCATCAGAGAAAAAGCAACATTAGCAGTGGCCAAATCTTTGGTACATTATGAGGAAAATAGAACGCACTGGTAAGCTCATCAACATAAAAGGCATGGATGTCCATGGAAGACAACTGTGGTGGATGATCGCAGGATCCAATCTATGGTAAAGACAATCCCATTTACAACATCCAGACAAGTGAAGGACACTCTCCAGGAGGTGGGCGTATCATTGTCAAAGTCTAAAATCAAGAGAATACTTCACGAGAGCAAATACAGAGGTTTTACCACAAGGTGCAAACCATTCATAAGCCTGCATAGAAAAGCCAGATTAGACTTTGCCAAAAAACATCTAAAAAAGCCAGACCAGTTCTGGAAAAGCATTCTTTGGATGGATGAAACTAAGATTAATCTGTACCAGAATGATGGGAAGAAAAAAGTGTGAAGAAGGCTTGGAACAGCTCATGATCCAAAGCACACAATGTCATCTGTAAAACATGGTGGAGGCATTGTGATGGTATGGGCATGCATGGCTTCCAGTGGCACTGGGTCATTGGTGTTTATTGATGATGTGACATAAAACGGATGCAGCCGGATGAATTCTGCAGTGTTTAGAGATATACTGTCAGTCCAGATTCAGCCAAATGCAGCAAAGTTGATTGGATGGCGCTTCACAGTACAGATGGATAATGATCCAAAACACACTGCAAAAGCAACCCAGGAGCTTTTGAAGGAAATTAAGTGGAATATTCTGCAATGGCCGAGTCAACCACCTGATGTCAACCCAATTGAGCATGTATTTCACTTGCTGAAGGCAAAACTAAAGGCAGAAAGTCCCACAAAGAACAACTGAAGACAGCTGCAGTTAGAGCCTGGCAAAGCATCAGAAAGGAGGAAACCCAGTCTTTGGTAATGTCCATGGGTTCCAGACTTCAGGCAGTCATTGCCAGTAAAGGATTCTCAACAAAATATAAAAAATGAACATTTTATTTATGATTATATTCATTTGTCCATTTGAACCTCTGAAAACGAAGGGGCTGTGTATAAAAATGGTCGCAGTTCCTAAAATTTTTACTTGATATGTATGTTCAACCCCTTGAATTAAAGATGAAAGTCTGCACTTCAAATTCATTTGGATTGTTGTGTTTTAATTTATTCTGGTGGCATACAGAGCCAAAAGTTTGAAAATTGTACGTTTGTCCAAATATATATGGACTTAACTGTACTTAGAATGCAGTGGTGATGAGTATATCATAAAGCCCAATGTACAGGGTGCAGTGGTCAGGACTCAGATAATGAAATGTTCAACCTACTGTCTATTGTGCAGTGGTCAGGAGTGTGCATCGTGTCAAATGTTAATAAGTATGTTACCCTCTAACAAAGAATGGGAACATCTGTGCCGTTAATTGGTTTCCAACTGAAATCACTCTGTTAATACTACATTGCTTTGTTACTGCAATGGCTCCTATATAGTAAAGTTAGGTGCACAGGAAACCTATTGGCCTTGTGTGTTTTGAAATTTCTTGCAACAGCTTCCTACTCTGCAATCTGCAGTCGTATTTTTAGGTTGTTGCTATAACTTCTCTGATGGTGCTTATACTTGGAGATTGTACAGTTTTAATATTGTTTGATTTGTAAGTATTATTTATGCTTATTTCCTAGAAAGCTACTACACTGATGGGACTAGGGAGTACAAGTAACAAAAGAACACTATCCTAAAAGAAGCTTAAAGTACGTCATCCGTTATGAAGACTACTGCGAAAAGGACAAAAGGTTAGCACTGTGTACAAGTTTGTAATACTCCTATTATTTTCTCTGTGCAATACATTTTGTATTGTGAATTGTTTGTGAAATATGTTTGAGGTTGTAATAACTCAGCTTCTGTTGTATTTAGCATGTGCTGATGCAATTAAGTTGATGTGCATTGACGTGCTGTATTATTATTTTTTTTTTTTTGCACACAGCAGGAGCCAAAATACATTTTTGTTTATATTGCCACCAATGGGTGGCAAAAAAAAAAAAAAAATGACAAGTCTGTCAGGTATAATTCCTCCCAATCCCAAATCCGTTAACATCTGTTTTTTTTTAGTTTAACCACTTGCTGACCGCTGTGTGTATTATTCTGTCAGCAAGTGTTTGTTTTTTTTTTTAATGTTGGCAATCAGCTGTTAAGTAAACATGATTTGTGTGAGAGGGTCACTAGATTATCTGCACGGGAGACATTGGAGGTTCCCTAATGTCTCCTTAATGAGTACCTGTCACATAGGGGGCTTGTTATCCCCCTTGTGATATCAAAGTTAAATGAGAAAAAAAAGGGTTACCAAATAATATAAAAATAGTTTTAAAAAATTGAAAGCACCTTTATCCCCCCTTAAAACCGCGCGTGTAGGTCCTGCAACATATGTAAACAGCGATTGCACCACATGTCAAGTGTTGGAGTGAACATCAGCATGAGAGCAATAATTCTAGGTCCATCTTTCACGATTAACTCTACACTGATAACCTGTAAAGGATTTGAAAGCATAATCTATGAAATTTTGTAGGTACCATAGTTTGTCGCTATTTCTCATATGCACACACACACATGCATCTAGTTTGATATCTGTTTTACTCAATGCAACCTCATCTTTTGTATTTAACCAAAAATTTGGTATTATAATGTGCTTGTATGCACTGAAATTCATTTTAATGTATTTTTTCCCTGGAAATGTGAGCTTGATAAATGGCTGGCCAAATATCATGTGACATATAAAAAAAATTCCAACGGTAACCATTTTATTCTTCAGGGCCTTTGCTTTCAGAAAATTTATAATGTTTGGGGGTTCTAAGTTATTTTCTAGCAAAAATGCTGATTTTACTCTGAAAAATTTAAAACTGCCCCCTTGGTTTACCTTGGAAAGGGTAAAACACTGAGGGACTTTGTACTGTCACTAGGTTTGCACACTCTGTACTATTGTCTGTTCTATTCATTGTGAAATAGCATATTCCCCATCACTCTTAATTGCAGGAGACACACGGTTTAACCTCGGTTAGTTCTTATTGCTGCCTACAGTGAACTGGTCACCTCCAGCAGATTCACTCCTGCTACCAGCAGTCAGTTCTCAAGGGTTTGCTTTGTATCCTTTTTGCTAAGTTGCTTAATATTCATGGAATAGTCATGCTGCACCTGATCCACTAACAGTTCCAGAGTGCCTTTGTCCTCTGCTTGAGTCTCTACATTCCTTCGACTCTTTTCTCACTGTTTCAGACATGACTCCTTTCTCGAATCTATTCTGGCAGAATTTTGTACCACTTATGCAGGATTTTATTGGCCAAATGGAATCCTTGATTGCTGACTTTGACCGCAGAAGTCCTATTGACACAGTGCACACCATCTTAACAATAGAAAAACAATTTGTATCTTCTACTAGGGCTGCTACCCGTCTCATATCCCTTAGGAGTCTTAAAACCATTCTGATGTACCTGCTAGTTTTAGATATCCTTTATGAAGACCGAGAGACTCATGATAAGCTATTAACACCAATCAAATAATTCACAGTCCTATACCTGTTTGAGGAGTCTCTTATTGGACAGTGGGCAGTTCCTGCCTTGGACCTGGCAGTTTCTTGCACTGGTATATTTAGTTTCCATAGGTAAACGTTTTAAAGATTTTTTCCAAAGCCTTATTTTCTCTAGCAGGCCCTGCTTTGCAGTGCTCCCTGACCGTTATGCTTTTCTGTTAAACATTAGGGGAATAGAATAGGCTCCATGAGAATGGATTCAGCTTACCTACACACAGTTTCCCTATTTGTGGAGTGTTTAGAGCTCATACCATCAGCCCCGAGCTATTGTGTGGACAGTCTAGTGAATATTTCTCAACTTTTTTCCATATTAGTCTCCTGTTAGTGATCATGCAGAGAATCTTTGGTTAAAATGTTTGGCTACAGAACAGGCATGCAGAAAGTGATTACTATTTGCACGCTTTGAGAGACAACATCTGTTTGTACCTCAACAGAAGAAACTTAGACCTCAGGTAGGGAAGACCCACCCTCCCCTCTGAGGCCAAGAGGAGTTCCAGGTCTCAGCCTGAATGGATAAGCCCTAGACAGGAACCCATATTGGCCACAAACTCTGGGCTTCCGTATCTCTGACTCCATTGCATTAAGAAATCCCTCTTCATTGTCTGGCTGTAGTTTGTGCTGTGCATGTCTACCTCAGAGCCACGGCTTCCATTAGTAAGAGTGTCTCTTTTTGTTATCCCCATTTGTCCCTGTAAAGGGGAACCAACTTCTTGCTCCATCATTAAACACAAAAGCAAACATTTTATTATTTATTATATTGCAACTCACCATTTCTTAGATGCGGTAGCCTGATGCATTTTCTTTTTTAGGCTTTTTTTTTTTTTTCCCCCCAATCCACAAGATATAGGCACCTCATCCAACAGGAACAGGAACAGGAAATACATCACCAAATACACTTTAAAAGGAAGTCCCTCTTCAGAACTCAGCAGTTTGTGTCTCCTCAGGATGGAAGCTTATGCTACAACAAATGTTTGGTACAGGGGTATAACCATATTTTACACATGATGCAGTCTGTCTAGTTATATGATAATCCTTGTGCATGCCTTGGTTATGTATCAATTTTTGTGTTTTTGTGTCATTACAGACGTCATTGCAGGTTATTGTCTGTTAGTTGAATATGCTTCTACTATTTGTTTATGGTTGTCCGTTACGTTGATATTATGCATCATATATTCCCACCACAGAGAGAGGGTGGATTTGGAGGCTTTTTCTAGTGGATTTTTGGCACCCCCTAATATTCCTGAAGTTTTATAGTTATGTTGGCATTTAGGCCAACACCCTACTGCTTATTGTTTTCAGTGGCAGTAGGTGCACAGTAGCTTGCGGTATCAGCGTTTTCACCATATAACAAATTAGTTGTGTATAGCTTGTTATTCCTACTCCGTGGAGATTAACATGGATCCCTGAATGATAACGTATGTCTCAAGGCACTGGGCTTTGTCCTATTCATATGCAAGGATGTAGGTGGTGTAAAGTCACTAGACATATGCTTTATTATTTATTTATTTTTTTTTTAGCAGATCCTTATGCACTTTTATTCTATATAGGATGTTGTTTTTATATTTCCACCATGGTTCAGACCTAATCATTCCATATAGGGTCTGTTGGGGCTTTTTTCACTTTGTTGTCAATTACCCTGTTTCTTTTGGTCACACAGGTTTTAGGGGCATTCATCTGTCTTTAGTTGACCAGGGCCTCACTAGAGCAGGTTCTTTCACTACTGATGTTGATTTTTTTTTTTAGTTAGTCCTGTGTAACTATTATTTCCTGATATGAAAGTGTACAATCCAACGCACACGTTCCTGCGTTTAAAAATGGCTGTGTGTATAAGTGGGTGCTGCAGCGACTGTTGGCTGGAACCGAACAGAATCAGCAAGGGAGAATGTCACCAGCACATCGAGGATCACCAATATGGGTCCAAAAGTCTTAATAAGCAATCACATAGTTACTGCAAGGCAACGTTTCGGAGTCTTGCAGGACCCCTTCATCAGGTCACATGCCTGATGAAGGGGTCCTGTGAGACTCTGAAACGTTGCCTTGCTTTAACTATGTGATCATTTATTAAAACTTTTGAACCCATATTGGTGATGCTCGGTGTGCTGGTGACATTCTCCCTTGCTTATTTCCTGATATGGCTTAGAGTTTTTCCTGCAGCTAGGTCTCCTACCTTGGTTTTTCTCTATATTGAGAATTTAATATAACCTGGTCCACTATATCTCTGATATTTATGGTCATCCTGAGGGCAGTAAAAGTATTTTGGGCTTTTAATGACCCTCCCTAATCTAGTAAGGTCTTTTTAATCATCTCATGTGCTGCCCTGGAAAACGATTTGGGAAAACTGGAGTTAGACTTACCGGTAACTCTTATTTCCAGGATTCTTCCAGGACAGCCGGATTCCTGCCCGTGTTGTTGTTCTGTTTGTTGTTCTGTTTTGTTCAGGGTTCATCCTTCGGTTCTTGTTTCAAACAAACAAGTTCAGCAGAAAGACTTCTTTTTAAAGTGTATTTGGTGATGCGTTTCCTGTTTCTGTTGAAGGAGGTGCTTATATCTCATGGGCTGTCCTGAAAGAAGCCTGGAAATAGAGTTATCTGTAAGTCTGTCTTTTTTTTTTTTTAACCTCATGATCTAGCCTGTTTTTTTTTTAAAAAAAAACAGACTCTCTTGCAGATGTATTTATTAGAGGGATGAGACAAACCATAAAGAGAGACCTCTTAGATTAAACAAATCCACCTACATAAGTTGTGCCTGTTTATCTGCAGCCATCTGTCCCATACAGCCTTCTACTATACACATTATTTACACAGACTGTCAACATCTCTTAGCAGCACAGAGCAGGCAAAGGGGATGTGTATTCTCACTGTATAGCTAAGAGAGAAGCGCAAAGCTATGACTAAAAGGAAGAGACACCCCCCCCCCCCCTCCCACTACATGGGAACATGCACCATTGAGGCTGGCATTCAAAGGCAGTGCCTGGAGCTCCACCACCTCTTCTTTTTTTTTTTTCTCTTGGTGTCGGGAAATAAAACCTGTGACTCCTGCTAATAACAGAGGAATGAGGCAACAAAGAGAAATCATACTCCGTGCTTTGGATTGAGACCTATACAGTATAGAAGGATGTGCTTTGTCCAGAATTTTGTAGAACTTTAAAACCTAAATTAGTTTTTGAAAACGTGATTGAATGCCGCAGGTTTAACCCTGCTGTGTCTGTGATCTTTCTCTTGGTACTGCTTTGCTTCAGAACCGAGTCTTGCTGAGATTGGTAGAGATTATACCAGGCTGGTCATGTTTTTCTCTTTGCCAGTGTCCAGGTCCTCCTGTAGGCTTCAGCATTACCCAATAGTCTCTGAATCCTGTGCCTCTCAAAGAACTCCAAGAAAAGGATTTTACAGATAGTGAAAAATCCAATTAAACTTCTTCACATTAGTATAGCGTCCCCAAAAACGCAGCGTTAGTGGGATCAGCCCCGGCACCTGCCAACACCTGCGTTTAGCCCCTACGCTTATCCCCCCCCCTTCTCCCCCAGCAAGTGCAGTGTCAGTAGGTCACTGTCACTTGATACATTGCACACAAAACCGCAGTGTTCGCAGAATCAGGCCTGATCTCTGTTAGTTGCCGGTAAATTTTGATGACTCTCATATGCAGCAGAGTGCCAGTACTAGTGCCGCACTACCTTTTGGTGAACTGGCGAGTACCAGCGGTCTAGTACATCTTGGTCTTTCACATACCTCTTAGATTGTAAGCTTCCAGGATCAGGGCCCTCCTAACCCTCTTGTATTGAACTGTATTGTTGCTGTATTGTCTCCCGTTATACTGTAAAGCGCTGAGCAAACTGTTGGCGCTATATAAATCCTGTATTATAATAATAATAATAATACCACCACTGCAGTATGACTTGGTGACATTGCGAGTCCCATAAGTCCAGTACAAGACAGTGCGGTGGCGAGCACAAGTATTGTCCCGCAGCCACCAAGAATTCGCACACAGGCCCATAGAGCTCCTAGTATTCTTCCGGGTGTGCTTGCAAATCCCGATTGACAGCCCACAAATTCTGCAGCACCCGTACTTCCCCCATTCACTGCCCAACCCGGAATTCAGGTGGAAATAGCAAATTTAACTACTCCCCTTGATTTGTGGAGCTGTTTTTCACAGAATATCTGTATGTGTTGATTGTGGATCAAAGCAATTTATACGCACAACAATTTATCGCTGCCAACCCAAATTCAAACCTTGCCAGTCGCATGGAAACTCATTACGGTTTCCGAATTTACATTTTTTTTGGGCCTAACCCTCAACATGGGCATTACTAAAAGAAATGAATTGCGGTTGTGTTGGTCCGCAAACCCGATTCATCATATACCTGTGTTCTCTGCTGCCATGGCCAGGCATAGATATGAGCGTATAATGCATTTCAACAACAATACACTCTGTCATCCTCAGGGTGACCCTGAATTTGATTGGCTCCACAAAATTCAGCCCCTCGCAAATCACCTTAACCAGAAATTTGCAAATGTGTATACTCCCCAGCAAAACATCTGCGTTGATGAGTCCCGCATTAATTTTTCTGGCTGCCTTGCATTCAAACAATTTCTCCCCAGCAAGTGTGCCAGATATGGGGTCAAGATGTAGAAGACCTGTGAGAGGATAACAGGCTATACCTATAAGTTTCATATACGGGGGAAAAGATAGTCACGAGGAGCCCCCCGGATGCCCAGACTACATGGGGAGCAGTGGCAAGATAGTTTGGGACTTGGTATCATCCTTTTTCCATATGGGGTACCACTTATACGTGGACAATTTTTATTCAAGCGTGCCACTATTTAGACATTTGTACAATCTTGGAATTGGTGCATGTGCCAAAGTGTGACCTAATGTGTGCCCACCATTAGAAGTGGGTGGATGCAGGGCAGTATATTCTAATGGTGGGCATACCACACACTTTTTCTGGCAGAGATTTCTTCTCTTTTTTTCATTCAGTCCACAGGCTGCATACCAAAAAAAAAGAACATAGCATATACACCCAACAAGGACCAGCGATGTACTGGTACATCACTGGACTTTGGTTATTTCAGGATGATGGCTACAGCTGCAGGCATCATCCTGGTATTGTTTTTTTCAGCTGGCAATCGGCTTTCATGTAAAAGCAATCCTAGTGGCTAATTATCTTTAGGATTGCTTTTACAAGCAGCGGGATATGATGCCCCCATCCCCCGCTGCCTTCGACGGCCTTCTTGGGCAGTCCCGTGCCATCGGGGGAACCTGAGAATGCAGATGGTGTTTCTGCCAGCTGACCATAGAACTCATTGGAGACCAGTGCGGTGCCAATCATCTCTATAGTCCAAGAATTCGGAAGCTACGAGCATTTCATCACTTCAGTTTCGCAGGATATAAACAGCTCCATTTGTAAATTGCAAAAGCATCTGATCACACCGATTTTGGTTTGATTAGATAATGTAAGGGTAGAAATATCTAGAGCCTATTAGACCCCAGATTTCTCAAAAAAGCATATATGACAATGCCCATTGAAGTTATAGGGAATATTTGCATTAAAAGTGATTAAAAAAAAGAAAAAAAAAAAATGAAAGGTACAGTGTAAAAATAATTAAAAAAAAAACTCGCCCCTCCCATGCACGCACACTTGTGTGCACAAGCGTTGACCCTGTGTCGGTATGTAAACAGCTGTTGCACCATACATGTGAGGTATCGCCGTGAACGTCAGATCAAGGGCAGTAATTCTAACACTAGACCTCCTCTGTAAATCTAAAATGGTAGCTTTTAAAAGGCTTTTAAAGCGTTGCCTATGGATATTAAAAATGTATGCAGTTTGTCTCCATTGCATGGAGCATGCGCAGTTTTAAAGCATGTCATGTTTGGTATCTATTTAGTCTGCACACCATCATCTTTTATATCTTACCAAATAATTGGCCACTATATTGTGTTTTTGTGCATTAAAAGTAAAAAAAAGTGTATTTTTAAAACAAAATTGCTTTTGTAAAATCGCTGCACGAGTACTATGTGCCATTAAAAAATTGTAGTACCCACCATTTTATTCACTAGGGTGTCTGCTTTAAAAAAAATATATATAATGTTTGGGGGTTTAAATTAATTTCCTAGGAAAAAATATTTTTTTCATGTGAACAAAAAGTGTCAGAAAAGGCTTGGTCTTCAGGTGGTTAGAAGAGTGAGTGATGTGTGGCATAAACTTCTAATGCTGGGCATAAAACGCCCCCACCCCCCAAAAGGACCCCTTTTTGGGAAGTAGACACCCCAAACTATTTGCTGAGAGGCATGTTGAATCAATAGAAGAATTTATTTTCTTACCACAAGTTTTTCGAAAATGACAAAAATTTTTTTTTTTTTTTGTACACAAAATTGTCATTTAAATTATTTACTGCTCACACATGCCATGGGTATATGTGGAATTACTCCCCAAAATACATTCTGCTACTTCCATGTATGGGGGTACTACATGTGAGAGACATTTTGGCAGTCTAGCCAAGTACAGGACCCCAAAATCCAATAAGCACCTTCAGGCTTTTAAAGGACTTTATTTCCTCATTACACTTCCAGACTACCCATCACAGTTTTGGAGGCCCTGAAATGCCAGGATAGCACCTAACCCCCCCCCCCCCCCCCCCCCCCAAATAACCACTTTTTGGAAAGTAGACTCCCCAAGGAATTTGATAAGAAGCTTGATAAGTATTTTGCAGATCTCATTTGTTGACACAAGTTTTGGAAAATGAAGAAAAAAACAAAAACATTTTTTCTATTTTTTTATATTTCAAAACCTTGTGAGAAAAATGGGATCTGCAAAATACTCATCATGCCTCTTTTTAAATTCCTTGGGGTGTCTACTTTCCAGAAAGGTGTCATTTGGGGGGGGTTTGGTGCTATCCTGGCATGTCGGGGCCTTCAAAACTGTGATAGGTATTGAGGAAGTGAAATGAGGAAGTTACGCACCTTCAGGCTTTCAAAGTGGTCATTGGATTTCAGGCTGCTGTATGTGGCTAGGCTCCCAAAAAGTCTCACACATGTGGTATCCCCATACTCAGTAGAAGTAGCAGAATGTATTTTTGGGTGTAATTCCACATATACCCATGGCTTGTGCGAGAAATAAATAATTTAACTGACAACTTTGTGTAAAAAAATAAAAATAAAAAGGGGTTTGTCATTTTCCAGAAACTTGTGGAAAAAAATAAATCTTACATGGACTCAATATGCCTCTCAGGAGATAGCTTAGGGTGTCTACTTTCCAAAAAGGGGTCATTTGAGGGTGTTTGTACTATCCAGTTATTTTAGCACTTCAAGAAATGTGATGAGCAGTCAGTAAAAGCTGTTTAAATTCCATTATTTATACCAGGGGTCCTCAGACTTTTTAAACAGGGGGCCAGTTCAGTGTCTCTCAGACTGTTGGAGGGCCAGACTATAGTTTAAAAAAAAAAAAAAACTATGAACAAATGCGGACACAGTACAGGAGATGACCAGAGACTGCGGACATACAACAGCGGCGGAAATACTGGGCCGGCCGCTCCATAAGACGCACAGACATTTCCCCCCAAGTGTGTCTTATGGAGCGAAATAGTGCCCCATCATTGGTGTCAGTGGGAGGAATAGTGCCCCATCATTGGTGTCAGTGGGAGGAATAGTGCCCCATCATTGGTGTCAGTGGGAGGAATAGTGCCCCATCATTGGTGTCAGTGGGAGGAATAGTGCCCCATCATTGATGTCAGTGGGAGGAATAGTGCCCCATCATTGGTGTCAGTGGGAGGAATAGTGCCCCATCATTGGTGTCAGTGGGGGGAGGAATAGTGCCCCATCATTAGTTGGTGTCAGTGTGGGGGGAGGAATAGTGCCCCATCATTAGTTGGTGTCAGTGTGGGGGGGGGGGGGGGGGAATAGTGCCCCGTCAGTGGGGGAAGGGGATAGTGTCCCAACATTGGTGTGGCCCGCGGGCCGTAGTTTGAGGACCCCTGATCTATACCATAGTTTGTAGACGCTATAACTTTCACACAAAGCAATAAATATACACTTACTGGGATTTTTTTAACCAAAAACATGTAGCAGAATACATTTTGGCCTAAATTTATGATGAAATTTTAGTTTTTTTGGATATTTTTTATCACTGAAATGAGAAAATATTGTTTTTTTTTTAAATTTTCTTCAAAATTTTTTTTGTTTATAGCGCCAAAAATAAAAAGTGCACAGGTGATCAAATACCACCAAAAGAAAGCTCTATTTGTGTGAAAAAAAGAGGGGAAAATGTCAGTGCTTCTTATGGAGTGAATGTAAAGCGGTCATCCCCTGCACTGTCTGCAGTCTCTGGTCATCCCCTGCACTGTCTGCAGTCTCTGGTCATCCCCTGCACTGTCTGCAGTCTCTGGTCATCCCCTGCACTGTCTGCAGTCTCTGGTCATCCCCTGCACTGTCTGCAGTCTCTGATCATCCCCTGCACTGTCTGCAGTCTCTGGTCATCCCCTGCACTGTCTGCAGTCTCTGGTCATCCCCTGCACTGTCTGCAGTCTCTGGTCATCCCCTGCACTGTCTGCAGTCTCTGGTCATCCCCTGCACTGTCTGCAGTCTCTGGTCATCCCCTGCACTGTCTGCAGTCTCTGGTCATCCCCTGCACTGTCTGCAGTCTCTGGTCATCCCCTGCACTGTCTGCAGTCTCTGGTCATCCCCTGCACTGTCTGCAGTCTCTGGTCATCCCCTGCACTGTCTGCAGTCTCTGGTCATCCCCTGCACTGTCTGCAGTCTCTGGTCATCCCCTGCACTGTCTGCAGTCTCTGGTCATCCCCTGCACTGTCTGCAGTCTCTGGTCATCCCCTGCACTGTCTGCAGTCTCTGGTCATCCCCTGCACTGTCTGCAGTCTCTGGTCATCCCCTGCACTGTCTGCAGTCTCTGGTCATCCCCTGCACTGTCTGCAGTCTCTGGTCATCCCCTGCACTGTCTGCAGTCTCTGGTCATCCCCTGCACTGTATGCAGTCTCTGGTCATCTGTACTATGTCCGCAGTCTCTGGTCATCCCCTGTACTGTGTCCGCAGTCTCTGGTCATCCCCTGTACTGTGTCCGCAGTCTCTGGTCATCCCCTGTACTGTGTCCGCAGTCTCTGGTCATCCCCTGTACTGTGTCCGCAGTCTCTGGTCATCCCCTGTACTGTGTCCGCAGTCTCTGGTCATCCCCTGTACTGTGTCCGCAGTCTCTGGTCATCCCCTGTACTGTGTCCGCAGTCTCTGGTCATCCCCTGTACTGTGTCCGCACTCTCTGGTCATCCCCTGTCCTGTGTCCGCAGTCTCTGGTCATCCCCTGTCCTGTGTCCGCACTCTCTGGTCATCCCCTGTCCTGTGTCCGCACTCTCTGGTCATCCCCTGTCCTGTGTCCGCACTCTCTGGTCATCCCTTGTACTGTGTCCGCAGTCCGTGGTCATCCCCTGTACTGTGTCCGCAGTCCCTGGTCATCCCCTGTACTGTGTCCGCAGTCCCTGGTCATCCCCTGTACTGTGTCCGCAGTCCCTGGTCATCCCCTGTACTGTGTCCGCAGTCTCTGGTCATCCCCTGTACTGTGTCTGCAGTCCATTGGTTCAGAATATTTTTTTTCTTGTTTTTCTCCTCTAAAACCTAGGCGCGTCTTATGGTCAGGTGCGTCTTATGGAGCAAAAAATACGTTATGTACTGTATTGCATGATCGCGCAATTGTCCGTTAAACTAGTGCAGTGTTGTATACCAAAAAAATGGCGTAAATTGCAGTATCTATACCATAGTTTGTAGATGCTAGAACTTTCACACAAAGCAATCAATATACACTTATTGGGATATTTACCAAAAACATGTAGCAGAATACATTTTGGCCTAAATTTACAACTAACTTTGAGTTTACTATATATCTTTTATAGCTGAAAGTAAAAAATATTGTTTTTCTTCAAAATTTTCGGTCTTTTTTTGTTTATAACGTGAAAAATAAAAAGTGCACAGGTGATCAAATACCACCAAACGAAAGCTCTATTTGTGTGAAAAAAAGGATGTAAATTTTGTTTGGGTGCAGCATTGCATGACCGCGCAATTATCAGTTGAATTAGTGCAGCGCCGAGTAGCAAAAAGGCCTGGTCATTAAGAGGGGTAAATCCTCAGGAGGGCAAGTGGTTAAAGTGTTACTAAACCCACAACAGTAAAATCAGTCTGTATACGCAGTAAAGCATGTTTGTTATACTCCCTGTGGAACCTAAGGGGATAATCCTCTGCATTGGGTAAAAATGCTGTTTGATCCTGTCTTCTCTGATCCTCCCCTTCTTCCAGTGGACTCCTCTTATCTCGTGATAAGACATATATGGAGCCAATGCACATGCTCAGTTTGGTGTGTTTTGCTACAGGGTTTTTTTTTTTCTTGGGACAGTGCATGTGATCAGCACAGGGCCAATCAGCACTGTCCAGACAGAGGTCAGGGGTTCCGCATCCTCCTAGAGAAAACTCCTCCTACAAGCTTTAACCAGTGCTCAGCTGGACACTGATAGAAGTCACAAGACTGCTCTAACTGCTGATGAGAAAAGGTATTTAGCAATTTATATTTATTAAAATAATTGCATTTCCATGTTTTGTTTACTGTTGGAGACCAGATATAGTGAATGCAGGGTCCTGGGTTTGGTATCACTTTTAACCTGCTCTGCTGTGATGCACTGCAATGCGTTACATTTACCTGCAGCATATTCCATTTTCACCCAGTGCACACCAATGCATTGCATTGGAAACAGTGGATGTGTACATGGTGTGAATGGGCTGTAAAAAACCTTTGCTATTTCTAAGATGACCAAGGCTAGATTTACACCACTTTTGTTTGTGTCCATGCACTGATGGACACTATAATTGTTTGGTTGATGTGTTTTGGGTTCTGCGTTGATGTGTATTTTTTTTTCTCTTCAAAGCAGGAGCCAAGATACTATATTCTTCTTTAATCAGAACACTTTGCAGCCTTCTGGGACACAGTGGTGTGCAGTTAAATGCAGCATGTACCATTTTCATGCAGCTAATTGGTATAGCTGGAAATAATGGGATTAAAGGATAAGTTCACCTTTTTTATTATAAAAAATTATAAATGCACATCTTTTTGCAGATACAAAAAGTGCATTTATAATTTTTTTTTTTATACTGCAGTCTGTAAGGCATTACACCTACAATCAGGATTCTGCAGACTGTCCGCTGTCTGTCTGTACTTCCTGTACAGGCAGGCAGTTACTGAACTGCAGGAAGAATCAAACTACGTGAGTGCTCACCAGTGCCCTTGCAGTTCATGAGGAAATACAAGCCTTCTGTCATAGTGGCTGTCGGTACTTGTAGTTCATTCATTCATAGAACTCTGTGAATGATGCAGCCATGTGGGCGGAACCCTCACATCCACGTTGTTTTTAAATAGTGACAGTGAGTGCGGGGAGAATATCCTTCAATCGCTATCATGAAGGGGAGGGGGGGGGGTTGGAGTGTGGGCAGGTGGTGTATTGTTACATGGTACACCCCTATTTAGTGTGTAACATAATATGTTGCAAAGGTGGACTTATCCCTTAAGTTTATCATTGCTTTTGGCCTTGCGATGAGTAATGCAGACCAATGAATGTGGCAGGAATTAATGGCTCTGACTCCCAAAACCCAACCTGTCTGACAAAGTGAATTACGTTGATGGTCAGAATAGCACTAATGACACGTTCCACAAAGTCTGACTTAAAGCGGAGTTCCACTCACTCTGTAAAAAAAATAAGTCAGCAGCTACAAAAACTGTAGCTGTTGACTTTTAAAAAAGCAACACACCTGTACCACGATCCCGCGTTGCCCACTGCGCATGCGCAAGAAGCGCTGCGCTTCCTGAATGGCCCTGTCGTCTTCTGGGACCTGTCCCACAAGACATCAGGGAGGAAGGGTAGGAGGACAACTTCTGCTTCCGATCACCTAGGTGATCGCAGCGGAAGTGGGAGCGGTTACCTGTCAAATTCAGGTACCCGGTCCCTCCCCCCCAAAGGTGCCAATCCTTAATGGGGAGCAGGGGACCAATCTTTAAAGCAGAACTTCCCCTTTTGGGTGTTACTCCGCTTTAAGGTGGTGGTTAGCCAGCATGTGCAGTGCAAGAAGACTCTTGTTTTAGTGTGGTGTTCATGGCCCAAATGACTGTAAAAAGAGAGGGGTGTAGCGAGCACTTGGAAACCAGAGAGCTGCTAGCACAAAAGGCGACCAACCCAATGATAAAATAAATAACACACAGTGTAGCGCTAAATCCCACTAAACAAAATTAACAATTCTTATATAAATAAGTTCCAAAATTACTGGAAATCATCCAGTGAAATGGGCATTCTCACAAGCAACATCATAAACCCATAGGGCATTAATGCTTAATACCTTGCATGTATAATATGCACCAACATATGTAAAAAATACATCAAATAAAGTGACAAAAAAGTGCTTAGTGCCAAATCAACAGATATAAATAGTTTGTGTAAAATCAAATAGTCCAATATATTCAATGGACTTGTAGACAGGTGATATAAATCCAATTGTGACAACTCTAACGTGAAAATTCTTCACCCATATGCACTCACCAGAACTCTGGTAAAAACTGGCCTGCAATGTTACTCCAAGCTGTGACAACTCCCTTCACTCCTTCCTCTTCATGGGTCCAATCAGAGATCAGCAAAACGTACCTTGATAAAGACAGCTGGTTGCGTCACTCCTGGTGGCTGCATGAGGAGACCAGAAGCCATGAAGTGACCATTTGAAATACAATTTTAGTTTAGTTTTTTACTTTAGTGGTTTTTAGCACTGCACAAATGATTATGATTGTGAATATTTACTGCTACTCAGCCGTAAAATCTAATAATTTAATTTTTGTTTGTGACCACCACTATACCTTATGGGGGGAGAGGTAAAAACTCAATTAACCAATAATATGCTATTAACAGCTCTTATTTTTTTTTTTTCTTGGGGGTGTTATTTTTCAGAACAGTTTAACTGGGATGAATACTTGAAGGAGACTGGTGCTGTTGGTGCTCCTGCACATAACTTTCGACAGGTACGTCCTACAGTTATGTAAAAGGTTTGTTAAAACTAGTGTTTTACAGATGCACTCCAGTAAAAATGAATTTTCAGGACAACCTTCTTCAGTTACTGTTTTTTTTTTTTTTTTTGTTATATCCAGGCATACCTGTAGTTCACCAGCACACTTCCTAAACCTTGTTGATGGTAATCTGCCGCTCTGGCTGCACCACATGCTTAGCCATGTTAAGACAAAGTAATTCCAGTGTAGAGGTGCAAAGGATAGCTGGATTAATGAAGGAACGGAAAGCTATTTAATCAGAACTGACAAAATACAGTAAAAAATTATACAAATAATTACAAAAACATAAAAGAATAACTAAGATAAACCATGTTTGTGCACTTTTATGGCTATAGCAGTATATTTGAGTTGCAGAGAGTATTACATAAAACTTTTAAAAGTTGTGCATAACATCGTACGATGGCTGTTACCAATTGTGGACAGAAAACCCCCCTTTGGTATGTTCCTTTCTCTTTGTCATTAGAGATGTGTTCTGCCTCTTTGTCCTGCCCACCTTACCCATACCTTGGTGGAGTGGAGCAGCGGCTTGGAAGCGAGCATGTAGTGGTGTATCTTTCCTTGGGGGCACTGCTCGAGGGGGAGGAACCAGAGCGCCAGCAGGGGACCCGAAAAGAAGGGAATCAGGGCAGCTGTGTGCAAAACTACTGCACAGAGCAGGTAAGTATGACATGTTTGTTTTTATAAAAAAAAACAAAACAAAGCTTTAGTATCACTTTAAGGATGTTTATTTGGATACCAATAGCAGTTCACATATTTATATCCTCTATTTATTGAATGCTCCATTTACAATGTAGGGTGAGTGTGCCTGTTGGTCTTTAGATTATCACAGAAAAATGATCAAAGCTGTGGAAATCTTAATCTTTATCTTGAGTACTGTCCAGTTTAGAAAGACTTTTAAATAGCAGTCACTAGTTTAAAAAGGGTTTTCTGGGAGCAAGCAGGCATTTAAAGAGCTACTTATATCCAGTAAATGTAATAACTGTGCCACAAAAGTCTCAAAATTCACTAAAATTATTCTAATCTGAATTTTGTTCAATTTCCTGCAGAATAAGCACACATCTTCATGTAGGACAGTGGGAAAGCTTTTGCTGTGTAACTTTCTGTCTCTGTCTCTCTCTTGCATTCTGCTGCTGCTCCTAGGTTTTCCAAATGTTGGCTTAGATGGGTCCTGAATCAGCCTGTATTGAATAACTGCATTGTAGCCATGAAGGCATTCAGGATCTGTTTGTTCTGTTTATCAAAATTCCTAGATCACATGACAGGCTGAACAGAATTAGTAATTTTTTGACACTTAATATTTCACATGTATGCATTTCTACTGTTTATTGTGCTTTTAACCTGAAGTTCAGCTTTATTAGGTTAAACACATTATAATGTAAGCCACATAATTTGTCGATGGGATTGTTGAGAACCTACTATATGCAAAGTATGCCTAATGCTACTGTGGCTGGTAAATCATTATTATAAATCCCCTGGGGAAATTGAGTAGGTTACATGTAAAATCAAAGTAGTGTCTTCAGCAGGTGACAGCAGCAGAGAACTAAAATTAGAATCTTGTCAACACTGTAAGGGTTTATTGTAAGGCAACCACTTCATAGCTCCTCATTTTTTCAGTTTTTTGTCTTACCAGATTAAACCACTTGTGGGAGCTCTTAGCCATCCACTTTCATTGAATGATTGGCTGTCTGTGAATCAGGAATTTTTTTGCAAACTGACTTTTTGCCATTACCTAATGTATTTCCTATTTTGATAAAACTGTTTTGGAATGACATGAACATTTTTCACTTTTGTTTTTATACCTTTTTATATTGTTACTGCAACTGTATGTGCTTTGACATTTTTTTTACTTTTCTCTATATCTATAAATCTTTCATAACAAGATGTGATAACGTGTTACAGCTGAAGACATGCTTTTATATTGGGTTATTTTTTGTAGTCTAGGACTCCACCCACCAATGAATTTAAAGTTGGTATGAAAGTGGAAGCTCATGACCCTCGAAATGTTACCTCTGTTTGCATAGCCACTGTCATTGGAATCTCAGGAGCTCGCTTACGTTTGCGACTGGATGGCAGTGATGATAAAAATGACTTTTGGAGACTGGTGGATGCCGCTGACATCCAGCAAATTGGTACATGTGAGAAAAAGGGAGATATGTTGCAGCCACCTTTGGGTAAGGGTGAGGGTAAATTCTTTGCTACGCATTGTGATTGTGAAGTATTTTTCTACTCAAATGGTCAAAGCCAATAAATAACCACTTCTTTACAGAAAATCTGCTCCTACTATATAGCACAGCTACAAACTACTGTAGCTTTTTTAAGGAAATGTATAGTGTATGGCACTATGTACATTTTTTGTTATTTTTGCAGTTTGAAGCTTTTTATAGTGTTTTTAATGTGATTCTCATGGTTTTAAATTCTTGCTCTTCCATATTTCGTTACTGTATTAAAACATATCTAAACTTAAAAGCAAAATGTATTATTTTGCAGAATATCAGTCTTTAGGTGAGGTGGCAGCATTAACTTTTTCATTTTCTGTCGCTTTATATCCACCCAGTGATCCTGCTAGCAACACACTTTTGTCTCTAGGTGATAACTTTTATGGCTTGCTCACACCATGTCTGTTGAGCTGCATTTTTCTGCATACCACCACAAGTTTGGACACACTATACAGCTAAATTGACATAAAGTGACATAAAGCTGTCCTTCACTATCTATGATAAGGAGTCATGGTTGTCACTGGGCTGGGGTACAAATATTTGTGCCTTTTATTCTCCTCCTTAGATGAGAGGTGGATTTTAGTAGTTTTTCAGTTACAAGCATACTGGATTGCTATCAGTATCAATGTATTGCTGTGTACCTGTAGGAAATGCCTGCAAAAAAAAAACTGATGCAGCCACCATGTATAAGGACCAGTGAGCTACAATATAGTGCATCCTTGCTCTTGGATTTAGTTATCCTTTAGGCTTAGATTCACACATGGCATGGCAGCCCGTTCGTTTGAGTAGGCTTCCATGCCTCACAAAACTAAGGAAAAAGGCTCTTGCACCTTTCCAGAAATTGCAGCCCGCACGGGAACTACACTACAGTGCGAGCGCGAATTCCAGTGCGGGTGGAGTGCCATTAAGATTAATGCGTTGCAACTGCGGTACGAAGCGTGGGTCCCACAGCGGCTTCCTGCCGCAGAAGTGGAAACTGAGCCTAACTGCAGAAATGTGTGACTTGCTCTTTCACACTTCATTATGTTAAAACACATGTTGACACTGATATCTGTGGAAATGCATGAAAACCTATGTCAGTGATCATTATATGTGCTGCACATATAATATGAGCATGTTCATTTTTTTTCATTGATTTTAATGAAAAACGCATCTGCCCAAAAGTGGAGAGGTGAATGCAGTGGAAGCAGTTATTTACTGCATTGATTCTGACAGCCAAACAGCAATTCAAAATGATATCTGCTACAGAGGGGAATACATTGTTCTTAGCAACTAGGCTAACTCATACTTGTATTGTGAAAAGGAGCAATAAAGCACAGCCACTGTATAACACTTCAAAGGAGGAAGCAGTGCCGGAGTATGTAATAACAAAATATGACTTGCCCCTATTTACTTATGAATGCAAACTTTACAAGAAAAGACTGATGCGCTTTGCTAAAAATTTTAAGCTGATCCCTTAAGTGCATATCTTAAAAAACTACAGTGGATATAATAAGTCTACACACCCGTTAAAATTTCAGGTTTCTGTAATGTAAAAAATGAGACAAAATCAATTTATTTCAGAACTTTCCACCTTTTAATGTAACCTATAAACTGTACAACTCAGTTGAACAACAAACTGAAATCTTTTGGATGGAGGGAAGTAAAAATAAAAAATATGGTTGCATAAGTGTGCACACCCTTAAACTAATACTTTGTTGAAGCAGCTGTTGATTTTATTACAGCACTCAGTCTTTTGGGGTATCAGCATGGCACATCTTGACTTGGCAATATTTGCCCACTCTTCCTTGCAAAAACACTCCAAATCTGTCAGATTGCGAGGGCATCTCCTGTGCACAGCCCTCCAGATCACCCAACAGATTTATGATTGGATTCAGGTCTGGGCTCTGGCTGGGACATTCCAAAACTTTAATCTTCTACTGGTGAAGCCATTCTTTTGTTGATATGGATGTATGCTTTGGGTCGTTGTCATGCTGAAAGATGAAGTTCCTCTTCATGTTCAGATTTCTAGCAGAAACCGGAAGGTTTTGTGCCAATATTGAATGGTGTTTGGAACTGTTCATAATTCCCTCTACCTTGACTAAGGCCACAGTTCCAGCTGAAGAAAAACAGCCCCAAAGCATGATGCTGCCACCACCATGCTTCACTGTGGGTATGGTGTTCTTTTGGTGATGTGCAGTGTTTATGCACCAAACATATCATTTGGAATTATGGCTAAAAAGTCCAACCTTGGTTTCATCAGACCATAACACATTTTCCCACATGCTTTTGGGAGACTTCAGATGTGTTTTTGCAAAATTTAGCCGGGCTTGGATGTTTTTCTTCATAAGAAAATGCTTCTATCTTGCCACTCTACCCCATAGCCCAGACATATGAAGAATACGGGAGATTGTTGTCACATATACCACATAGCCAGCTCCTTTAATGTTGCTGTAGGCCTCTTGGCAGCCTCCCAGACCAGTTTTCTTTTCGTATTTTCAACAATTTTGGAGGGATGTCCAGTTCTTGGTAATGTCACTGTTGCTCCATATTTTCTCCACTTGATGATGACTGTCTTCACTGTGTTCCATGGTATATCTAATGCCTTGGAAATTCTTTTGTACCCTTCTCCTGACTGGTACTTTTTAACAATGAGATACCTCTGCTGCTTTGGAAGCTCTTGCTGTAGGATGCGACTAAAAAAATGTCAGGAAAGGCCTACTAGAACAGCTGAACTTTATTTGGGGTTAATCGGAGGCACTTTAAAATTATGGCAGGTGTGTACTGACTTCTATTTAACATGATTTTGAATGTGATTGTTTAATTCTGAACACAGCTACATCCCCGGTTATAAAAGGGTGTGCACACTTATGCAACCACATTATTTTTGTTTTTTATGTTTACAGTTTGTTTTTCAATTGAGTTGTACAGTTTTATAGGTCACATTTAAAGGTAGAAAAGGTTCTGAAATGATACATCTTTGTCTCATTTTTTACATTCCAGAAACGGGTGTGTAGACTTCTTATATCCACTGTATGATCTTTACAAGAAAAAAACACATACCTACAGTGCCTTGAAAAAGCATACTTTTCATAGTGTGGTGTGTATTTGTATTCAGCCCCATTTACTCTGATACCCCTAACTAAAATTTAGTGGAACCAATTGCCTTTCAGAAGTCACCTAATTAGTAAATAGAGTCCACCTATGTGTAGTTTAATCTCAGTATAAATACAGCTGTTCTATGAAGCTCTCAGAGGTTTGTTAGAGTACATTCGTGAACAAACCGCATCACGAAGGCCAAGGAACACACCAGACAGGTCAGGGATAAAGTTGTGGAGAAGTTTAAAGCACGTCTGGGTAATAAATATCCCAAGCTTTGAACATCTCATGGAGCAGTGTTCAATTCATCATCCAAAAATGGAAAGAGTTTGGCACAGCTGTAAACTTACCAGGACACCTAATCTGACAGGTCAGGCAAGGAGAGCATTAATCGAAGAAGCGGCCAAGAGGCCCATGGTTACTCTGGAGGAGCTGCAGAGATCCACAGCTCAGGTGGGAGAATCAGTCCACAGGACAGCTATTAGTCATGTACCCCACAAATCTGTCCTTTATGGAAGAGTGGCAAGAAGAAAGCCATTGTTGAAAGAAAGCCATAAGATGTCCCATTTTCTGTTTGCGAGAAGCTATGTGGGGGACACAGCAAACATGTGGAAGAAGGTGCTCTGGTCAGATGAGACCAAAATTTTAACTTTTTGGCCTAAAAGCAAAACGCTACGTGTGGCGGAAAACTAACACTGCACATCACCCTGAACACACCTTCTCCACTGTGAAACATGGTGGTGCCAGCATCATGTTGTGGGGATGCTTTTCTTCAGCAGGGACAGGGAAGCTGGTCAGAGTTGATGGAAAGATGGATGGAGCCAAATACAGGGCAATCTTAGAAGAAAACCTTTTAGAGTCTGCCGAAGACTTGAGACTGGAGCGGAGGTTCACCTTCCAGCAGGACAACGACCCTAAACATACAGCCAGAGCTACAATGGAATGGTTTAGATCAAAGCACATTCATGTGTTAAAATGGCTCAGTCAAAGTCCAGACCTAAATCCAATTGAGAATCTGTGGCAAGACATGAAAATTGCTGTTCACAGATGCTCTCCATCCAATCTGACAGAGCTTGACCTATTTTGCAAAGAAGAATGGGCAAAAATTTCACTCTCCAAATGTGCAAAGCTGGTAGAGACATACCAAAGACTTGCAGCTGTAATTGCAGGGAAAGGTGGTTCTACAAAGTATTGACTCAGAGGGGCTGAATACAAATACATGCCACACTTTTCACATATTTATTTGTAAAATATGTTAAACAATTTATCATTTTCCTTCCACGTCACAATTATGTGCCACTTTGTGCTGGGCTATCACATAAAATCCCAATAAAATACGTTTACGTTTTTGGTTGTCACATGACAAAATGTGGATAATTTCAAGGGGTATGAATACTTTGTCAAGGCACTGTAGGTGGATTCAGCATCAATCCGATGCTGCATCTGTTCCCTGCCAGATCTGCACTGAGAATTGAGTGGCTCTCCCTTCCGCTCTGAGCAGAGAGCCATGATAGTCAGTCACCAGCTCTGCTCTGCCCCTCCAGTGCTCACTGGAGTGCGGGGCTGTGGAAGGAGCAAAATCGGGTGGCTTAGTCTCTCAGTGGCTTGCTGAGAGACTGAGCCAGCTGCTGGTCCAGGGTTCTGGGTGGGGTTCTGGTGAAGATCTTTTTAGAGTCTGGACTATTTCAGTGACATCAGCCAACAGCGGGCTTTAGCCCGCTGATGGCTGAAAATGGGTCACGAGTGCAGAACGAACAAAAAAAAGCTTTGGCTATACTGTTACTTTTAAAAAAACAAAAAAAGAAAACACACATAGTTGTAACAGTGTATATAATATGGTGGAATTGCAAGAACTTATATTATTTCAAAATGTTTACAGGATTCCGGATGAATGCCTCTTCTTGGCCAATGTTTCTTTTAAGAACACTAAATGGAGCAGAGATGGCACCAGCATCTTACTTTAAAAAGGTAACAGATATTTAAAAATATACCAATAAAGCACCCTGATTAACACAGTAGAACTGCATGTAAAATAGAGTCCAGAAGGGCACAATAGTGTAAATGGTGCTCTCTCCGATAGTAAAGAGCATTGAAAGG
Organism: Staurois parvus; assembly: GCF_062004578.1. Taxonomy (NCBI): domain Eukaryota; kingdom Metazoa; phylum Chordata; class Amphibia; order Anura; family Ranidae; genus Staurois; species Staurois parvus. Next base: position 57,663 of record NW_028317968.1, read on the forward strand.
CTGAGACTACTTATTCATGTACATCTTTGTTACTACACTGTTAGAATTGTTAAATTGCAACTTACATTCTTCTTGCATTTTCATTTCATTTCTTATACAAAAACAAAAGTAAATATTTTATGTAATCTGTGTTTGTGTATATATATATATATATATATATATATATATATATATATATATATATATATATATATATATATATATATATACACACATACATACATACATACATACATGAACCCAAGTTAATGGACATCAATTTATTTTATAAAGAATAAAAAAATATGCCATGTGGTTGTACCTTCAGCATAAGCAATAATAATAGATTTCCAATGGAGAAAATCTCTTTAGTCAGCAGCAATAAATAGTAATTAGCTCAGGACTTTAGTAAGCATTGGAGTTGAGGTTTCTAGGACTAGGGTGAGAAAAACGGAGGATGAAATCTGCAGAAGACAAAATTTTAGAGACAGGGCAAAATGTTTGATTAGTGTGAGGGTCCTGATATTGGAATGAGTGCCAGGGGTTGAAGGCCGCAGTGTTAAACTAATATTTATACAACAGGGCACAAAGAAAACTCTGGAATCTTTTTTTTTTTTTTGTGTGTGTGTGTATAATGTGTATTTTTTTTATTTTTTTTTTAACTTATGATTTCATTGATATCACATAGGAGACCAATAGTCCCCTATGTGATAGTATATGAGTGACAGGTCCTCTTTTTGTAGATGGGATGGGGTGGGGAGGCAGTGTGTGCAAAGAGGGCGCAGGAGAGGAGTAGTGTATACGCTCAGGCTCCCTCACTGGCTGCCGCTACATGTTAATGCAGGTTTTTAAATGTAATTACTGTCTTTCCCCCCCCCTTCACTATAGCTCCAAGAAGGAGCTGTCCTTCTCCTCGCTAAAGGAAACAGAGGGGCAGGATCACTGGCTAATGTCACTGGCCTGGTAAAATCATATGAGTGCCGCCTCCCCCACATCTGCAGTATACACAGCCCCCTGTATCGGTTAAATTTTTCTTATCAGCAAAATACTGATAGGGCTATTTTAATTTCGGTGCATCCCTACTTCCACTAGTTGTTCCCCCTCCTGTAAATACTTTCGTGAGTCTTATATTGAGCCATCTCTGTGCCAAACTGCAGCAGTGCTGGCACTTTCTCCCCTCTCATATGCTTATAGACAGCAGTGGGAGCCATTGGCTCTTGTTACTGTCAATCAAATGCTATGAGGAGGGGGCGGGGCTGAGTCTTGCTGCGTGTGTCAATAGATGCACACAGCGTGATTCGGGAGCAAGCCCACAAGTGCGCCACCATAGGAAATGGCTTCCTATGGAACTTCTTGAGAGCACCATATAACACGTTTGTTGTTCAACCGCTTCCCGACCGTGCTTTAGCAGAAATACTGCTACAGGGCGGCACGTGTGCGCAAAATCACACACACACACACACGATTTTGCATTTACGGGTAGGGGGGCGCACACGCCCTACCCGCACCGCCATTCATGGCCACGGCTTTCAATCACCGGGTCCCAGCTGGTGATTACTCGCCTGCGCCCAGTGATTTCCGAGGATCTCCGACAGGGAGGAGAACTGTTTTGTTTACTAACCGTTCTGTTTGCTGTCAGCTTGGGCACACAGCTTTGGATGGCTGCGCACAGCCATCCAAAGCGTTGTGCTTAAAGTAAAGCACACAGCCCCCTAGTAAAATACTTCCAACACAAAGTTAACCCTTTGATTACCCCGCTTGTTACCCCTTCCTGTCCAGTGTCATCAGTACAGTGTCAGTGCTTTTTATTTTAGCACTGATCACTGTATTGTTGTCACTGGGGATGTCAGTGACACCAAGTCAGTTCCCCTTCAGTGTCCGAATGTCCGCTGCAGTCCCGCTATAAGTCGCTGATCACCACCATTACTAGTAAGAATTAAAAAAAAAAAAAAAATCCCAGTATATATATTGTCATTTGTAAACGCTATAACTTTCACGTAAACCAATTAGTTTCCATGTATTGGGATTTTATTTTTTAAGCAAAGACATGTAGCGGAATACATTTTGGTGAAAAATTTATGACGGAATTTGATTTTTTTTTTTAATTTGTACTGGACATGTTTAACCACTTGCCCTCCAGAGGATTTACCCCCCTTAATGACCAGGCCATTTTTTGCTGTTCGGAACTGTGCTATTTCAACTGGTAATTATGCGGTCGTGCAATGCTGTACCCAAACAAAATGTATGTCCTTTTTTTCACACAAATAGAGCTCTCTTTTGGTGGTATTTGATCACCTCTGCGGTTTTTACTTTTTGCGTTGTAAACAAAAACCAATATTTTTCACAAAAAATATCCAATAAACTCATTCATAAATTTAGGCCAAACTGTATTCTGCTACATGTCTTTGGTAAATAAAATCTCAATACATGTATATTAATTGGGTTGTGTGAAAGTTATGGCGTCTACAAACTATGGTATATATATTGAAATTTACGTAGCTTTTTACTCTGACTGCATATCACATTTCTTGAGGTGCTAAAATGCCGGGGCGGTACAAACTCCCCCCCCCCCCCCCCAATTACCCTTTTTTGGAGAGTAGACACCCAAAGGATTTTACAGAGAGGCACGTTGAGTTTTACACAAAGTTGACACTTGATAATGATATATTGCTCATGCATGCCATGGGTATATGTGGAATAACACCCCAGAACACATTTTGCTACTTCTCCCGAGTATAGGGATACCACATGTGAGAGATTTTTTGCCAGCCTAGTTACATACAGGCCCCCAAAACCCAATGACCACCACCAGGCTTTCAAAGGGCATATTTCCTCATATCACTTCCCCACTACCTTTCACAGTTTTAGAGACCTTAAAACGCCAGGATAATACAAACAACCCCCAAATGACCCCTTTTTGGAAAGTAGACCACCCAAGGAATTTGATAAGAGGCATGGTGAGTATTTTACAGATATAATTTTTGTTGCAGGGTTTTGAAAAATAAAAAAAATAGGAAAAAATACATTTTTGTTTTCTTTTAGTTTTCCAAAAACACGTGGCAACAAATGAGAATTGCAAAATACTCACCATGCCTCTTGGCAAATACAGTGGATGTAAAAAGTCTACATACCCTGTTGAAATGTCAGGTTTATGTGATGTAAAAAAATGAGCCAAAAATTAATCATTTCAGAACTTTTTCCACCTTTAATGTCACCTATAAACTGTACAACTCAATTGAACAACAAAGTGAAATCTTTTAGGTGGAGGGAAGTAAAAATAAAAAACTAAAATAATATGGTTGCGTAAGTGTGCACAACCTTAAACTGATACTTTGTTGAAGCACCTTTTGATTTTATTACAGCACTCTATATTCCAGAATCTATCAGCATGGCACATCTTGATTTGGCAATATTTGCCCACTCTTCCTTGCAGAAACACTCCAAATATGTCAGATTGAGAGGGTATCTCCTGTGCACAGCCCTCTTTAGATCACCCCACAGATTTTCGATCGGATTCAGGACTAGGCTCTGGCTAGGCCATTCAAAAACTTTCATCTGCTTCTGTTGAAGCCATTCCTTTGTTGATTTGGATATATGCTTTGGGTTGTTGTCATGCTGAAAGATGAAGTTCCACTTCATGTTCAGCTTTCTAGCAGAAGCCTGAAGGTTTTGTGCCAATATTGACTGGTATTTGGAACTGTTCATAATTTCCCTCTACCTTGATTAAGGCCCCAGTTCCAGCTGAAGAAAAATAGCCCCAAAGAATGATGCTGCCACCACCATGCTTCACTGTGGGTATGGTGTTCTTTTGGTGATGTGCAGTGTTTTTTTTGTGCCAAACATATCTTTTGGAATTATGGCTAAAACTTTAAACCTTTGTTTCATCAGACCAGAACACATTTTCCCACTTGGAGAAGTCAAATGTGTTTTTGCAAAATTTAGCCAGGCTTGGATGTTTTTCTTCGTAAGAAAAGGCTTCCATCTTGCCACTCTACCCCATAGCCCAGACATATGAAGAATACGGGAGATTCTTGTCACATGTACCACACAGCCAGTACTTGCCAGATATTCCTGCAGCTCCTTTAATGTTTCTGTAGACTTCCTGGCAGCCTCCCAGACCAGTTTTCTTCTTGTCTTTTCAGCAATTTTGGAGGGACATCCAGTTCTTGGTAATGTCATCGTTGTGCCATATTTTTCTCCACTTGATGATTGTCTTCACTGTGTCCCATAGTATATCTAATGCCTTGGAAATTCTTTTGTACCCTTCTACTGACTGATGCCTTTTAACAATTAGATCCCTCTGATGCTTTGGAAACTCTCTGTGGACCATGGCTTTTGCTGTAGGACTAATAAAATGTCAGGAAAGGCCTACTAGAACAGCTAAACTTTATTTAGGGTTAATCAGAGGCACTTTAAATGATGGCAGGTGTGTATTAACTCCTATTTAACATGATTTTAAATGTTATTGCTTCATTCTGAACACAGCTACATCCCCAGTTATAAGAGGGTGTTCACACTCTAAAAATCGGATGGTAGGTGTATTGTAACACTGAGAGAAAGAATAGAAACAAAAAATTCAAAAGAAATGCCTGTCTAGTCCTAGAATTACTGCCCTCGATCTGATGTTCATGGCTATACCTCACATGCATGGTGCAAACGCTGTTTACATACCGCCACGGGGCCAATGCTTGCGCATGCAGGTGAGCAAGGCTGCTTTTTTCTTTTTTAAAATATTTTTTATTGCTATCACAAGGAATGTAAATATCCCCTCTGACTGCAATAGGAATTGACAGGTATTTTTTTTTTTTTTTAGAAATCTTGTGTTTATCAGACTCTAGATATCTCCTCTGCCCTTACATCAACTGATATCACTAAGATCAGTGTGATCAGATGCTTTCCCAATTTACAAATGGCGCTGTTTTTATATCCTGTGAAACTGAAGTGACGAAATGTTTGTAGCTTTCGATTTCTTAGACTATAGAGATGATTGGAGCCATTCTGGTCTCTGATCAGCTCTATGGTCAGCCAGAGGAACTGCCAGCTGCATTCTCAGATTCCCCTGTGGGACAGGAGAACCCAAGAAAACCGTGGAAGGCAGCTGGGGGGGTTGCCACTTTTCTGGCTGCTCGTAAAAACAATTCAGCAGCTAATTGGCTACTAGGATTGCTTTTACATGAAAGCCGACCGCCAGCTGTAAAAAAACAATACCAGGATGATGCCTGTAGCTGCAGGCATCATCCCGGTATAACCACTCAAAGGCCAGTGACGTACCAGTGCATTGCTGAACCATGATGGGCATATACGTACCAGCAGAGAACATGGGTATATGATGAATTGGTTCTGTGGACCAATATGACTGCAATTCACTCTTTTTTTTGTAATGTCCATGTTGAGGGTTAGGCCCAAAAACGTTTTACATTCGGAAACTGTGATAGGTTTCCATGCGAATTGTCTGGCAAGAGCTGAATTTGGGTGGCGGTGATGTATTTTTGTATAAATTGCTTTGGCCCCCAATCAGTACAAATCATCCATGAAGAACAGCAGAAGGGCTAAATGCTATTGCTGGCAGCGAACGGAACTGATCCTGCTAACACTGCGTTTTTGGGGACACTATACTAAGCAGGTAGTAGTATAGTTCTGTTCATGATTAATATCTTGATCCGTACAAACACTATACTAGTAATGGGAGTGATCAGCGACCTATAGTGTGCAGGCAATCTAACTCTAGCTGACCCTGGCTGGGTGGGGTGCTTACTGACCCTGACGTTATCGGATATCGTGCTGAGAGGGTGACAGGGCGATCAAAGGGTTAAATGTGCTAATCGTGTGTGTGTGTGTGTGTGTGTTGTAGTGCTTTTACTCAGTGACATTTTCTCTCTCTGGACCAACCTGGGGGGCAGCAGGGGACGCAGGCGCATTATTATTATTATTATACAGTATTTATAAAGCGCCAATAGTTCACTCAGCGCTGTACATTACAAAGGGGGACAGAACATGTGACAGAACAATACCAATACAATGCAAAACATGAGGGGATCGAGGGCCCTGCTCTTTCGAGCTTACAATCTAGAAGGGATGGGATAGTGGTACAGGAGGAGATAGCTGTGGGGGATGGAGTGGTAGGAAGAGTGGAGGAGGTCAGCAAGTTAGCAGGGGGTGAGGTAGGCTTCCCTGAAGAGATGGGTTTTCAGGGTGCGCCTAAAGGAGAGGAGAGTAGGTGATAATCTGATGGGTTGGGGCAGGGAGTTCCAGAGGATGGGTGACACCCTGGAGAAGTCCTGGAGGCGGGCATGGGAGGAGGAGACCAGGGAACTAGAGAGAAGGAGGTCTTGTGAGGAGCGGAGTGTGCGTGTTGGGCGGTACTTGGATATTAGGTCAGTGATGTAGTTCGGGGCAGTATGGTGGACAGCTTTGTACGTCAGTGTTAGGATTTTAAATTTGATCCGTTGCGCAATCGGAAGCCAGTGGAGGGATTGGCAGAGGGGGGTGGCGGAAATGGAGCGGTTGGAAAGGTGAATGAGTCTGGCAGCCGTATTCAGGATCGACTGAAGCGGGGATAGCCAGCGGCGAGGCAGGCCAGTGAGGAGGGAGTTGCAGTAGTCGAGTCGTGATATGATGAGGGAGTGGATGAGCTGTTTAGTGGTTTCTGGGGTTAGGAACGTGCGGATTTTGGCGATGTTGCGGAGGTGGAGTCTGCACGAGTTTGTTAAAGATTGGACTTGGGGCTGGAAGGATAGGTTGGAGTCCAGAATGACACCCAGTACTCTGGCCTGCAGAGCGGGTTTGATATTGGCGTTGTTGGATGTGATGTAGAAGTCAATGGGGGGTGGGGTTCGGGCTGGGGGGAAGACAAGGAGCTCGGTTTTGGAGAGATTCAGTTTAAGGAAGTGGAGCGACATCCAATCTGATATGTCGCTCAGTAGGTGTGTGATTTGGGCAGAGACCGAAGGGGTGAGGTGGGGGGTTGAGAGATAGATTTGTGTGTCGTCGGCATAGAGGTGGTAGTTGAAGCCGTGAGAGTGTATGAGTTGGCCAAGGGAGGAGGTGTAGATGGAGAAGAGAAGGGGCCCAAGGACAGAGCCTTGAGGGACCCCAACAGAGAGGGGGAGTGAGGGGGAGGTGGTAGCATTATAGGTAACGCTGAAAGAGCGTTGTGACAGGTAGGATGAGAGCCAGGAGAGAGCAGAATCTCTGAGGCCGAGGGAGTGTAGTATTTTGAGGAGGAGGGGGTGGTCAACTGTGTCGAAGGCCGCAGAGAGGTCAAGGAGTAGGAGCACTGAATAGTGGCCATTAGCTTTGGCGGTTAGAAGGTCGTTGGAGAGTTTGAGTAAGGCGGTTTCGGTGGAGTGTAGGGGGCGGAAGCCAGACTGTAGGGGATCGAGGAGGTTGTTGTCGTTGAGGTGAGAGCATAGGCGGGTGTAGACGAGACGCTCGAGGAGTTTAGATGTAAGTGGGAGCAGGGAGATGGGTCTGAGGTTGTTCGGGTCATTGGGGTCCAGGGAGGGCTTTTTAAGTATGGGGGTGATGTGTGCATGCTTCAGTGGGGAGGGGAAAGTGCCGGAGGAGAGGGAGAGATTAAAGATGTGGGTGAGGGAGCGTAGGATGGAGGGGGAGGGAGGTCGTAGGAATTGTGAGGGGATAGGGTCGAGGGGGCAGGTGGTGAGGCGGGCATCAGAGAGGATCTTGGAGACTTCCTCAATGGTAGTAAGGTCAAAGGTGTGGAGTGTTGGGGGAGCTTCAGTATGAGGAATGTAGGGTGGGGTGGGAGTGGAGGTCAGAGCAGTGGTGGGGCCGTGGGAGAGGGGTGATGAGGGGGTAGCTGAGTGAGGGGGAACGGGGTCGGAGGGAGTTTGAGCAGTGACGAAGTCCCTGCGGGTAATGTCGAGGGGGAGGGGGGATGAGGGGGTAGCTGTGTGAGAGGGGACGGGTTGAGAGGGCGTGTGAGTTGCGGCAATGTCCTTGCGAATTGTGTCAATCTTGTTTTTGAAGTGATTGGCAATCTCAAGGGCGGTGAGCGAGGTGCTGGGTGGAGGTGGGGGTGGAGAGAGTAGAGAGTTGAAGGTGGAGAAGAGTCGGCGAGGATTGGAGGAGAGGGCCTTGATGAGGGTCAGGAAGTAGGCTTGTTTGGCTGTGTGGAGGGAGGAGGTGTAGGTGCGGAAGGCAGATTTGTAGCAGGTGAAAGCTTGTTGGGATTTTGTTTTGCGCCATAGTCGCTCCAGGGCACGACTGCGTCGTTTGAGGGTTTTGGTGTGATCAGTCTGCCAGGGCTGGAGCGGTCGGAGTCTGATGTTGCGTGTGGTTAAAGGCGCTAGTGAGTCAAGGGCTGCTGACAGCGCGTTGTTGTAGGCAGTCATAGCCAAGTCGGGGCAGGACAGGGGGAGGATGCGGTCGTGGAGTTGATCAGCTGCAGAGTGGAGGGGGGCAGGGTTAAGGTTGCGGAGGTTACGGCTGGTAGTAGTGTGACATTTGGAGGGGTAGGCGTTGGAGGACGAGGAGATAGAGAAGGTGATCAGGTTGTGGTCAGAGAGAGGGAAGGGGGTGTTAGTGAGGTTGTGGGGAGCGCAGCGGTTGGAGAAGACAAGATCAAGGATATTACCGTCGGAGTGGGTGGTGGATTGTATGCACTGTGCAAGTGCAAAGGAGGAGGTTAAGTGGAGGAGACGGGCTGTGTCCGGGTTGTCAAGGTTGACAGGGATGTTGAAATCCCCAAGAATGATGGTGGGTAGCTCAGAGGAGAGGAAGAAGGGTAGCCAGGAGGAGAAGTCTTCCAGGAAGCGGGGTATGGATCCAGGAGGCCGGTATATCACAGCAATCTTCAGGGGGGTTGGGGAGAATAGTCGGACGCAGTGGGCCTCGAAGGAGGAGAAGGATAGGGAGGGGGGGTTTGGGAGGACTCGGAAGGTGCTCCGCGGTGACAGGAGCAGACCAACTCCACCACCTTTACGACCGTTAGGTCTGGGTGAGTGGGTCCAGGTGAGACCTCCATAGGAGAGTGCAGCAGGGGAGGTAGAGTCAGTGGGCTGGATCCAGGTTTCCGTGATCGCCAGGAGGTTGAGGGAGCGGGAAACAAAGAGGTCGTGGATGGCGGTAAGCTTGTTGCACACCGATCGGGCGTTCAGGAGTGCACATGAAAACGGGGGGGAGATTTTAGGGAGCAGGGGGACAGATACTAGGTTGCGGTAGGACATGGCGGCGGGAGGGTGTTGTGCGGGTGAGGGAGGTGGTGGAGGGCCAGGATTCGGGGAGATGTCTCCCGCGGCTAGGAGGAGGAGAAGGGTGAGAAAGGTGGCATGGGAACGGGATGTGCAGGAGCGTGAGAAACTCCTAGTGGAGGTGTTGGGGTCAGTGGGAGAGTGGAATAATAGGAGGAGGTGGTGGGTGCCATAGAGGGGCGAAGGAAGCAGTGAGGACACAATGTACAAATGTTTAGGAGGAGCAGAGGGATATAGTGAATGGATTTTGGGAATGGAGGAGAGGAAAATGAGAAGGAGTAGAAGAGGCATTGTGGGGGGTGATGAGAGCAGTAGTAGGGAGATGATAGCAATGAGGGGGAGATGTGCAAGTTTTGGGGTGGAGCAGAGGGGTAAAGAAATGAGATTTGGGAACAGAGGATAGTAGTATGAAGAGGAGGAGTGTATTATATAAAAGTACACAGAGTGGGAGTCAGGCATGTAAGAGATGTTTCCCAGGGTGTTTGCTTGCAGTCTGTCCAGCATGCAGTAGAGTTTCTTGCTGTTGTTGTGTCTTTCTCCTGCTTTAGTTCAACTGCTGTGTTTAACTGCTTCGCACTCTTTCGAAACCGCACTCCGTCAGAAGCAGCACCCCCATCAGAGACTGTGCCCCCCATCAGAGATCTCCCCCATGAGCTGATCTGAATTTATAGGGAGATGCTCAAATGAGCATTCAACTCCACCCCAATTAGAAGCTGATAAGGCTCACATGAATGTTGGGGGATGTCTCATAGGAACCAGGCTACAGTCGTAAACTGGGAGCAACTGAAGGTGAGGACTGCTCAACATACACACAAATATAAAATACACCATTTGTTCTGAATATAACAGGAGTGAAAGCGATTTTGAGTTAGGAGCAGAGGCAGGAGAGGTGCATTTACCCAGGGGGAAAACAGCAGGAGTCAATGCGTTTGAGTTAGGAGCAGAGGCAGGAGAGGTGCATTTACCCAGGGGGAAAACAGCAGGAGTCAATGCGTTTGAGTTAGGAGCAGAGGCAGGAGAGGTGCATTTACCCAGGGGGAAAACAGCAGGAGTCAATGCGTTTGAGTTAGGAGCAGAGGCAGGAGAGGTGCATTTACCCAGGGGGAAAACAGCAGGAGTCAATGCGTTTGAGTTAGGAGCAGAGGCAGGAGAGGTGCATTTACCTGTGAAAGTAGAGAAGGCATAATTAGACTGCTGTGTTTAACTGCTTCGCACTCTTTCGAAACCGCACTCCGTCAGAAGCAGCACCCCCATCAGAGACTGTGCCCCCCATCATCAGAGCATTCACACCCCAAAACAGGAAGCGTCACTTTGCCAAGAGTTGCTGCGGGTAAGCAGTTGGCAAGTAATTAAGAAAACATTTTTTTTTTAATTCTCAATATGGTTTTTTTTTTTCTTCAACTTTTTTTTTTTTTTTTTTTAATACTTTTATCAGAATAGTACAATGTTAAAAATCAGCGATTTTTTTTTTTTTTTTTTTTCTTTTTTTTTCCCAACACACTTTGCTTTGCAGGAGAAATAAAAATAATTTCTCCTGCAATGCAAAGCTTGCTGTCATGAACCTAACTCATTCATTAACTGTCATGAATGAGTTACGTTTTTGACAGGTCAAGATAGTGATCTGTGATTGGCTGGAGCTGGTCACATGGTACAGGGTGCTGTGATTGGCCCCATGTATCATGTGACAGCTGTGGGACAATCACAACTCACTAGAAAGAGGTTGATTCATAACAGCTTTGCTTACATTGTGATCACGGGGTCTCGTTCATCGGGATCTTCATTCTGCTGTGTCCGCCGGACACAACAGTCGCGAGGGTGGAGCGACCCCCTGTATTATTACAGCCAGCGCGACGTACGGGTATGCCGCTTTGCCTGTAGCTACTGCCAGGCCGCAGTATATTGCGGGCGGGAAGCGGTTACTAGCAAAAAGTCAACAATATAGTTTTTTTTTTCTTCTCAAAATATTGCTGAAAGAAAGCTCCATTTGTGGGAAAAAAAGGACATAAATTTCATTTGGGTGCATCGTTGCATGACCGTGCAATTGTCAGTTAAAGTAACGCAGCACCGTAACGCAAAAAATGACCTGGTCGGGGGGGGGGGGGGGGAATCCTCAGGAGGGAAAGTGGTTAAAAATAACATATATGCTTTTACATAATACATAAGCAGATACCTCCAGGGGCTGGTACGTGAGGTCCATTATTAGATACTTGAACATCCACAGGTGTTCTGATATTCCCATTTTTCATATTTCAAAGGGTCAAACCCCTTCCTCTGTCTTTCACATTTCTAGACCTCACTTTTCCCCATTTACTGTGATGGCTAGCTTAAAAAGTGGGAGATGGTTGGCTTCTATTGGTTCAGGAAGTCTGGTCAGACTGTTTACATTGAAAACAGATGTGAAACCTAGGGGTACCTGCTCTGTATTGTTGCCAGTATATCAGTTTTTACACTTCTTGTACCTTTTTGGAGAAACTTGTGCTTAGATGTTTGGGGGCTGCCATTATTGACCTTTTTGCTGAAGGCCTGTTGCCTGGCATTCATTGCAACTAGGAAATAACATGGAGAAAGTGAAGTCAAACTGATGTCAGAACTCTTAAAATGTGTACTTATGGCAAATTGTTTACACTTTAAAAATACGTTTCTCCTTGCTCTTTTATTAGACTAGAGATGTGTACTGTGCTGTCAAACCCAACAAAATTGTAGATATCTCAGATAAACCACAGTGATCTAAACATAGAACTTGGTTAAGACTAAAGGCACACTGCTTTTTACTGTGGTTACCATGTATCCGGATTACTACATGGTGACCACAACTGTCAGATATTCAGACTTCATTGAGTAAAGTTCACACTATTAGACTAGATGCGGTATGGGTAGTGTTCCAGACTACATGTGTATAAACCATATTGTTGGTTTTCTAAATAGCCACTTGTGGGTATAACCGTAAACAAAGTGGCACATACAACTGAAATAAGAAATATGCCAAATGAACAGTTATGGCTCCTACTACTTTGCAATGAGAACAGAAACATTTAAGTTATTCCCTGATAATGTCCTTTAAAGTGATGCTAAAGTTTTTTGTTTTTTTTTTAATAACAAACAGGTCATACTTGCCTGCTCTGTGCAGTGGTTTTGCTCCAAGCAGCCTGGAGCCTCCTCTTTTCTGGTCCCTTGCTGGCACACCTGGCCCCTTGCTACTATCACGTGTCCCCATAGCATGCAGCTTGCTATGGGGGCACCCGAAAGTGAGTCCCTGGAGAACTGAGGCTCTCCTGGACATCACTGGATTGGGATGGGGCTCAGGTAAGTGTTAAGGGGGGCTGCAACACATACGTACAATGCATGAAGGTAAAAAAAACCTTGAGCCCTTAGAACCACTTACACTTGCTTCAACCATAGAGGCTCTCAAAATTTAGAGTTAGGAACTGCAGAATATTGGGGTGCTGTAAAGAGGCTCTGCAGCTTATGCATGTATTTGCAAGTGTGTGCTAACTAAACCCCTGCTTTTAACGCATACTGTTAGGACAATTCGGTTTGTTCGCAAGCTGGTCGGTAAGTTGAGCTGGGAATTTTTCTCTTTTAATGTCTGACATGCGTCGTCCTTCCATGTGATCCTTGCTGTGAAGGCAAGGTATAGATTGGGGTGAAGATGGTTAGAACCAGGAGAGTGTATGATGACTTTACAATTTTGCTTTGATACAAATGTTTCTAGGTTATTTTACCCCACCATGGGTATTGATACTGCAATGCATTTACAAGAAATTACACGAGTTTGTATATATTTTTTTGAAAGAAGAGTCTCTGAAGAATAAAATGGTGGTTTTTGCATTTTTTTTTTTTATTTTTTTTAGTCACACAGTAGTTGCACAGCCGTTTATCAAATGCACATTTTCAGGCAAAAAAAATACGGGGGTGCTTTTAATTAATTTATTTTAGTTAAGTTTTTTGTTTTTGTTTTTTTTTTTACACTTTTGGTTTAATTTTGTTTTTTACTTTATTGCTATCACAAGGGTGAAGATGACCCCTCGTGATGACTTTGGGAAGTGACAAGTACTTTGTATTGAGACATCAGGGGTCTATTTTAACCCTGATATCTCCATTACCCTTCAAAACATCTAATCAAACACTTGTCTATTTGATCAGATGCTTCCCTGGCTGTACTGGCCAGGGAAAGACAGTTATAAACCTGAAAGTGACCAAATTCTTGTCGCTTCCAGATTCATCACAGAGGACATCAGGGAATGGATATCCTCCATCTCCTCTTTGGGCATCTGACATAACCTTTTACAGTTTTCCAGTGGAGCTGGAGAGCTTGGGAATGGCGGCAGGTGGGGTGAGATTCCGCAGCGCTGTAAAAGTGATCGGGCGGCTGTACAGCTGTCCAAATAACATCTACATGAAGCGCTTTGCTAGCTGTAATAAATACCAGGATCGTCCTGGTATAAGCACTTGCCATCCAGCACATTTATATGCATCCACTGGTTAGAGAGTCACCAGTTCAAAAAAAATTAAGGTAAAAAAGAAGTATTTATATGCTAGCTTGCGGTGGTTTTTCCTTGATTTTTTTTTTTTTTTTTTTGTGCTTCTGAACTTGACATTTTCAGAAAAGTCAGTTAAACAGCTTTCTCCTTCCTTACATGTTATAGCTCAGAGTCTGCTGGGGTTGCTGTTATCTCACCAAGGTGATGGTATCCAGCAGCAGTCTCAGAGCTTTTGGATATCTACAAGGGACACTTTTACAGGTAAAACCCATGCCTAAAAAATATGAACTGCACATACAGTACAGACATATCCTGGCTTACAAATTTAGTTCGTTCTGCAGGATTTTTTTGCATAGCAAATAAATTTGTAAACCGAAACCTCCGTTTCCCATAGGAATGCATTGAAAACCAATTAATCCGTTCCTGAGGTCAGAAAAAAGTAAAAGCTACTAAAATACCAAATGTTTTATTTTATTAAGTCATGCGATATTTTAGTAGTGACAACCATGTGTTCACCTGTCAGCAGGATTCCCCACTGATAGCTAAATGTAAAAGAATTGCCGGCATTAAAAAAATAAGCGGCATGGGGTCCCCCCTCCCATCCATACGAAGCCCTTCGGGTGTCTGGTATGGATTTTGAAGGGAACTCCCACACCAAAATTTAAAAAAAAAATGGCGTTGGGGTCCCCCCAAAATCTATACCAGACCCTTATCCGAGCATGCAGCCCAGCAGGTCAGGAAAGGGGGGGGAACAAGCGAGCGCCCCCCCCCCATCTTGAACCATGCCAGGCCACATGTTCTCAACATGGGGGGCTGCTTTGGGGCGGGGGTGGGGGGCCCCAGATCTTGCCCCCCCCCATATGAATGAGTATGGGGTACATGGTCCCGATACTCAGTCACAAAAAGTGAAGTGTGTAAAAAGGCAGGGCATGGTCTTTGACAAGTCCTTTATTAAAAGAAAAAACTAAATGTCCCTTGCAGTAGATCCAGTGTCAATCAAGTGACCCCACCACATGTGACATCAATGATGTCACATGGGGCAGGGTCACTCGGGTGATGTCCCTGGGTGGCCCCGCCTCCTACCTAAGAACTGTGAAACCACCGGAGCAGGCAGACAGCTGGAAGCCATCATCGGAAGCAGAGCTTTTTTTAATTCTTTTTTTCAGGGTGGTGGGCATCGTGATTGACATTGGATCTACTGCGGGGGACATTCTTTTAGTTCTTTTAATAAAGGACTTGTCGAAGACCATGTCCTGTCTTTTTACACACTATACTTTTTTTTTTTTTGTGAATGAGTATCAGGACCATGTACCCCATACTCATTCACATGGGGGGGAGGGGGGGTGCAGGATCTGGGGGCCCCCTTGTTAAAGGAGGCTTCCAGATTCCGATAAGCCCCCTGCCCGCAGACCCCCACAACCACTGGCCAGGGTTGTGGGGAAGAGGCCCTTGACCCCATCAACATGGGGACAAGGTGCATTGGGGGGGAGCCCCCCGCCCCAAAGCACCCCCCCATGTTGAGGGCATGTGGCCTGGTATGGTTTGGGAGAGGGGGTGGGCGGTCACTCATTCCCCCCCCCCCTTTCTGACCTGCCGGGCTGTGTGCTCTGATAAGGTCTGGTATGGATTTTGTGGGGGGGGGGGGAGGGAGGGGAATCCCCCATGCCTTTTTTTTTTTTTTTTTAACATTTTGGCGTGGGAGTTCTTCTCAAAATCCATACTCGACCTGAAGGGCTTGGTATGGATGGGAGGGGGGGGGACCCCACACTGTTTTTTAATTTATTATGGTGCCAATTTTTAAATGTAATTACCGCTTTTTTTTTTATTTTTCGTCACTATAGCTCAGAGATTCAGCTGTCACTTTCCCCCAGCTAAAAGAAATTTTCTTTTTAGTTTATTTCCCCAAATTAAAAGAAACAATGTTTCCTTTTAGTTTCTTAAAAGAAACAAAGCTTCCTTTAACTCTGGGAAAGTGACAGCTCTGTGAGCTAAAAAGAAAAGCTGTCATTTGTATTTAAAAATCGGCACGGAAATACACTTCGTATTGCAAAAAAAAATGCGTAAAAAATTCTTAAACCCGAGGCATTATTTTCAATTAATTTTCATTCGTAAACCAAAAATTACGTTAACCGAGGCGTTTGTAGACCTGTATAATCTTATGGGAATATAATGGCCTAGCAATTGGGTCTCTTTAATATCCAAAGGAAGGTTATTTTTCCTAAACTACATTCAAGAATGAAGCCAGTTTAGATGCAGCAATTGAGTTACTGCAATTGAGTTCTGCAACATGCTAAATGTCTGACTATGGAGAGCCAAGAGAATAACAGATTATCAATAAAAATAAAATCCTACTGCTATATACTTTATTTTTAGACATGCCAGTTCTAGAAGGCAGCGAGTTTATGTAATATATTTTTTATTAATTTACTCTTGTTTAGGAGGTTGAATTATAAAATATTTGAACGTATTAGACCATATAATGTATTAAGGCAATGTATTTATCTGTTAGGAGCCACAAAAGCCATCCCAGAACTTCTTCAAACCTGGATTAAAACTGGAAGCTGTGGACAAGAAAAATCCTTTTTTGATATGTCCAGCTACAGTAGGTGACGTGAGGGGAGATGAAATCTTTATAACATTTGATGGCTGGAGAGGAGCATTTGATTACTGGTGCAGATATGACTCCCGTGACATCTTTCCAGTTGGATGGTGCAGTATAACTGGTGATTCTCTGCAGCCTCCTGGAAACTATGGTAAGTACATTTTAAAAGAAAGTTAAAGTGGTTGTAAACCCTTCCCTATATCTAGGTCATACACAGAGATTAAATAAGCTGTACCTGTATATCTGCAGTCTTTTCTTCTCTACATCTGTTTAAAGTGCAAGAATTTATACAGCTTGTGTGAGCTTTCAGAAAACGGGGGCAGGGATCTGCAGAGATCAGTGAGAAGAGCAGAGAGCTGATTGGAGGGAAGGGACACACACCCTTTCACAGAACACACAGGAACATAGCAGAGGTTAACAATTATGGGCTGTGTGCTGGAGCTCCCTCCCCGTCACCTTTTTTTTTCTCTTGGTGTCAGGAAAACTTGTCAAACATGACTCATGCAGATAGTAGAGGAACAAGGCAGCAGAGAAAAATGACACTTGGCGCTCTGGATTGAGACAAGTACACAGTATAGAGGGATGTGCTTTGTTCATATTCCATGTCTGAGGTTTACATCCACTTGACATGATTTGAAAAGAGCATGGAAAAGAGGGGTGTGTGTGAGTGCGTGCGTGCGCTTGTGGACAGGCTTATTTTCTTATTTTTATATGATGGGCAAGCTTTGCAGTTTTATCGCTGCTTCTAACAATGCCCGAAAATAATGTTAAAGTGGTATTAAATCGAAAATTTTAATGTATTACATTGCAGCTTACTAATGCTTAGACTGTTTACATTCTTTTTTTTTTTTTATATGCTACTTTTCCTTTGTTTTCACCTGGTGATCCCTCCAGTAAGTCTGTTATTTTTCTTCTTTCTTTAATCAAGCTATCCAGCAAAAGTGGCAGTTAAAAGGTTTTGATCATTTAACCACCTCCCGTCCGGCCGTTGTATAAAAACGGCCAGACGGTGGCAATGCAGGGTGGGGTGGCCGTCTTAAACGGCCTCCCCGCACCCTGCTTGTGTGCACTCCCTGGGAGCGAGCAGCACCGCGATCCGTTGCCCGCTGTGTCCTCCGGATACAGTGGAACACCGATTTGTCGGACGGGACCTCTGTGCGAGGTCCCAATCATGTGATCACTGATTGGAAAACTGGTTACAGAAACACATCCAAGGAGTAATCAGAAAATTTTGGTTTTCTAAATGGTCTAAGGTAGTTGGCAGACTGCTTCAGGGTTCAGTTTTGGCACCAATCTTATTTATTAATAATACAGAGGTGGAAATAAATAAAAGTCGGATCCAGTGTGAACCAGGGCTTAGTTCTGCTTTAAAATTGAACAGTATTAGTATCTATAGATCAACCTAATCCCATCCTATGTGTTTTACAAAAACTTTATTGCATTGTTTATGCAAAATAATGTTTGATAGACATTTTCACAAATATGTAACATAAATATTTGCAACTATCATTTTTTATTCTACAATGCCTCTTCTTTCAGGACATATGCAATGCTTTGGGTGTTAAAATGCACATTTTTGTCTTGAAAATTACTTTAAACGTGTGCAAAAAAATGGTCTGGCAGCAAGAGGGTTAATTACATGGCTCTGCTGAAGCTGCAGCTTTTCCAACTTTTCAGTTAAATACTTGAGAAAAAACAGATGCTGTAAAATTTAGCTTGGGTGACCCAGAGCTGTTTGTTGGCTGGCTGTTATTTGGAATCCTATGAATTCTCTGCAGCAATCAACATTACTAAAATGAACTGAGACTTCTCAGTGGGACTGTAACAACCTGTAAGGTTGTGTTGGAATTTGTGTTTTTTGACTTATCAATTTGTAAATTTTTCTATGGCTGCTGCATGGATTGAAACTGTAGTAGGCCTTACATATGAGACCTCTTGTGTAAACCAATATGCATGAGAGGCTTTTTACAGAACAGGTCAATCGTTTTTATTTAGTCTCCAAAAAAGATAGAACAAGGTACAAAACAGTTAAATGGTTTTTAGTTTGGCAATAATGAACAGATACTGAATAAGATATATAAACAGTTAAGGCAGATTAACAGCCAAAGTAAACGATCGCACACTGATCAGTCATATTAATGGTAGGCTAGAAATATAAGGGATTCAGTATCAAATGGTGTATGGAAGTATGTGTATTATTTATGGACATAGAAAGCAAGAGGAAAGGGGCAGGGGAGAGGTGACGACAACACTGAAGCAATGAGGGATGAACTCCAACAGATGATGTGCTGCAAAGTTGAAAATCCACTCCAAAGGTGATTTAGTATCCAAACTGAGAGATGATCGGACCGTCACTCAAAAGAAGAAAGCGAACAATCATGGTGCAGTATGTTTTAAAAAGCATCAAACTTTAATGAAGAAATGCACTTACAAGCAAGGTGTCCAGACTGACACCAGTATAGACAGCATGTGTAATGAAGATAGGCGACTCAGACCCAGCCAAAATATGCACATGCTACTTGCAGACAAACCAGGAGTATTCTGAACCTCACATCCAAAGGCACCGCCCTAAGCTTTTCGTCATCGACGTCCTCACATCCGCTCTGTGAGGATGTCGATGATGAAAAGCTTAGGGCGGTGCCTTTGGATGTGAGGTTCAGAATACTCCTTGTTTGTCTGCACGTGTAGCATGTGCATATTTTGGCTGGGTCTGTGTCGCCTGTATTCATTACACATGCTGTCTATACTGGTGTCAGTCTGGACACCTTGCTTGTAAGTGCATTTCTTCATTAAAGTTTGATGCTTTTTAAAACATACTGCACCATGATTTTTCGTTTTTTTCTTTTGAATGACGGTCCGATCATCTCTCAGTTTGGATACTAAATCACCTTTGGAGTGGATTTTGAACTTTGCAGCACATCATCTGTTGGAGTATATCTCTCATTTCTTCAGTGTTGTTGTCACCATATTATTCATTTCTCCCAGAATAACAAGTACTATATGCTGGTTTTTCAACAATCAGCATATTACTCTGGTGAGTTCTATTTAACCATTTTTGGTGGTGGATTTACTTGGTGATGAATTATTTTGGACATTATTGATTATTTGAACTTTTGGACTTTTTTGTTTTTGCTAGATTTTATTTTGATTTAAAATATTGTTTCTTATTGTTTTGTTATTTATTTTTTTGTTACACTTTTGTATGTATTTAAGCGCAACCTATTTTTTTGAAGTTTTGATACTTTCATATTAGGAAAAAAAAATTGCTTCAAAGTCAATACTGTCCTCTTGGCAAAGGAAAACACAGAATGCATAAACGCACTACAAGCATTTCTGGCACATGTCCATTGAAGTCTGCTGAACCAAAAACACATTGTTACGTTTAAAAAAGTCGCTGATCTTTTCCAAAACTTCAATGATTGAAAAACGCGTAGATGTAAACATGTCCCATAGGAAACCATGTTGAATGGACTGTTGCACATTTCTGCAAAATGCACTAAAAACCACACAAGTGTAAACCAAACCTTAAGGGGGAGAGGGAGGTTGGTAAGGGAATGGGGAAGTGGGCTGACCGGGGAAGAGGTAGGCAGCAAGTGTATCTGAATTCTCTAAAAGTGACTGTGAAAGGTACAATAGGTGGTGGTCTAGGTTGGCAGAAGTCCCAGATTTTACAGAATTTAAGCATAGTATTATAAAGACGTGCAGTTAGCATTTAGGCTACATTCCCACTGTGATGAGTGTTTTTCAGGCGTTTTTTCCAGTGGGTTTTTTTTTTTTTTTCATGTGTTTTTCATTTAGGTGTTTTTGCTGTGACCAATAGAAATAGCTGCTGTTTGAGCTAAAATAGCTTGAAAAAAAATGCTCATTCCCACTGTTCAGGCGATTTTCATTCAAGTCTATAGGGACAAAACGCTCTGATCTGTCTGAAATGTAGCACAAGTAATTTTTTGTGTGTATATATAGAAATTTTAGTATAGGATAATATGTGGACAAAGCATGGCTTAGTCCCATAAATACATTTATACATCAAAAGGAAAGTGCCCAAGGGACTTTAAGTCACCCTTGAAAGGTTAAAATTAATACATTTTATGCAGAAGTACCTGTATTAAAATCCTTTGTAAATAGTATATGGCACATCATTCACAAATATAACACATTTAGTGTGAAAATACAAATAGAAGTACAGTGCTCAGCATAAAGGAATACACCCCAACAGATTTAGCAGAAAACCTTTAATTTCCTTTCAGAATCAACTTTTTCTATGGGACACTATACTAAAAAATACACCCACAAATGCGGGTCATTGATTGCAAACAAGATTTGTTAATTTGCACACACAAAAAAGTATTTTTCCTTACAAATTCATTCAAGACCTTGCAGCAAAAATGAATATACCCCAAGTCCTAGCAGCAAAGCTAAATTTTAGACAACAAAATTCTAATTAACAAGAATTCAACTACAGGTGAGTCTAATTATTCATTAAACAGGTGTCCAGCAGACAGTTGATTATAAAAGGGCATTACTTAGCATGAAATGGGAAAGCGCTTTCTTTGTTATCTCAATCGCACCACATGGAAGAGAAATGTCACAGGGCCTGAGAAAGAAAATAATTTATTTACAGGTGAAGGCTACAAGATCAGCAAAGCTTTACTTATGAGTCAGAATATTGTAGCAAAAGTAATACAAAAATTTACCAAAGATGGAATTGCAACCATCTCACAGAGACTCCCAGGTCATCCACGGAAGTTAATGCCTTGACAGGAGCGTCTTCTGATGAGAAGGGTTGAAGAAAATCACCATGCAAGTTCACTGCAGTTATCTAAAGAAGCCAAACTGGGGTTATTGGTTCCTGTGACACAATACAGCTTACACTGCAAAGGAATGGCATGCATGGGTGTTGTCCATTAAGGAAGCCTCTCCTAAAGCCCATGCAC
This sequence comes from Staurois parvus, assembly GCF_062004578.1. Taxonomy (NCBI): domain Eukaryota; kingdom Metazoa; phylum Chordata; class Amphibia; order Anura; family Ranidae; genus Staurois; species Staurois parvus. The sequence goes on from NW_028317968.1 coordinate 78,871, forward strand.
AAAAAAGCTTACCTAGAATCTGTCAGGGCCCATGCTGAAAAAGATTACTGCGACTCTGTACTCTGGAGTGATGGGATCAAGATAACTCTTTTTGAAATTGATGGCTTCAAAACTGTATAGTGTCGCAAAGGTGAGGAGTACCAAGGAAAATGTATGGTGCCTACAGTGAAACATGGTGGTAGCAGTGTCGTCCTGTGGGGCTGCATGATTGCTGCTGGTGTTGAGGATCAACATTTCATTGATGGTATCATGAATTCAAAGATGTACTGCTCTATATGCCCTTGGCTGTCGTGCACTTTTCCAACATGAGTGATCCAAAACACACATCTAAGGTCATGGTTGCATTTCTGAAGAACAACCGGGTTAAAGTGATCCAGTGGCCAAGTATGTCTCCTGATCTGAACCTAATCGAACACCTATGGGGAATTCTGAAGAGACAAGTTGAGCATAACTCTCCATCCAGCATCCAGGATCTAAAAGAGGTCGTTCTTGAAGAATGGAAAAAGATGTTGCAATATGACACCAACTTGTTCATTCCATGCCTAGAAGACTTGGTGTTGTCCTTACAGATCATGGAGGTCATACAAAATACTAGATGTAGTAGTTTTTGTTGTGGGGTGTATTCATTTTTGCATCTACTGATTTGAGTGAAACTGAAGATTTGGTAATCTTATATTATTAACCTTTCATGTAATGAGCTAAACACATGTTCTATAAAACTATTTTGTCAACATTTTGGAAATTGTTCTTGTGTTCATTGAGAGATTGATTAAAATCTTACTTTTCAAAAAGGGTGTACTCATTTATGCTGAACACTGTACAATTGGCATGTTCACCACATTAACACTGATCAAAGTCTTCTATAAATCTCTGTGTTTCGTGACACAGTGTTCACTTCTTCAGGAGTATGTGAAATCATAAATGCAGTGTCTACAGAGAAACAAGGTCATTAGTATAATAGCCATTAAATAAATATATATAGTATTCATACCCCTTGAAATTTTCCACATTTTGTCATGTTACAACCAAAATTGGGAGTGGAAGGAAAATGATAAATGGTTTTAATTTTTTTTTACAAACATCTGAAATGTGTGGCGTGCATTGTATTCAACCCCCTTTTTACTCTGATACTTCTAACTAAAATTTAGTCAAACCAATTGCCTTCAGAAGTCACCTAATTAGTAGAATCCACGTGTGTGTAATTTAATTTGATCTCCGTATAAATACAGCTGTTCTGCAAAGCCCTCAATGGTTTGTTAGAGAACACTATTGAACAAACATTATCATGAAGGCCAAGGAACACACCAGACAGGTCAGGGATAAAGTTGTAGAGAAGATAAAGCAGGGCTAGGTGTACTGTTCAATCCATCATCCAAAAATGGAAAGAGTAAGGCACAACTGCACACCTACCAAGACATGGCCATCCACCTAAACTGACTGGCCGGGCAAGAACAGCATTCATCAAAGAAGCAGCCAAGAGGCCCATGGTAACACTGGAGGCAAGAAGAAAGCCATTGTTGAAAGAAATATAATAATATAAAGCACCACATGATTAAATGCAAACAAAAGGTCATCTCTCAGTCCAATACCCCACTGGGTAATAAAGTCCTTATTATGCAAACAGAAGAGCTCCTCTTCGTATTACAATCTTCTCAATTAGAATAGAACAGTTTCTCACAACTTATTTTAGACCCACAGACCACAACGGATATATTCCAAGTTTCAGTTGTCATCACCTGTCATGGCTGGAGGGTATCCCTGGAGGACAGATCAAAAGAATCATGAGAAAATGTTCTAGACTAGAGGATTATATTACTGAATAAGAAATTATTAAGGAGAGATTCATCGATAAGGGCTAGGATCCCAATAAACTGGAAAAAGTTAGCTATGAAATAAGCCAGAATTACGCAGTAAAATCAAAAAGGAGCATAAAATCGAACAAAAAGAAAGATAGGGGGTTTGAATTTGCATTTATCTCGGATTTCAACTGCCAATATAAAGAAGTGGAATGGATCATTAGCAACTATTGGTCCATTAAGAAGGACAGGGTTTTGGGACCATAAGTCCCTAGAAAACCAAGATTTGTGTATAGGAAGTCCCCCAATTTGAGACAGAAGCTGGTAAGGAATGTCATCTCCCCCTCCGAGACCACTTAAGAACACCATGTTCGATCTGAAGGGTTTCTTCCCATGCGGCAAATGCACTATGTGCAGGATTACTAATTATTATATTTATTATATAGGATTTATATAGCGCCAACAGTTTGCTCAGTGCTTTATAATATAACGGGAGATAATACAGCAACAATACAGTTCAATACAAGAGGGTTAGGAGGGCCCTGCTCCTTGGAGCTTACAATTTCTAATGTCAAACGTAAAAGAATTGAACTCTTCAGGTCGAACGTCACACAAAAAAACCTATACCATCAGAAAATTCATCTCATGTCACTCCAATTGTGTTACTTATCTTTTGGAATGTTCTTGTGCGCTCCAATATGTAGGATGCACCACAAAAAAGCTACAAGTAAGGTTAAGAGGACATGTTACCAACATTAAAAAAGGAAAGAAGGAACATAGCCTTTCAAAGCCTTTCAGGGAAGCACATAGGTGTGACCCGACAATATTGACGTTCTGCGCTATTGATTAAGTAGAAGCTTATTGGAGAGGCAATAATCGCACAAGGGGAATTTTCAAAAAGCGAAACTTTCTGGATATATGAACTCCACAGCATGCACTCCAAGGGGCTCAATATAGAACTGGATCTAAATTGTTTTATTTCCAATGTATAGGGTAACTCTTAAGTGCCCCCTTTTAGGCTGTTGTCAATAGTGAACATTGGGATGTTTGTGTTTGGTGCACAAGACACACCCCCCCCCTTTTTTTTAATTTATTCAATAATATTGTATTTTCATTTTATTTTTTTCCAATTCTTGGTTTAGATACTTGGGCATTGATGAGCAGCTCATTAATTGATTTGTTTATCATATTTTATCTCGTTCATCATATTTATCTATTCTATTTATTTTAGTCACCATTTTGAAAAAAAAACATCTCAATCCATATGCTGAAATGACATGGAGGGAACACGGTATTAGTAATAATCAAGCTGCAATTCTAGTGTATTTTGAAAACATTAAAAAAAAATTTAACCACTAGATGGCGGTGATCCGCATTCCCCCATCTAAATATAGGCAGATAATGGTTATTTTTTTCAGGTACTTATATAGCGCCGTCAATTTATGCAGTGCTTTATATATATATATATATATATATATATATATATATATATATATATATATATAGTACATTCACATCAGTCCCTAACCCTTAAGGGGTGTACAATCTAAGGTCCCTAACTTACATTCATACATACACATACCAGGGCCAATTTAGACAGGATCCAATTAACCTACCAGCATGTCTTTGGAGAGTGGGAGGAGGAAACCGGAGTACCCGGAGGAAACCTACGCGAACACAGGGAGAACATGCAAACTCCAGGCAGGTGGTGCCGTGGCTGGGATTCGAACCAACGACCCTAGTACTGCCAGGCGGGGTTATCCTTATGGATCGATAATGTTATATTAAACCATCCAATTTATTCTGTTTGGCCATCGGATGTTTAATACATGTTTTAGGCTCATGAGGTTAGGGAGCATAGGTTTATAGGCTGTGATCTCCTGTGGATGCTTTTAAAGTTGTTGCAGTGGAGTCCCTGGCCGCAGGTTATGGGCAGGAGCTGTATATAGGGAGGTCCGGTGGTGTCTGGCGCCTATTGCCTAGTCGATCTTATGATGAAACACGTCAGAAGGATGTGATGTCAGACGCAACCAGAAGCGCCGTGATGGCCATTTTGACTATTGGAGAACAAGCCGTCTTTACCCATGATACATGTAAGTACATTTTGGTACTATTAAAGTGGATTTTGTGCATATTACACTATGGAAGTATGTTTTATTTCACATGGCTACTGAGAACTTGTGAAGGAGCGAGGAGGTGATTGGTCACGATAACATTTGGATTGCATAAAGGCTATTTTACAAGATTTGCAGGGTAAGGTGCATGACTGAAGGGGAAGGGATCACACATGTTGCTGCGGTTTGGCACATTGATGGTTGTTAAAGGAGCCATCTCATGTGTTGTGGATTTGGTCATGTTTAAAGTGAAATGCACAATTTTCACCTGCAAAGGGTAAGAGTATTTAGGGGAATAGGGGCACATGTATTTGTGTCTTGCACATAGTGGTTTGAATAGTGTTTGAGTATAAACATACTACACTATACATTTTTTCTTTTGGAGTTTCGTATTAGTACAGTGGAAGATCACAGAATTGCACAGTATATACCACAACAGGGTGAAAGAACTCTGATGGGTAATTGAGAAGATTGGAATATGAAGAGGAGCGCTTCTGTTTGCATAATATTGTTAAAAGAAAGCCATAAGAAGTCCTGTTTGCAGTTTGTGAGAAGCCATGTGGGGGACACGGCAAACATGTGAAAGAAGGTGCTCTGGTCAGATCAGACCAGACCACAATTGAACTTTTTGTTCTAAAAGCAAAACTCTATGTGAGCCAAATACAGGGCAATCTTAGAAGGAAACCTGTTGGAGTCTGCAAAAGACTTGAGACTGGGGCAGAGGTTCACTTTCCAGAAGGACAACGACCCTAAACATACAGCCAGAGCTACAATGGAATGGTGTAGATCAAAGCACATTCATGTGTTAAAATGGCTCAGTCAAAGTCCAGACCTAAATCCAATGGAGAATCTGTGGCAAGACTTGAAATTGCTGTTCACAGACACTCTCCATCCAATCTGACAGAGCTTGAGCTATTTTGCAAAGAAGAATGGGCAAACATTTCACTCTCTAGATGTGCAAAGCTGGCAGAGACATACCCAAAAAGACTTGCAGCTGTAATTGCAGTGAAAGGTGGTTCTACAAAGTATTGACTCGGGGGCTGAATACAAATGCACACCACACTTGTCAGTGAATTCAAGTGTGGTTGCCACCTGTGCAGTAAGTCCATCCGTGAAATTTCCTTCCGGCCAAATATTCCACGGTCAACTGTTAGTGGTATTATAACAACGTGGAAGCAACTGGGAACAACAGCAACTCAGCCACGAAGTAGTAAGCCATGTAAAATGACAGCATATGCTGAAGCGCACAGTGTGCAGAAGTCGCCAACTGTCTGCAGAGTCAATGGATAAAGATCTCCAAACTTTGTATGGCCTTCAGATTAGCACAACAACAGTGCGTAGGGAGCTTCATGGAATGGGTTTCCATGGGTGAGCAGCTGCATCCAAGCCTTACATCACCAAGTGCAATGCAAAGCGTTGGATGCAGTGATGTAAAGCACACCACCACTGGACTCTAGAGCAGTGGAGATGTGTTCTCTGGAGTGACAAATCTTTCTTCTCTATCTGACAATCCGATGGACGTGTCTGGTTTTGGCGTTTTTCAGGAGACCAGTACTTGCCTGACTGTATTGTGCAAAGGGTAATGTTTGGTGGAGGGGGGATTATGGTGTGGAGTTTTTTTCAGGGGATGGGCTTGGGCCCTTAGTTCCAGTGAAGGTAACTCTTACGGCCTCAGCATACCAAAACATTTTGGACAATTTCATGCTCCCAACTTTGTGGGAACAGTTCGGGGATGGCCCCTGTTCCAACATGACTGCGCACCAGTGCGCAAAACAAGGTCCATAAAGACATGGATGAGTGAGTTTGGGGTGGAGGAACTAGACTGCACAGAGTCCTGACCTCAACCCAATAGAACAGCTTTGGGATGACTGCAAGCCAGGCCTTCTCATCCAACATCACTTCCTGACCTCACAAATGCGCTTCTGGAAGAATAGTCAAACATTTCCATAGACACACTCCTAAACCTTGTGGACAGCCTTCCCAGAAGAGTTGAAGCTGTTCTAGCTGCAAAGGGTGGGCTAACTCAATATTAAACCCTATGGATTAATGTGTGTGTGTATGTGATGAATGTGTAGGTGGGACAGAACACACGCGGAAAGCAGTGGGGCACACAAGGCTTTTATTGAGTGATATGGAGGGCGCACGATAAGTATAGTAAGGTTTTGACAAAACAAAAGTTATGACCGTACCACAGGGTTGAACACCCGACAAGGAGCATACAACAGGGTGGCAGACTGGCAGGCAATGGGTTAAGTTCGGGGCACACAGCAGAAGGCAGGCTCTGGCAGGCAATAGGTTAGTTCAGGGGGGCACATAGCCAAAGGCAGGCTCTGGCAGGCAATGGGTTAGTCCGGAGTGCACACAGCCAAAGGTAGGCTCTGAAGGCAATGGTTAAGTCCGGGGGCACACAGCAGAAGGCAGATTGGCAGGCAATGGGTTAATTCTGGGAACACGGCAGACTGGCAGGCAATGGGTTAATCCGGCTTGGCTGTAGGGTCTGGCCGCAGCACAAGACCTCTCAAAGCATCCTGGGTTGCGAGTAGGGGAAGATACCCCTGTCTGGGTCCTGCTCCAGTCTTTTATCTCAATAGCAGGACACTCCCAGGTTGCCAGGCAACTGCCGACCTGCGTCTGGTTGCCATGGCAGCAAGCCCCACCCCTCCTGCCGCGCACATGGAGCTTGGCCTTTGTCTCCGATGGGTGCAGAGCGCGGGAACAGTGGGGCCGCCCTGTGCCCGCCAAGACAAGCGGACGGGGGAGCACGACAACATCCAGGCGGCCTGCATATGGGGAATTCACATGCAGGCACAGTGGGGCGGCAGACTCCTCGGCGCTCGGCTGAGCAGACGTGTGGGGACTCCCAGCAGGGGGCAGCTCCCTGGCGCCCAGCACACCACTTTATGTGGGAGCAGGGGTATGCAGTGGGGAAGGGGGGGTGCAGGGATCCGGAGGGGGGGGGGAAGAGAGGGAGCAGGGGACGGGGGGACCGTGACAAAAAAAAAAAATATACACACACACACTTTGGTCCATATATATTTGGACACAGGCACAATTTTAGTTTTTTTCAGGTATTTACCAAAACATATTCAAGCTATAGTTATATAATGAATATGGGCGGAAAGTGCACACTCTCAGGTTTAATTTGAGGGTATGTACATCCAAATTGGAGTAAGGGTTTAGGAATTACAGCTCTTAAGAGTAGCCATCCCCTATTTTTAAGGGACCAAAAGTAACTGGACAATTTAATCAAAAGCTGTTTCATGGCCAGGTGTGGGCTACTCCATTATTTCTTCATCAATTAAGCAGGTAAAAGGTCTGGAGCTGATTCTAAGTGTGGTATTTGCATTTGGAATCTATTGCTGTGAACCTACATCATGCGTTCAAATCAGCTATCCATGCAAGTGACACAGGCCATTGTAAGGCTTCAGAAACGAAACAAATCCATCAGAGAGATAGCAGCAACATTAGGAGTAGCCAAATCAACAGTTTGGTACAGTCTGAGGAAAGAAAAACGCACTGGTGAGCTCAGCAACATAAAAGGCATGGACGTCCACTGAAGACAACAGTGGTGAATGATTGCAGGATCCTCTCTATGGTAAAGAAAAATCCATTCACAACATCCAGACAAGTGAAGGACACTCTCCAGGAGGTGGTCATATCATTGCCAAAGTCTACAATCAAGAGAAGACAGAAGCAGCCGGATGAATTCTGCAGTGTTTAGAGAGATACTCTCAGCCCAGGTTCAGCCAAATGCAGCAAAGTTGATTGGATGGTGCTTCACAATACAGATGGACAATGATCCAAAAACACACTGCTAAAGCAACGCAGGAGCTTTTGAAGGTAAAGAAGTGGAATATTCTGCAATGGCCGAGTCAGTCACCTGATCTCAACCCAACTGAACCTGCATTTCACTTGCTGAAGGCAAAACTAAAAGGCAGAAAGACCCACAAACAAAGAACAAATGAAGACAGCTGCCGTTAGAGCCTGACAAAGCATCAGAAAGGAGGAAACCCAGTCTTTGATCATGTCCATGGGTTCCAGACTTCAGGCAGTCATTGCCGGTAAAGGATTCTTAACAAAATATTAAAAATTTAAATTTTATTTATGATTATATTCAATTGTCCAATTACTTTTGGTCCCTTGAAAAAGGGGAGGGGGTGGCTACTCTTAAGAGCTGTAATTCCTAAACCCTTCCTCCAATTTGTATGTACATACCCTCAAATTAAACCTGAGAGTGTGCACTTTAAGCCCATATCCATTATATGTTTTGGTAAATATCTGAAAAAAACTAAAATTGTGCCTGTGTATATATGGACTTAACTGCGGGTGTGTGTATTTATAATATATATATATATATATATATATATATATATATACAGAAATTGTTTTTGGCCTCAGCTGTAAAATGTTAGAGGGTGAACTTATCCTTTTAAATTTGGAAGTAACAACATCTTCCAAAGGCAAACTCATCCTTTAACACTCAAGAGGCCGCACATTCACACTGCAGCCCCATTTACTTAAATGGGTTTTGTCTTCAACGGTGGTACTGGGATTCAGCTTAGCCACTTGACCACTAGAAGATTTACCCCCCCTTCCTGACCAGGCCATTTTTTTGTGATGAGGCAATGCAATATTTTAACTGACAATTGCGCAGTCATGCAATGCTGTACATAAAATTTTGTCATTTTCTTCCCACAAATAGAGCTTTTTTTTGATGGTATTTGATCACCTCTGGGTTTTTCATTTTTTGTGCTATAAACAAAAAAAAGATGGAAAATTTAAAAAAAAAACCCTACTATCTGCTATAAAACAAAAATTTAAAAAATCACATTGCTTCATAAATTTAGGCCAATATGAATTCTGCTACATCTTTTTGGTTAAAAAAATCCTAATAATCGTATATTGATTGGTTTGCGCCAAAGTAAATGCGGCGATCAGCTACTTAGAGGGACTGCAATATTGCGGCATACAATTGGACACTAACTGACACTTTGTAGGGACCAGTAACACTAATACAGTGATTAGTGCTATAAATATACACTGACACTGTACTAATGACATTGGCTGGGAATGGGTTAAACATCTAGAGTGATCAAGGGGTTAACTGTTAAGTGTAAGGGGTACTGTGTGTGCTGTTTTCACTAGGTTATGTGCTGGATTCTATTCGCTGCTCTGCAGAGAAAGGGTTATAACGGTGCTACATTACCTCTCCTTGATAGGTGTACTGTATGGGCTATAATGTTGTTAAGGCTACTTTTGCACTGATCAGTTTTTCTTCTGCTTTTTGCCTTAACAAAAGCGGAAGAAAAATGTATGACCATTAAATCCTATGGAGCGCTTCGCACCAGTCAGTTGCATTATTAAAAGTCCTGCATTCTGCATTTTTGGTGCACCCACAGTTGCGTTTATGGAGCTACATGTCATTTTTCTCAGATGCGAAATGCTGCAAAACCGCATATGCGTTTTTACTGCAGAGCAGCGGGAAAGCAGCCTAACTTGGCCTAAAGCCTCTCCCCCCACAAAGGCTTACCTGACTCCTGCCTTAGCTCTGGACTGATAACTGACACTTTTATTTAACACAGACAACACCTCATGTAGGAGATGGTCTTAAGTTCACCTTTTTTTCCCCCCTAAAACCCAGCTCCTTTATGCACCAATATACCATTAATGTACCTCAGTTGCAAGAAAATAAATCTCTATTTGATTTTTGAGAACAAGGCCTTACCTTGGCTTTTGGAAAATTTCTGAGAAAGCTTTCATGTTGCTTTAGCACAGTTAGACCAGGAAGCAGATTACCAGCTAATCTCATTAGGACACACATTCTGCACTGACCTCATTAAACCCACACCCTTCACCCATCAACTATTTTTTCACAGCATCCCTGGCATCTCTCTCCATATGCATTTGTCTGGCTACCCCATCGTCTCTACAGACATGCTCAGGCTGCATGCTTAACTTCCCATGCTAAACTTTCTGGGTCCAATGCAGATTGGATGGTGTGTCCTCTTATTATTTAGTTTTGGTAAATCTAAAGGATATTGTACAATCAGATTGTGTAGTCTATGGCCACATTTATACGCCTAAAATTACCTAGCTGCGTTTTCAGTGTCATTAATTGTTAAAAGCACCCCAAACAGAAACTAGCACAAATTTTGCCACATGAAAAACCAAGTGACAAACAGCAAAATGTGCACTGAAAAAAGTGGAACCATGACAAAATGTCCCATGAGCTACTTTGCCATGTGTAGTGCAGCTCATTGAAATCAACAGGCTGCCCTATGTGTGTTACTGCAAAAACAAGCCAAAAAATGTGTGCTCCAACTACTCTGTGTGAATGGAGCCTGAAAGTGAAATTTGTTTGTTTACACAAGAACCATGAGGCTCCGTTCACATTTGTGCGTTTCAGAAACATGCTGAAAATGTGCGTCATGTTTTATTGTCATTACATGTTAGACACCCCAAGTGCGGGAAACGTAACAAATACTGTGGTGACACAGTATTTGAGATTTTCTGGGGCAAATGTTGTGTGTAGGCTGCCCATTCAAGTGGATGGGCTGCCCTATCTGTGACAAGTGAACACGCACCAAAACAAACGCCTGCAGGAATGTTAGTTTTCACTATATGGAGATATGAACGGGGCCTGGCAAGGGGGTCCTAACAATACAGAGTGAGGAGGAGAAGAGCCTGTCTGACGGTATCACAGCGGGCGGAGAGAGGGGCAGTTACTGGGGGCTTATATAGCAGCTGCTGGCTGGTCGTGACCAGGAGTGTGCACCGCGGAGCTGTGTTGGTTTCTTTTCATGTCGGACATGGGGGAACCGAGGAGCCCTGAGGCTGGGGAGAGCAAGAGCCCACCTAGAAAGGAGGTGAGAGGTGCTGCGTTCCATTTATGACCCAGAGGGAAGTCCATACCAGGATAGAGGTGTCCATAATAGGATCCAGCTGGCCCACTGAGATGTAATTTTTCTCAAATGCATAATGGAATTATGCATCTGGTGAGTGCGTAATTCTATTATTTGATCACCAGAAGATACACAGAGGATCACTTCATTTGAAGCCTACAGACTTTGTCACTTATAGCACCATCTTCACTTTCCTGGATGTGCGTTTGCACTATTGTCACTTTATCTTTTTACCTGTATTTGGGAACGTGCATTTGCAATATTTGTCACTTTATGGATTTACCTGTGATGATTGATTCAACAGTTACGTTGTTAGCATCTGCACTTTATAATTTCATTAGTGATTGCATTATATTGGATTTATGATTCTAGCGCTGCACCTTAATATATCAGGGGGCCTGGCAACTGAGTGTCTCCATCCACTCCCTTTTATGTACTTGTATAAAGATGGCCATACACTATGCAATCTGATTGTACAGTTTACTTTAGATTTACCAGAACTGTGGAATAGGAGGACACGCCTGAATAATCAATACAATTTGTATCACATCAGATAGGCTCTTTTACTACATAGCTGAAGGGGGATCTAAAGGAGATTGTACAATCAGATTGTATAGGAAGTTGGTGGGAGGTGGTATTGTAATGAGGGAGGTGTGGTCCTGAGTGGTGAACATGCCCAACCACACCCTCTTCTGTGATGCAACAAGGAAGTGAAGGCTTTTGAGAGGTGGCCTTCAGGAAGGGATTGCTGAGAGACCATCTACAGCAGTGGTTCTCAACCTTCCTAATGCCGTGACCCTTTAATACAGTTCCTCATGTTGTGGTGACCCCGAACCATAAAATTTTTTTCGTTGCTACTTCATAACTGTAATTTTGCAGTGGGAGGAGTAGTGCCACATCATTGGTGTCAGTGGGAGGAGTAGTGCCACATCACTGATGTCAGTGGGAGGAATAGTCTCCCATCGTTGGTATCAGTGGGAGGAATAGTGTCCCATCATTGGTATCAGTGGGAGGAATAATGCCACATCGTTGGTGTCAGTGGGATGAATAGTGCCCCATCATTGGTATCAGTGGGATGAATAGTGCCCCATCATTGGTGTCAGTGTGGGAGGAATAGTGCCCCATCATTGGTGTCAGGTGGGGGGGAGAATAGTGCCCCATCATTGATGTCAGTGTGGGGGGGGGAATTGTGCCCCATCATTGGTGTCAGTGTGGGGGGGGAATAGTGCCCCATCATTGGTGTCAGTGGGGGGAGGAATAGTGCCCCATCGTTGGTGTAGGTGGGGCAGGAATAGTGCCCCATCGTTGGTGTTAGTGACACCAATGATGGGGCACTATTCCTCCCACTGACACCAATGATACTTACCTTGCTGACCCCTGCTCCAGCCTGTGCTCGCTCCCTCCCTCTCCCATCTACAGCCAGCATACCTGGCTGCAGCAGCACCATCTGCACGGTACAGACACTTACTGGTCAGCTGTCTTCCTTCTCCGGCGCTCTCCTCTTCACTCGCTCCAGCAGCTCCCTCACTCGATCTTCTTTGATCTTCGTGCAGCAGCTCGGCTCCTCCTCTCCAAGCTCCATGTCCTCGCCGGTGATTGGCCGCCTGTGTGTCTCTCCTGAGGTAAAGTTCCAGCGGCCAATCACCGGCAAGGAGTCGGAGCTGTTGAGTGATCCCGGGGGTGTGGCCAGATGATAGGGGCGGCATGTCATCCCACCCACACATCGCGGTCCAGGGAAATGTGGGTGTATCTGCATGTGGGCAGACCCGCCTGGAGACGGATAGAGGAGCGGTGTCTCGGTTCCTAAGACCATCGGAAATATGTGTTTTCCGATGGTCTTAGGCGACCCCTGTGAAAGGGCCGTTCGACCCCCAAAGGGCTCGCGACCCACAGGTTTAGAACCGCTGATCTACAGGAAATGATGGCATCTGAAAATCAGTTAAAAATTTCACATAAACTGACAAAAAATTAAACGTCCTGTGGATGAAGTAAGTGAGAGAAAAGCACGTTGGGATCGCCGGGTCAAGAATGGCATTGCAAAACGCTTCTGCTTACTATGAAAAGTGAAATTCTGCCTGAAAATGTGATCTTATCCTTTATCCCTATGGCACCCCACCCCCTGGCGTCACAAAGCCCTTAAAGGACTAGGAGGTGGGGTGGGGTTTACAGTCATGTGACGGCCATGATTGGCTGTCACAGTGATCAAATGACTGGAAAGGTCCCAATCGCAAATAGTGATCGGGACCTTTAGGTGAGGTGCGTGTAAATGTGCTAGGAGCTTTCAGGGCGCGTGCTCTCAGCATGTTTGTTTCCTTGGTACGCAAGTATGCGGCCACTAGGTGTCGAGGCCCGGCCGCCGAGAGGCCACATATTTGCGTACTGTCAGTGTCAACAAGTTAAGGCCTAAAACTGTACACTGATTCTAGTGTACATGTGTCTGGAGCAGTCAAGAACATATTGCCTAAAGGTGCCTAAATTGTGTGCTTATGTCAAATTCCTCTGTGACTTGTGTGTTTACCCTCATTGATTTAAAGTATTACTAAACCCACAACAATAATATCAGTCTGTACATGCAGTGAAGCATGCTTATTATATCTACTGTGTAACATAAGGGGTTAATCCTCTGCATTGTATAAAAAGGATGTTTGATCCTGTCTTCTCTAATCCTCCCTTTCTTTCACAGTCCCCAATCCATCTGCTGATAGAACAGAGCCTTGTGGGCAAGCTGCACATGCTCTGTTTGGTGTGTATTGCTAGGTAGTTTTTTTTCTTGGGAGAGTGCATGTGATCAGCACAGGTCCAATCAGCACTGCCCAGAGGGTCAGGGGTTATTCAGCCTCATAAGCCTCATATCTGGGAGGCCAGATATAGTGAATGCAGGATCATAGGTTTAGTAACACTTTAAGGCTCCGCTATATAAATACAGAGTCTATTCTTAATCGATTATCTGATTGGTCAGAGAGAAGGGAACCACAAGACAGCTGTTTTGTATTGTAATGTTGTCATGCACTTTGTGATAAAGGTTACATAATCCACTTAATACAATTACAAGTTTAAAGTATCAGATCTTACAGTTTTCTTTACAATTACGAGTAACATTACACTCATAAGTAAGGAGAAGAAGAACTCACATGGTGAAAGGAAAGAAAATTGATTAATCTATGGCTTGCCTTAGTGAAGGATTTGTACCAGTTTTGTGTACCTGCACCTGTCCTGATCATCTTATTGGGATAGTTTATAAACCTCAGACAGATTTATCATCGTTCTTAGTTCTTAACCAGTTACGCTTAGTGCTTAACCAGTTACGCTCTGCCCTATAGCAGGTTTACTGCTACAGGGTGGATTCCCTACACAAAATCACGTATATAAATGTGATCTGTGCTCCTGCCGTGTTCTCAGGTAGGGGGCGCGCGTCCACGTCCACCGACCCGGCGATGCTGTTATTTGTTGCAGCACCGATTGAGTAGATTCAGGCCAGTTACCGGCTTTGTTCTGCTGAGTGATCAGTGCCCTATCTCAGATCTTCCTGTGCCTTTTGTTTACACAGTGTATACCTTTACAGTAAAAGCACTGATAGGTCACATTTACCCCCTGATCGTCCTCTAGTTAACCCCTTCACTGCCCTATCACCAGTGTCATTAGTACAGTGTACAGATTTTTTTTTACTGACTATTAGTGTCACAGGCAACTTTAGATAGTGTTAATGTCAGTTGGCGTCTCTCCCAGATAGCGTCAGATTGCCCGCCACTACATCAGTCATCACATTTAACCCATTGATTTCGAAGAACATGCTCACATACACAATAAACCTCCATTGCTAGTATAGTGTCTGAATGGATAAATATCTTTGATCGGGTCAGCACTATACCAGCGTTCACACTAGTATAGTGTCCCAAAAACTCAGCAGTTTAGTCCCTACACTTAACCCCCCCTATTCTCCCCCAGCAAGTGCAGTGTCTATAAATCACTGTCACTTGATACATTGCACACAAAACTGCAGGGTTAGCAAGATCAGGCCTGATCTCTGCTAGTACTAGCAGGCAAATTTTGTAGTGGTTCAAGCAGTCCCTGACACCCAGTGCTCTTTTTCCCATGAGTCGCACTAGGTACCTATAAATTTAGCAGTCAAATGTCCAATGAATGGTACTCTAGTGAAGAGACCAACAGGATTCTGAGTATGATAGCTGAGTATGACAGATAGCTCAGAAGATGGAGTAGCGGTCCCTGCTAAGGTCAGGCGTACCCGACCCCATTCCCAGGTTGCTAAGGCGGTACAATTGCATGATGATTCTCATATGCAGCAGAGTGCCAGTACTAGGGCCACTCTACCTTTTGGTGAACTGGTGAGCATCAGCAGCCTAGTACATCCTAGGCTTTTTCATATCAGCACTGCAGTAATCTCTTGGTGACGTGGCAAGTCCCATAAGTGCAGTACAAGCTGGTGCGGTAGCTAGCGCAAGTAATGTCCCGTAGCCACCAAGAATTCGAACACAGGCCCATAGTGTCCTTCTGGATGTGGTTTCAAATCTTGATTGGCAGCCCACAAATTCTGCAGCACCTTTACTTCCCCCATTCACTGCCCAACCTGGAATTCAGGTGGAAGCAGCAAATTTAACTACTCCCCTTGATTTTTTGGAGCTGATTTTCATGGAAGATCTGTATGGATTGATTGTGGAGCAAACCAAAATTCAAACCTTGCTAGACCATTTGCATAGAAACCTATTACGATTTCCGAATATAATAATATTTTTGGGCCTAACCCTCAACTTGGGCATTGCTAAAAAAAAAAAAAAAAATGAATTGCAGTTGTATAGGTCCACATATCCAAATCATCATATGCCCGTGTTCTCTGCTGCCATGGCCAGGCATAGATATGAGAATATAATGCGATTTATGCATTTCAATGACAATGCACTCTGTCGTCCTCAGGGTGGCCCTGAATTTGACCGGCTCCACAAAATTCGGCCCCTCATAAATCATCTTAACCAGAAATTTGCATACTCCCCTACTGGCTGTCTTGCATTCAAACAATTTCTCCCCAGCAAACGTGCCAGATATGGGGTCAAAATGTAAAAGACCCATGAGAGCGCAACAGGCTATACATGTAATTTTCGGATATACAAGGGAAAAGATAGTCACATGGAATCCCCCGGACCAGGTCAGACTACATGGGAAGCAATGGCAAGATAGTTTGGGACTTGGTGTCACCTTTTTTCCATATGGGGTACCACTTATATGTGGACAATTTTTATACACGTGTGCCATTATTTAGACATTTGTACAATCTTGGAATTGGCGCATATGGCACCCTGCAACCTCATTGCCGGGGCTTCCCCCTATGGCTTGTAAATACCCGTCTTAGAAAAGGGGAGAAAGCCTTCTTGAAAAATGATGAATTGCTCGCAGCAAAGTGAAAGGACAAACTGGATGTTTTCCTCCTGTCTTCCATTCACGCAGACATGACCATCCAAATTTCCACGGCAGCTGGTGTTGAGAAGCCCCTCGTGTCCATGCCTATAACCTTAACATAAGAGGGGTGGACTTCAATGACCTGATGATGAAGCCGTACTTAGTTTCCCGTAAAGCCAGATGCTGGTACAAAAAAGTGTCTGTTTATTTCAATTGGCTGTTTACAAAACAACTTGAAGAAGTGGATCCTTCCTAAAATTCCAGGAAGAGATCATCACGGCCCTTTTGTATCCAGAAGGTGCTGTACAGCGCTGTTGGATGAGATTTTTTATCTGCAGTTAAAAAAGAACATATATGCCCAAGCATGAGGGCCTAGGGTGGCTTCGGCAAATGTTTAAAAAAGATTTTTGGTCGAGATTTCTTCATTCACATCGATCAATGTGATTAGAGGAATCTGTTAGGATCTTTTATTTTCATTTAGCTCACGGGCTGAATGGGAAAAAAAAAATTCTAATGGTGGGCATACCACACACTTTTTATGGCAGAGATTTCTTCTCTCTTTTCATTCAGTCCCCAGGCTGCATAAAAAAAAAAAGAACATAACATTATTAATATTATACAGGATTTATATGGCGCCAACAGTTTGCTCAGCGCTTTACAATATAATGGGAAATAATACAGCAACAGTACAGTGCAATACAAGAGGGTTAGGAGGTTACAATCTAAGACAACATAAGACAGTGTAAAAATAATAATACAAATTATTTTTTTTTTTAAAAAGCACCCTTGTCCCCCCCTGCAGGTGCGTGCAACGGCGTACG
Organism: Staurois parvus; assembly: GCF_062004578.1. Taxonomy (NCBI): domain Eukaryota; kingdom Metazoa; phylum Chordata; class Amphibia; order Anura; family Ranidae; genus Staurois; species Staurois parvus. The sequence continues at coordinate 95,913 of NW_028317968.1, forward strand.
CAAGCATTGGCCCCTTGTTGGTATGTAAACAGCGGTTGCACCATGCATGTGAGGTATCGCCACGAAAGTCAGATAGAGGGCAGTAATTTTAGCACTAGATCTGTATAAATCTAAAATGGTAGCCTGTATAGGCTTTTAAAGTGTCGCCCGTGGATAATATATATGTAGTTTGTCACCGTTTCACAGGGTGTGCGCAGTTTTAAAGCAAGCCATTTTTGGTATTTATTTACTTGGCGTACCATCATCTTATATATCTTACCAAACAATTGGCCAATATATTGTGTTTTTGCGCATTAAAATTAAAAAAAGTGAATTTTTAAACAAAATTTGTGTTTGAAAAATCGCTGCGCAAGTACTATGTGTCATAAAATATTGCAACACCCACCATTTTATTCTCTAGGGTGTCTGTTTTAAAAAAAATTGTTTGGGGGATTTAAAGTAATTTTCTAGAAAATACTGATTTTTTTTCATGTGAACAAAAAGGCTTGGTCTTCAAATTTTTTTTTTTTTTTTACATAAAGTTGACACTTAAATGATATATTGCTCACACATGCCATGGGTATATATGCATTACACTCCAAAATACATTCTGCTACTTCTCCCGAGTATGGGGATACCACACGAGAGACTTTTTGGCAGTCTAGCCGCATGCAAGATCCCAGAATCCAATAAGCACCTTCAGGCCTTTAAAGGGCTTTATTTCCTCATTACACTTCTTGACTACCTACCACAGTTTGAGGCCCTGAAATGCCAGGGTAGTACACCCCCCCCCCCCCAAATGACCTCTCATTGGAAAGTAGTTACCCCAAGAAATTTGATAAGAGGCATGGTGACTATTTTGCAGATTTCGTTTGTTGCCACAAATGTTTGGAAAATGAAGAAAGAAAACGAAAACATATTTTTCTTTTCTTTTTTTCTTTTTCAAAACCCTGCGATAAAAAATGAGATCTGCAAAATGCTCACCATGCCTCCTATTAAATTCCTTGGGGTGTCTACTTTTCAAAAAGAGGTCATTTGGGGTACGATGGGGGGGGGGGGGATTGTGCTATCCTGGAATTTCAGAGCCTCTGAAACTGTGATAGATTGTGAGGATGTTACGCACCTTCAGGCTTTCAAAGTGGTCATTGGATTTCGGGCTCCTGTATGTGGCTAGGCTCACAAAAAGTCTCACACATGTGGTATCCCCATACTCAGGATAAGTAGCAGAATATATTTTGGGGTGTAATTCCAAATATACCCATGGCATGTTTGAACAATATACTATTTAATTGACAACTTTGTGTAAAAAAAAAAAATAAAAAAAATAATACATTAAAATTTTGTAATTTTCCAAAAACTTGTGGAAAAAAAAAATCTTCCAGGGACTCAACATGCCTCTCAGCAGATAGCTTTGATTGCCTACTTTCCGAAAAGGGGTCATTTGGGGGTGTTTGTACTGTCCTGGTATTTTAGCACCTCAAGAAATGTGATAGGCAGTCATAAAGTAAAAGCTGTGTAAATTCCAGTATCCATACCATAGTTTGTAGACGCTATAACCTTCATACAAATCAATTAATATGCACATTCTTTTTACCGAAACACATTTTGGGCTACATTTTTGATGAACTTCGATGGTTTCTTATTTCTGTTTTAAAAAATATCCAATAAACTTGTTCTTCTTTTCAAAATTTTTGGGTTTTTTTTGTTTATAGCGCAAAAAATAAACCCAGCAGTGATCAAATGGCACAGCAGAAGAAAGGTCTATTTGTGTTAAAAAAAAAAAAAGACATAAATTTTGTTTGGGTACAGCATTGCATGACCTCGCAATTATTAGTAGAAATAGCGGAGTGCCAAATAGCAAAAAATGGCCTGTTCAGGAATGGGAGTAAATCTTCCGGAGGGCAAGTGGTTAAAGTGTTACTAAACCCACAACCGTAAAATCAGTCTGTATATGCAGTAAAGCTTGGTTGATATACTCAGTGTTGAACTTACGGGGTTAATCATCTGCATTGTGTTAAAAGGCTATTTGATCCTGTCTTCTCTGATCCTCCGCTTCTTCCACATTCCCCAATGTGTTGATAGTACAGAGCTCTAGGAGACACTCTGCACATGCTTAGTTTAGTGTGTATTGCTAGAGCGTGTTTTTCTTTCTTTGGGAGGGTGCATGTGATTGGCACAGGGATCAGCACTAGACAGAGGGTCAGGGGTATGCAGCCTCATAAGACAGTCAGAGAAGAATGAAAACTCCTCCTACAAGCTTTAACCAGTGCCCAGCTGGACACTGATATTAGTCACAAGACTGCTATATACTGCTAATGGGACAAGGTATTTAGCAGTTTATATTTACTAAAATAACGGAATTTCCATGTTGTGTGTACTGTGGGAGACCAGATATAGTGAATGCAGGGTCCTGGGTTTAGTAACACTTTAAATACAACACCCTAGTCTTTTTTGAGAAGTATAATTTATGCAGTAAGTGGCGGGGGAGGGGACTTGTGAATTAGTCTGTTATTTGTAAATCTGTCTCATAACAGAATTGCTGCTCCTGTTTTCCCTAATTGCTTTTTGGCAAATTTTCTAAATCTGTAATAGGAAAAAATTCAGTGCAGGAAGTTTGTAGAAGTAAACCTGTTCAAAAATATGTGTCTACTTCATTGAAATTACTTTCTGGGGCATGCTAGCTTTAGTTGGTGGTATGTTATTACTCAACAGTTATCACCCTGATAATAAATCTTTTGCGCTTGTAAATAAACAAATTGTCATTAATATCCTGTTTAACAAATGTATTTCGTTGAGGCATTCCTCTTCCATGATTGCACTAGCTGTGCTTTGTGCCAAAAACAGATGTCACTGTCTGCTGATTAGCAGAAACTAACAGTTTATTTTTGTGAACTCGAGTTGTTTTTTTGTAACAAGTCCTCTAGAGTCTTTTTGAATAGTTTTCTTTCAGTTTTTCCTCTCCATACATTAGTGTTGGCTGTTATATACTCCCCCCCTTCCTCACCCTCCCGTCTTGATCTCTTTCCAGATCCGCTGACCCAACACAACCCTTGCTCTACCTCCCAGAGCTAGGGTGAAGGCAGCCAGAGCATGTGACGGATGATTACTGTCAATACAGATAGCAGACAATATAAGATTACTTTAGCAGTTTCCCTTCCTCTGTTTTTTTTTTTTTTTTCTTCTTTCATTCACTCTCCTTTCTTTCTTCATCCCTCCCCCCACTACCGGCTTTCTCCTCTCACCCCTCCCAGCATGTACCAAATGCAAATCTCTCATTGCCCATTCGCCTGCATGTTTCAGGGCTGTACCCGGCAGCAGGGGGCTTTGTTTTACTCTAGAGTCTGTTTTGGTCCTGGTGTAACTGAGCAGTGCTGCCTCTCAGGACCCCTTAATAGGCACAACTGCACGTTATTTAAAGGTAGGGAGCTTAAACCAAAAGGGTAGCCTGTTTTGTATGTGAGGGTGTGTGTATATTTACATATGTATAATTCATGCCTGTGTGTGTGCGTTTTATTCTTCCTTACTCTTCATATATTGTATTTCACGGTTTATTTGATGTACCAATGTTTGTAAAGTAATTTTGCTTTAAGGGAGAACAGTCGAATGATTTGTGCATATAATAAAAGTTGTGTGTGTGTATAATGTGTGTGTGTGTATGTATATATGTGTGTGTGTAATATATATATATATATATATATATATATATATATATATACATACACACACTTATGACATCCTATCACTGTATGCATATCTACAGTTTTGTGTGGAGGAATACAATTCTTGTGTATTTATACAAAATGCTAATTACACTTTACATCCCCTAGCACTACTAAATGCATTGCAATATGCATGTGAAAATGTGTGTTAAATAGTTGCATTTACCTCCTTATCAAATTTTTTTTTCATCGCATTCACTTTTTTTCTTTTCTTTTAATATATACTTAAAAAATACATTATATTTCTCACTAGAAGTTAAGGATGTTAATTCATGACACATCAACTTTCATTCAGTCATCTTGTCTGCACAGATTAGGGCCTGTCTTTTGTTAATATTCATGGAATATGTAAACCTTATTTTCTGTGGAAGCTAATATTAGGCTGACAAATTCTGTTCAGTTTATGTACAGTACCTAACACTAATGAACAGATTAGAATATTTTCATACCTACTCTTTGGTCTTAACAGATATGCTATTGTATGAGGTATCCTACCCACAGGGGCTTAATAGCATCACTCTGGAAAAGTCACTCACTTTGCTGTTTTGTTGAGAATACTTAGTGATAGTAAGAGAAGAATAGATGTGATGGCAGATCGTTTTTTTTTTTTTTTTACACTGTTGTTACCACAGGTTAAGAAAGCTCTCTCATATTATGGTCTACCTTTGAGCTGTTCCCTGCTATGTCTGTTGAGATGGTAATCGAGGTGTCTATGGAAGAATTACAACTCAGGCAGATCAGGAGCCAATCTCATGTCTGTGGGCAGCTGCCAACAGTTCTGTTTAACCGATCGGGAGTAGGGGGAATGTTCATATAGGTTGGAAAATAGGGTCCATGCGATTTAATTTCTCTGAGATAAACCTATGTCATGATTTTGCAGCATGCTTAAAGCATCTCTTTCTTCCTTCTTCCCCAACTGAAACAGCCGTGCAGCCCAAGCCTCTTCCCTTTTTTTTTTTTTTTTTTTTTCTGGATGAAGCTGAGCCAAAAGGCAATCTGATAGTCACATTGTGCCTACACATCAGTTTGTCAGTATTGCCCTTCAGCCACCAATCAGAATCTATTGACAGTTCTGAGTCTTACTGACAGTTTGAGCCTCCAGTATATGTCTGAAGGAATTACTGTCTCAAACACAACATAGAAATCAGTCAGAAGAAAATTGTAACTGGAAAATCATTTGTATTTCCTTCACACACAGGTGTATCTATCAGCATGTGACCATCCGTCTCTTTGCTTCCTGCATTTATATGATTGTTTAACTCCTTTGTCAATCTTTAAATCTATAATTTACATCAGGGTGTGTATTCTTACTTATGTCACTAAGGGGGGCATGCACAGCATGGCTTGAATGCAGTGTATGTAGACGTTATGGTATGGTGATATCTCCAGCCAAAAATGATAGTATAAAATGCATAGCCTGTAAAAGACAAAATAAAAAAGCAACTCCTGATGCAATATTCATCTTCACTTTGTCTTCCGCAGTACATTTTTTTCCCACTGTATGATCTCTTCAGGTGGATATTCAGTTGTAATCAAGCTACTTCCTCTGAGCCCAGGCTGTCATAGACTTGCCCCAGCCTGTGACAAGACAGTTAAAAAGAGGCAGCTCTGATGAGCTTATCCCCCTTTTCCTCTGTTTCTTCCTGTTGGCATGGTTCTTGACGGCACATTAATGCATAGGTTCTTTGTACTGCTTACTTTTTTCACACTAGGCTGATATCAAGCCAGACTGAAGTACTTACACTATGTCCATTAAAAAAAAATAAAAAAATACACAAATTTAATTGTGTAGCTGCCTTAATTTTGTGTCTTTTTTTTCACATTTGCCTAGAGTTCAGCTTCCTTCCTCTGCCATCAGCAGAGTCACTTCTGACAAGTTTTCCTGACACCAAGATTGACAACCTGAGCTCTGTTCTTAGGGGAGTGTCTCCTCCCTCTCTTCAGCTCTCAGAAATTTCCTCACTGAGCTCTGCAGAGTGTAACTTTAGATCTCCGCCCCATTTTTTCTGAACTCTCAGATGAGCTTGTAAAATTCTGCATTTTGAATGCCTGTAGAGAAGAGAAGACTGCAGCTACACAGGTACTACTTATGTAGGAGGATTTGTTTAATCTCCGTGTGTGATCTCTGGATAGTGCCTTCACTTGGGTATATGTGAAGGTTTACAGTCACTTTAAGGTAATTAGTACTTGGTTGCTGCTTCTTTCCTGTGGCGGCCCACTGATTACATTTGCGCCTCAGCTTGCAGTATGATCGCACTGTGCATGCGCAAGTTGGAGACAGGGTGTCATATATAGATGATTTCACATTAGCATGCAAAGATGTTAAAGGAGGGAAAGGTCCACTTTAGCTTAATTCAGTGTACATGTGGGCTCAGAAGTTCATGAATGTTGACCTACTGTGGGTCTACTGTCACTTTTCAGATCAAGAATATGGATAGGTGCTATCATGGCAATATTTGGAAAACAGCTGGTAACATGTGACTAGTATATCAGCCTTGGTCATTAGCTTTGTGTAATTAGATGACATGCAGTCAAAAGTTTGTTTTGCAGTTTGATGATTATATAATTTTGCTGTTTTTAAAAATGAAAAGTCCCAAATTTGATTGTGTAATGTCATTTCCTTGCATGAATCAGGACATGTTTGCGTAATGTCAAAATAAATGTTACTTTGGATTAAAGTAGAGCTAAAGGCAATTTTTTGTTCTTTAAGTTTTGCATGGAGCAGAGGGATTAGAATGCTTGTCAGGTTTTTTTTGCTGTCTGTGCCCCAATTAGGAGTTTCCCCCTCTTTATTTGTCCCGTTTACCCATTATCACCAAAAGTGAAAGTAAAAGAATATCTCAAATTTTAGGTTGTCCTCAGGAAAGTAATAGAGGGATCTTCCAAACGGGACCCGGGGGTCCCCAAAGATTTTCCTTAATTTGCAGGGTTTCCTCTCACTTCCTTTTTGGTTATGGAACAGGAAATGAAAGGAAATCCACACAAAGGGACACAGATGTTGAAAAAAAAATCTGACAGGGGTTATAGCCCTCTCTTACTCTATCTAAAATGAAAATACGTTTTGCCTATAGTTCTTCTTTAATTATCTGTGAAAATTAGAATTACAGTGCGCAGCATAAATGAGTACACCCCAACAGATTTGTCAGAAAACCTATACTTTCCTTTCAGAATCAACATTTTCTATGGGACGCTATACTCTTCATGAATGTGGGCCATTGATTGCAAACAAAATTTGTTAATTTGCACACACAAAAAAGTATTTTTCCTAACAAATTCAGTCAAGACCATGTTGCAAAAATGAATATACCCCAATGAAAGTCTTAGACGCAAAGCACGATTTTAGATAACAAAAAAAATAATTTCTTTACACAAGAAAGGTGAAGGCTACAGGAAGAACAGCAAACCTTTACTTATCAGTCAGAATACTGTAACAAAAGTGATACAGAAATTTTGCAAAGATGGAACTGCAATCATCTCACAGAGATGTCCAGGCCGTCCACAGAAGCATCTTCTGATGAGAAGGACTGAAGAAAATCACCATGCAAATTCACTGAAGTTAGCTAAAGAAGTAGAAAGCCAAGCTGAGGTTATTGTTTCCCTTGACACAATACGGCGTACACTAAAGAGGTATGGCATGCATGGGTGTTGTTCACGAGGGAAGGCTCTTCTAAAGCCCATGCACAAAAAAGCCCGCCTAGAATTTGCCAGGACCCATGCTGAAAAAGAAGACTACTGGGACTCTGTACTCTGGAGTGATGAGACCAAGATAAATGTTTTTGGAACTGATGGCTTTAAAACTGTATGGCGTTGCAAAGGTGAGGAGTACAAAGAAAAATGCACGGTGCCTACAGTCAAACATGGTGGTGGAAATGTCCTTCTGTGGGGCTGCATGATTGCTGCTGGTGTTGGGGAGCTGCATTTCATTGATGGTATCGTGAATTCACAGATGTACTGCTTTATATTGAAAAAGAAGATGCTACCATCACTCCATGCTCTTGGTCGTTGTGCACTTTACCAACATGACAACAATCCACAACATACATCTAAGGCCACTGTTGCATTACTGAAGAAAGGATAACAGGGTGAACGTGATTCAGCGGCCAAGTATGTCACCTGATCTGAAACCAGTCGAACACCTATGGGGAATTTTGAAGAGCCAAGTTGAACCTCACTCTCCATCCAGGCTCTAAAAGAGGTCGTTCTTGAAGAATGGAAAAAAGATAGATGTTGCAATATGTCTCCAACTTGTTCATTCCATGCCTAGAAGACTTGGTGCTGTCCTTACAAATCATGGAGATCATGCAAAATATTAGATGTAAACTGCTGAAAAAAATGTATGGAACACTTTTTAATCAGAGTATAGCATCAAGTCAATTAAACTTCTGGGATATTGATCTGGTCAGTTAAGTATCAGAGTGGGTTGTTAAACTGTTTCAGCCGCTTTGGTGTTATTGAAATTAACAACAGGTGCACTAGATGGGCAACAATGAGACGACCCCCATAACAGGTATGGTTTTACAGGCGGAGGCCACTGACATTTTTTCCCTACTCATCTTTTCTCTCATCGTTTTTCACTAGTTTTGCATTTGGCTAGGGTCAGTGTCACTACTGGTAGCATAAGGAGATAACTGGACCCTAAAGAGGTTGCACAGGCAGTCTAACTCCTGGCACATCAATGTATGCCATTGCCAGAAGGTTTGCTGTCTCTCCCAGCACAAACTCAAGAGCATGGAGGAGACTCCAGGAGACAGGCAGTTACTCTAGGAGAGTTGGACAGGGACATAGAAGGTTTTTAACCTATCAGCAGGACCGGTATCTACTCCTTGCAAGGATGAGCGCTGCAAAAGCCTTACAAAATGACCTTCCACAGGCCACTGGTGTGAATGTCTCTGACCAAACAATCAGGAACAGACTTCATGAGGGTGGCCTGAGAGCCCAACATCCTCTAGTGGGTCCTGTGTTCACTGCAAGGCATCATAGAGCTTGATTGGCATTTTCCATTGAACACCAGTCCTTTGTAGGTTGATAATTTTCATTTCCATCAAACGATGGGGGCATCCTTATATTCCTAACACATTACCCAGTCCATATCAGTATAGATATCCAGCATTATATTTTTCCTCTTTTGAGATCTGATGTGTTTTCAAAGTGTTCCTTTAATTTTTAGTAGTTTTTGTTGTGGGGTGTATTAATTTTTGCATTAACTAATTTGAGCAAAACTGAAGATTTTGTTATCTAAGTTATATTATTAACCTTACTTTCATGTAATGAGCTAAACAAATGTTCTATAAAACTCAGTTTTGTCAACATTTTGGAAATTGTTCTTGTGCTTATTGAGATATTGATTAAAATCTTACTTTTCAAAAGGGGTGTACTCATTTATGCTGAGCAATGTATAATGCATTGTTAACTTGAGAGTTCAAAATATGTAATTTGTACTTGCTCATGATACCTCCTATGCAGTGTGCACCCATTGTCTTTAAGGATTCCTAAGTGACTAAGGGTGTAAGTATTAAGAATCTGTCATATTCTACAATTCCAGTGTCTTTATATAATGATAGTTTAGTGTATGACACGAATGACCTCAAATGAACTCCAATTAGAAATCTGTCCACCAGACTGGAAATTTTTGGCCACAGAATGTTGTTCCATGAAAAACCTGGCACCATATTTGCATGATAAATCCTTTGTTTACTGACATGCTTCACCGAGGCAGTGCATGTAAAGCAAAAACTTTTTTTATAGTTTCAGAGAGCGTGGAGAAGTTTAGCAACCCTGACTAAAGATAGTTAATTTAGAGGTTGCAAAATAAATTACTGTATCACCCAAAATATGGCTTCCATTCAGTAGCCCAAAGAGGCATACAAAAAAGAAGGGTTTGTGAAAAGAAATTCACAGGAAAAGCGGCTACACTCTGTTCATAGTGTAGCCGCTTTTCCTGTGAATTTCTTTTCACAAACCCTTCTTTTTTGTAAGTTTAGCAACCCTGCCAGATTGTTAGTGCTGTTTGTGCACCCGCTGGGAAGATTCTCCCTCTCGGTTTGTCCAGGTGATCATTATCCCTGGGACTGAAAGTTAGAGAACATCCAAAAGTCATCACCCCAACAGAAAAAGAGGGGTATTACAGGAAATTTTTACCACTTTTGACTTCCTCGCATTTTGTGTCCACAGACCATGAGTAAAGAAAAATATCCCGAATAGCACATGGGGAAAAAAACTTCAGCATTTGAAAGCAAAAAAGTGTCCCTATGTATATACAGTATATGCTTAACTATTAGGCGTTTTTTTTTTTTTTTAATAAACAAAAACTTTACTATTTTAATAGTGCATTGTATTGCTTTGGAACAGGTTGCATACAAATTCAACTGGACCCAAAAAAGTGCATTGGTGTAAACTGAATGTACAGGATATAAAGCATATTGCCTTGTCTATGCATTGGGCAACACCACACAACAGGGCTGGTGTGAATGAGCTGTTATGTATGCATTAGGCACAACAAAGATATTCTGATGAGCTGACGTTTTCTGAATAAATGACAGCTTATTTAGCTTTCATGTGTTTTTTTTTTTTTTCCCCATCAAATGAGCATGCACTTTATTCTCCTATATGACAGACTGTTTTATGCAACCATGCAATTGAAAAAGATAGGCCTGTAAGAAATATGTCATTAATGTAAACGAAAACATATTTTTTGTGAATTCCTTCTGGACAAATAAAGCACATTAAAATCAATAGGTTAAGCATAGTGTTATATAGACTATCCATTGAGAGTGTGCTTATTTGTTTATTACTTTTCCACATGATTGACATATAATGTGAGGTTGCACTATGCCATGGGCATGTTTGAATGATACGTGCAAGTGAAAAAAAGCACATAATACACATAAATATGCATGAATGTTTATGATGCACGTATTGCAGACATAAAAATGCAAACATTATTAGACTGTGTGTCATAGGGTAATGAATTGGTTGTGTGCATTTTAAACATTGGTTCATTAAAGCATTTTTGCTAAATAAGAATTGTCATATTGTGTATTACATTCTGCATTAGACGTTCGAGGAACGTTCTTTTTTTCTTCTTCCTCATTGACGAAGATTACTAATTGACTAATGGCAGATATATGAGTGGATAACAAGGCTTTGTTTACTTTTTTCGTGCAACTTGAGAAAGACCTATTCGATAAAACATTTAAAGAAAAATGGCTCAAATGGACATATGTTCAGAATGAAATCTGAGCCATAATGAAGAAAGTGAAAGTTGAGGATGTCAGTGGTGCAGGAAAGTGCTTTTGCTGTATGAATGAAGGAAATGTTTCCTATGCTTCTTGAAAACCATTTATGATGTATTATTATAATGCATTCTATGTGTTCATCATACCAACAAAGAAGTACAATGAAGGAAATTCTATAAGTCATTATCACAGTTCACTGGAGCTGTTTTTGGTGCCCTTTCTTAGATGAGCATCCTCTTAATTTATGTCTAGCAGCCCTTCTCTGTCCAGGAATAAGCAAAACAGGGTCGCTTTTCTTGCAAGGCAACACTATGCCTTGCTTTTGTTCTACTGCAATTTCTTGGGGTATTCTGGAGTCCTGCCAGAACCTAGAACATATTACCAAGTCCTTGGTAGCCCAGTCAAATTGGTCATCATCTTATGCTTGTGGAGATGGCACTGGGAGCAGGGACTAGCTCCCTGTGGGCAAGAACTCATCTGAATGGATCAATGTCCTAAATAAAGAAACTGGAATCTGTTCGTACTATATAATGAGTAATATAAATATACCCAGCATGCTAACTAGTCTAGAAATGGAACAATTAACCCTTTTTGCTGCCACCAATGTAAGGCATAGGATGGCACAGAACCATTTTCAGCTGGCTAGGTCTGTATGCCTTATGTCGACTGCATTCCCCACTTTGCTATAAGCACATGGTCTCTTCAATGACAGGTGGAGCTGCTCATGTTAACCCCACAGCAATGGAAAATCACAGCTGCTGGGGTACAAGGGATGGAGGATTTTGAGGCGAAGAGCAGCCAACAGCACATGGGTTACATGAGTACTGTGCTTGGGGCTGAAAAGAAAAAATAAACCACTAAACCATAGGAAAGCTTAGTGGTTTTCCAGGCTGTACCCAACTAATATTAAAAATGCTTTCTCCCTGTTTCCAACACCTGCACTGACTAACTTGTATGCAAAAGGCGTATATCCTTGCCCATTTTCAGGCCCATCTAGTCAGATGATCTCTCCTGTGTCAAGCCTAGTACACACTATGAGAAAATCGGATGAACGATCGATTTTTTCACGAAGGTGCATTTCATGATGTAACCAAGAATATTAACCACTTCAAGTCTGGACACTTTTACCCCCTTCCTGTCCAGGCTAATTTTCAGCTTTCAGCGCTGTCACACTTTGAATGACAATTGTGCGGTCATGCAACACTGTACCCATATGAATTTTTTTGCATTTTTTTGAGACCGATATAACTTATATTTTGGTGGCATTTATTCAACACTGGGATATTTATTTTTTTTTTGCTATATAAATGAAAGTCCAAAAACTAAAAAAAAAGTGTTTTTCTTATAAAATTTTGCAAATAATCTTTCTTCATAAATCTTGGCCAAAATGTATTCAGCTATCTTTTTAGTAAAAAAAAAAAAAATAACCCAAATGAGTTTATAACCAAAAATTATAATTTCTCTAAATTATTTTTACAGTTTTATTTTATTCTTTTATATTATAAAAAAAATGAACATACTGTCACCCTAGCAGTACAGTGTCACCATAGTGACACTGTACTACTTGTGAGGGGTGATGAAGATTTTTTTTTTTTTTACACTGATTGCTTTTACACCCATAAAGGCTGTAAAAGCAATCATTTCTCCTTCTCTCTGGCTGCATTCTTGCAGCCATCGAGAAATACTGTGTGAGATGTGATTGATCACAGCTTGTCACATGGTACAAGGCTGTTGTGAATAGCCTTGTACCATGTGACCTCTGATCATTCACAGATTTCACTAGTAGTTTCAAAAGTGACATCTTGCTTACTAATATTCATTTGATCACTGATTGACCAATCAGTGATCACATGATCGCACCTCACGCAGAAGTCATGTACAGCTATTGGTGTTCTGCTGTGTCCCCCGGACACAGCAGGCACCGGATCGCGGTGCCACGCGCTCCCAGGGAGCACGCACAGGCTGAAAATGCGCGTGCCGTTTATGAACGCAACCTGCTTCTGCACTGCTCCCGTCGGGCCGTTTATGTACATGGGTCGACGAGAAGTGGTTAATTTGTATGAAAGTTCTTAAATGACAAGGGTAAACATAGCTAGGTACTAACGTAGCGTGATTGCCACACTGAGTAGCTCTTTATTGATCCAGAATACGAAAGTTTACGATTTTTGTTTTCATTGACCTCTTCTTCCAAGTTATTCTTTGTTTCTGAGCATGCACGGTATTTTATATCTGATTTATTTCTGTACGATTAATGTACACATTGAACGAAAATCAGATTTTTTTTTTTAATACGAACAGTTGGAATCAGATGTTGAAAGCACTATACTAACGAATAGCTTATCAACCGATCATTACTTTTGTGGAAATTATTGTACGATTTTCTTATTGTGTGTAAAGGCCTTCAGCTGTTGGGACTGTAGGAGAGAGCGCTCGACAATAGCTGGAGTGCTTGGGAATGGTGACGTCCCCCTGGGGGCAGATCACGTGACTGTAGTGGAGTGGGCTCAAGTCAGGTAAGTATATACATCTTTCTTACACAGGTCAGTCAGCATAGGCGGGGCATTTTTAAGCTTCCTTAGATGACTTTGAATAAATCTTTAAAACTACTACTCTTTTCAGCTACCTATATCTACTGATTGTTTGAAAAGTAGTTTTCTCTGATGGTGCACAAAACTGTGTACTGCCATTGATTTAATTACTTGAAGAAAATAAATGACCACAATGTAGACCACTGTTTTCCAAAGTTGTCATTAGGCCCACCAACTGATTATTTTGTGCAATCACAAAGCATTGATTTCTCTCTTCACATGTACAGTTACATGCAAAGCATGTTCTGTTGGTAGAATAGATTTAGGAAACAATGGTGGTGGTAAGTGGTATCTGCTACTGTATATATAAAAATAAACTGCTACATTATCCCCACTTATCACAAGCATGCTGTCAGGCAGAGGTAATGTGGTAGTAATTGCATAAAAATATATTATTTGATTCCTGATTACCCTTTTCATACTTTGTGTGGCTCGTTAGTTCTTTTCCGACTACAAAGAATTGAGAATGTCAGAGTTAAAGAACTGTCACTATGCTGAATATTTTCTGCAGAGAAAAAGTGAATACCCTCTCTGAGGCAAGCTGTTGTCAAAATATCTTCTGGCAGATGTGGCAGAGTTAGTTCATAGCAGAGGAAAATAAGTGAATCGAAACAGAGTGACAGGTTCAATGACCATTTTGTGTTTTAAAGAACATGGCCAGCAACTCAATGAAAGGAAGACATAGTACACTGGCAGCTTTCCCTTTAAGGCATACAGATAATGCATGGTAATGACACTGCAGCTGCTGCTAATGGACATTCCTAAATCTCCAATGCTACAACAGGGTGAATTCCCCTAGCACCAACAGTTCAATCTTCTTTAATTTATATTTCACTATGCGAAACGCCAATAACAAAAGAGTACTATGGAATTGAAGCTAGTACCTAAAGTATTCCAAATAATTTGAGCTGAACAGAGAAAAAAACAGTTAAGCATATAAAAGGTACTGTTCACATTCTCGCAGTGTCAGTGAAGTGTTTTACTTATGGCTAGTAATTATACATAGCACAACTGTCTTAATGTCTAAGAACCATTTACACTTTGCCACCAATGCTGAATGAACCCTGAATGCTAATATGCAAAAAAATAGATCTGCTTACCCAGAGAATACCAGTCTACCAAAACCTGCAAGCCATTAATAAAATAATAAATTGCACAACTATGTAGGAAAAATCTTTGGTTTGAAATCTTGCCATATTTTGTAGAGGCCACTAAACTGCTACAATAGACTGTAAACTGTTTTTTACTTTTCAGTGGTTTTTATTGAATAGTTTTACAAAGGAAAAAAAACATAAGTAAAAAAAGCAATATTAATGAAGCATGTTCCATTGTATAGACAGATAGAAACACCAAAACAGCAAATTCTGCCACAATAATTGGCAGTGAAGACTAGACATTGTAGCCAATACGTGGTCAAGTATATCTCGTCTTGCCAGCATAAAATATACAATACAGAGCAATACAAAAAAGAGCAAAGAAAAGATTAGGAAAATCCAGATCAGGGTCATTAAGGCACAGAAAGGTATTGGATCCACGGGTTCCATGTATTATCGAATTTCTTTGAGTTATTGTGTAAGATACAGGTGAGTATCGTTAATCATGATCCTGCTGAGTTTCTTTTTAACATAATAAAGGGGAGTGACCGATTGCCACCAGTGTCTAGCTATAGCAATTCTCGCAGCTACAAACATATAGGAAATCAATTTATGGGATTTCTTGGTTACATTATCTGTAAATTTGTGAAAGAGCGTCGTCTCCAGGGATCTGCAAATATTTATACCCGTCACTGAGTTTACCAAATTGAACATTCGAATCCAAAATCTAGTTACACGTGGGTATTGCCACCAGATGTGAAACATAGACCCAACCTAGCCACAACGCCGGAAACACATTTCAGAGTCCGTCGGATGCATCTTTGCAATCCCGGTAGGTAGCAGATACCATCTCAACAAAGTTTTATAATTGTATAAATAGTAGGTATATGCGAGCGCACATATTAAAGGTCAGCCGCTATGTACCAAGGTAACCAAGTAAAACCTCAATCAAACAATATATACAAAAAAGTGCAGCGCTAAAAATATTAAGTTACAGTATAACAAGGTACAAGTGAATAAATATAATGAATCTTAAGAGGATAAAATCATGAGAATGTTCATAAAGTGACTTTAGGTACTCATAAGAATCCTGCGTTCTGCTTAATTCGGTACTTGTGCAAGAAGAAATGCGCACTCACCGGAACGCATAATTAAATGCGCGTTTGTATCCTGATGTCATCAAAAGGTCATCTGAGATAGGACAGGAGTAGGGTTGAATCCTCAAAGGGTGTATGGATCCTGGGAATTTAAATGATGATCAGGAAAACGCCAAAATTCCTCTTAAGGGATGGATGGGTGCAGCTCACATGCCTGACAATTTGAGGCGTTAATGCTATTACGCTCAATAGGATTAAGGAGGAGCCAATAACGCCGTGTCTTCATGCCGCCGGAGCAATGTGGAATTCCGGCGGCCATCTTTGAGTGTGGACGGTTAGTCTTGTTGGATATCTTTGCACAGCTATTAATTACATTTACCTGGATGCTTTTACCTTGATGTTTTTTACCTGGATGCTTTTTATACATTCAATTAACATACCGTATTTTCCGGTGTATAAGACGTCTGGGCGTATAAGACGACCCCCTACTTTTCCTGTTAAAATGTAGTGTTTGGGCTATACTCGCCGTATAAGACTACCCCTCTTCCAATGCACACCAGTGGGAAGAATCGTGCCCCATCATTGGTGTCAGTGGGAGGAATACTGTCCCATCATTAGTATCAGTGGGGGGAATAGTGCCCCATCATTGGTATCAGTGGGAGGAATAGTGCCCCATCATTGGTATTAGTGGGAGGAATAGTGCCCCATCATTAGTATCAGTGGGGGGAATAGTGCCCCATCATTGGTATCAGTGGGAGGAATAGTGCCCCATCATTGGTATTAGTGGGAGGAATAGTGCCCCATCATTGGTGTCAGTGGGAGGAATAGTGCCCCTATCGTTGGTATCAGTGGGAGGAATAGTGCCCCATCATTGGTATTAGTGGGAGGAATAGTGCCCCATCATTAGTATCAGTGGGGGGAATAGTGCCCCATCATTGGTATCAGTGGGAGGAATAGTGCCCCATCATTGGTATTAGTGGGAGGAATAGTGCCCCATCATTAGTATCAGTGGGGGGAATAGTGCCCCATCATTGGTATCAGTGGGAGGAATAGTGCCCCATCATTGGTATCAGTGGGAGGAATAGTGCCCCATCATTGGTGTCAGTGGGAGGAATAGTGCCCCTATCGTTGGTATCAGTGGGAGGAATAGTGCCCCATCATTGGTATCAATGGGAGGAATAGTGCCCCATCATTGGTATCAGTGGGAGGAATAGTGCCCCATCATTGGTGTCAGAGCGACAAATCGTGCCCCATCATTGGTATCAGTGGGAGGAATAGTGCCCCATCATTGGTATTAGTGGGAGGAATAGTGCCCCATCATTGGTGTCAGTGGGAGGAATAGTGCCCCTATCGTTGGTATCAGTGGGAGGAATAGTGCCCCATCATTGGTATTAGTGGGAGGAATAGTGCCCCATCATTAGTATCAGTGGGGGGAATAGTGCCCCATCATTGGTATCAGTGGGAGGAATAGTGCCCCATCATTGGTATTAGTGGGAGGAATAGTGCCCCATCATTAGTATCAGTGGGGGGAATAGTGCCCCATCATTGGTATCAGTGGGAGGAATAGTGCCCCATCATTGGTATCAGTGGGAGGAATAGTGCCCCATCATTGGTGTCAGTGGGAGGAATAGTGCCCCTATCGTTGGTATCAGTGGGAGGAATAGTGCCCCATCATTGGTATCAATGGGAGGAATAGTGCCCCATCATTGGTATCAGTGGGAGGAATAGTGCCCCATCATTGGTGTCAGAGCGACAAATCGTGCCCCATCATTGGTATCAGTGGGAGGAATAGTGCCCCATCATTGGTATTAGTGGGAGGAATAGTGCCCCATCATTGGTGTCAGTGGGAGGAATAGTGCCCCTATCGTTGGTATCAGTGGGAGGAATAGTGCCCCATCATTGGTATCAATGGGAGGAATAGTGCCCCATCATTGGTATCAGTGGGAGGAATAGTGCCCCATCATTGGTATTAGTGGGAGGAATAGTGCCCCATCATTGGTGTCAGTGGGAGGAATAGTGCCCCATCATTGGCATCAGTGGGAGGAATAGTGCCCCATCATTGGTATCAATAGAAGGAATAGTGCCCCATCATTGGTATCAGTGGGAGGAATAGTGCCCCGTCATTGGTGTCAGTGGGAGGAATAGCGCCCCGTCATTGGTGTCAGTGGGAGGAATCGTGTCCCATCATTGGTATCAGTGGCAGGAATAGTGCCCCATCATTAGTGTCAGTGGGAAGAATCGTGCCCCATCATTGGTGTCAGTGGGAGGAATAGTGTCCCAACATTGGTGTCAGTGGGAGTAATAGTATCCCATCATTGGTGTCAGTGGGGGGTGGAATAGTGCCCCATCGTTGGTGTCAGTGTGGGGGGGGGGGAATAGTGCCCCATCGTTTGTGTCAGTGGGGGGGAGGAAAAGTGACCCATCGTTGGTGTCATTGGGAGGAATAATGCCCCATCATTGGTATCAGTGACACCAATGATGGGGCACTATTCCTCCCACTGACACCAATGACACTTGCTGACCCCTGTTACAGTATGGTGCTGCTGCAGCCAGCATATGTGGTTGCAGCAGCACCTCTGTACGGCACACTTACCGGCTGCTCCTTCACTCGATTTTTGCGGGGACGCTCTGCTCCGCCTCCTCGCCGGTGATTGGCCGCCTGTGTGCCTTTCCTGAGCTACAGTTCTGGCGGCCAATCACCGGTGAGGAGACGGAGCCGAGCAGCCGCGCGAACATCCAGCGGCCAAATTGAATGAAGGAGCAGCCGCGCTTCCTGGATCGGATCGTCGTGGGACCGGAGCCAGGTAAGAGACAGCAGCCCCTGCCCACCCCCGTATTCAGTGTCCCTTCTGTTGAAGGGGGGGGGGCGGCGGCACCGCGCCGCCCCCCCCCCCCTAAAAAGTGTCAGCATGCCGTATACCGGCGTATAAGTCGTATTAGACAATCTGGTTGTAGGTAAAGATTTCAGTAGTAGGCATATGTAATTTGTCTTTAAAATACTGCAGAGAATGTAAACAAGCACCATTAAGATACTCTCCTATCTGCAACAAGCCCTTGTTGATCCACCATTGAAATGGTGCCAGTGTTAAACCGGGCACAAATTCAGGGTTGCAAAAAAATCAGAGCAATAGGCTTATGGGGTGCTGCTAGTGATTTGCGGTGACGCACCCTCTCCCAAACTGCCAAGGAGAACGACAAAGTGGGGCACAATTTAGGAGGACGTAATCGACTAGGAAGCCAAAGTAACGCCCCAATAGCCAAAGGGTGACATGAAAGGGCTTCTACAGAAATCCAATAGGGAGTATGTCCCCCAACTGTGGTATAAGCTAGTTGGGCGATATGCGCAGCTTGGAAGTATGCGTGGAGATTAGGTAGGCCAATACCACCCCGTGATCTAGAGGCATATAACGTCTTCTGTTATTCCAAATAAAACAAAGAACCTCAGCTTGAAGAACCCATAAGTCTCATTGTGGAATCGCTATCGGTAAGGTCCGGAAGTAATATAGTAATCGGGGTAGAAATGTCATTTTGATGGAGTTGACTCTACCAAACCAGGACAAGGAATAGTCAGCCCAACGATTGAGATCGTCCCTAAGCATTTTAAAGAGGGGAGGGTAATTAGCCTGATAAAGTGTCTTGATGAAAGTGGTAAAGTGTATTCCTAAGTAGGGTAAAGATTTATTCGCACACTGAAAATTGTATAGAGTTCTAAGCTGCTGTTTATCAGATATGGGTAAGGAAACATTAAGGGCAGTTGTTTTTTGAGGATTAAGGGAAAGTCCGGAAAGAGCAGCGAATTGGCGTAATAATGATAGTAAATTTGAAATAGGAGAAGTAATGTACATAAAAACGTCATCGGCAAATAAGGCACATTTATGTTGCTGTTGGCTGCAATGGATGCCATGGATTTGGGGATGAGCCCGAATTGCCATAGCCGAAGGCTCAATTGCTAGCGCAAAAAGCAGCGGGGAAAGTGGATAGCCTCTGCGGATAGGGAACACCGAGGATTTTGTAGCCTTTGATGGAAATCTGGGCTGAGGGATTAGCATATAGCAAATGTAACAGAGCAAGCAACGGACCAAAGCCAAACGCCTGCAAAGTAGTAAATAAATATTTCCACGTCAGATTATTGAAGGCCTTATGAAGGTCCAGAGAAAGAAGTAAGAGTGCCCTAGAGAGAGGAGCAACCCAATTGGAACGGGCAGACGATATTAGGGTAATAGATCTACAAACCTGGTCCAGCGTTTGACGACCCAATATAAATCCCGACTGATCTTTATGAATATATTGTGCCAGAAAGGAATTATAGCTAGGAGTTTTGTTAAAATTTTCAGGGCATAATTAATTAATGAAATAAGACGATAATTAAGAACATCAGTGAAATCTTTATTGGGTTTAGGAATGACACTAATATATGCCTTGTTCTCATCTAAAGGGACCATACCTTCCTCTCGCAATGAATTAAAGTACAGTGTCATATGAGGAAGTAACTGTTCACAAAAAGTTTTGTAATACTGACTGGGGAGGCTGTCAGGGCCCCTGGATTTATGTAACGGTAATAATTTTAATAACATTTAGGAGCTCCTCAGAGGTAATGGGTTGTTCCATAAGCTGCTTATGAGCTTCAGCAAGGGAAGGGATAGGCAAGGACTCTAGAGAGGATCTAATGGAAGATGGGTGCTGTTGGCCATGGTGGACCATATAGAGAAGCATAAAAATCATGAAATTCCCGAAGGATCCTTTGAGTATCCTGCATGATAGTATGCCCCGTCTGCTGGAGTTTAAGTAATGCCGAATTAGTAAATTTGGAATTAGGTTTCCATGCAAGAAGAAAGCCCGGTCTATCCCTCCACATGAAATACCTATGATTCATCCAGTGCAGTTGTTTTTCCGCCTTTGCAGTGAGGCAAAGGTTAAACTCCAACTGAGCATGTTGTAGATAAAAGATGCGGGTAAGGGAAATTTTATATTGGGTAGCTAACAATTCGTTTTCTCTAGATTTGGAAAAGATCAATTTTTCACAGGATTTTTTAAGTCTGCAGGACAGCTGGATAAATAAACCTCGAATGGAGGCTTTATGGGCTGCCTAATTAATAGAGGGATTTGTATCCTCCACTTTGTTAATTGCAAAATAGGACTTAAGATGTTCATCCACTTCCAAGCAACAGGCTTCATCACTTAGCAAGGACTTGTTTAATTGCCAGTGTGGTTTAACCATTTTAGTTGTCAAATTAGAAAGCGTTAAAAATACTGGGTCGTGGTCTGACCAACGTGTCGATATAATTTTAGCTGAATGTAACTTACCGAT
This sequence comes from Staurois parvus, assembly GCF_062004578.1. NCBI lineage: Eukaryota > Metazoa > Chordata > Amphibia > Anura > Ranidae > Staurois > Staurois parvus. The sequence goes on from NW_028317968.1 coordinate 116,933, forward strand.
CATGTTCGAGGGGAGGAAAACCGGATCTGTACGAGAATAATGACTATGAGCCCTTGAAAAGTTGGAGTAGCCTCTAGAGGTGGGATTGGCCTCCCTCCACGTGTCAGTGAAGTCATAGCGATATAAAAGCTGCTCAAAATCACAGCTTTGTTTAGAAGGTGATTTAAGTTTAATTAAATGGGATTTATCGAGTATATGGTCCAAAGCTGGATTTGAGTCCCCTGCCAAGATCACATTTCCCTCTAGTTCTGTAAACCGAGACTTGAAAGAACGGAAAAATGCCACCTGGTTCGTATTGGGGGCATAATATATAAGAAAAGACACCATATTACCCCCTAAATGACCCTTCACCAGGATTATTGTCCCTCTCTATCCCTTAAAACTTTAATTTCAGTAAATGATAGCCGTTTAGAAAAGCAGAGTGCCACCCCTCTTTTTTTTTTTTTCAGAAGCAATGGCAAAACAACAAGTTGGAAAATCCCTATGAATATATCTGAGGTTAAGGGAAGGGGCAAAATGCGTTTCCTGCGAGGCCACTATATCGGCACCCAGAAATTTATAATGGGAGAATATTTTGAGTCGTTTAGAAAGGGAGCCCAACCCTTGGATGTTATGAGAGAGCAATTGGATCATGGCAGAGTATTGTTTTTGGGTATACATGGGAAGCAAGTGGCGAGGTCACTATCAGACAAACCCCCCCCATCCATCTAGAGTATCGCAAGGCTGAACAAAATTCTCAAGGTGACCCTCAGACAGGAAAAGGAAAAAAGTTAGGAAAAGGAAAAAAAAGAAAGGAAAGGAACCAAGGACGGCAAGGCCAAAAAAGGCCCGCATCCAACAACAGATTAACAATATGTAACTTAAGATAACAAAATACCAATATCCTAGATGCTAGGTCAAGGACAGAACGAGTCTCTACAAAGTCAAACACTGGGGAGAGTCTTTTAAATAGGGAGTGTGCATAGATTTATTTCTGTCGCCTAAGGGTCCACATGTAACATCCATAAAATTTTTAAAGCCACCAGAATATTTTACGAAAATACATCAAACAGAATCATAAACCAGTTTGCGCACACAAAGAGGCCAATGCCCCACAACGGGGCCATGGAGAGGCCTCCGTTTAGAATTTAACCAACAGTAATAAACCAAAACTTCAAGGCACCCGGTGCGGTGTTGCTGCAGCGGATTTTTTCCTAGAGGCTGGTAACCACAGAGGGCCCGAGATGGCTGAGTTTATGGTTTCCCCTACACAGGGTAACAGGACAAGCCCTTTACCCCCAATGGTGCACTCTCTGCTCAGCCCCTCTGTCCAACCCAGTACAGCCCCTCCCTGCCCTGCTCAACCATGCACACAAGGTGGGGGCAGGTAGGCATGCTGCACTCTGAGCTGCCGTGTGAATCTGGAAGTCAGAGGTTGTGCCAAGTCCAGGCCAAGTCAACTTTTACATCAGGGTCTACAAGCTTCAAGATACACCTCAGGTTTGTCCCATACTTATCTGTGCAGCTGGAGTAGCCAGTACACAAATTTAACTGGCCTGGGCTCAGGAAAGTCCTCAGAAAATAATAATGTTTGAGGTAAATAGAGATACATATATACATATACCAGCACAATTCCTCTTCAAAGTAAGCGTTGTCACTGTAACCCAAAAACTAAGACACAAAAAACAGACTGCCCAAAGAGTGGACAAAAGTGGTTACTATTGGCGAAAGATAATATCTAAGCTGAAGTATCGTAAAAAAAACAAGCCTTAATGTCAAGTATCATAAAACAATATTTTTATTGCTTATTGTAGAGTAAAACTCCGGTATGAATTCAAACATCTTACATTGTGAGTTCAACGCATGAAAAATATGAATAGACAAAACATAGCCAAATATACACGGATAAAATGACCATGTCTGGACGTATATGGATTCATACATGGGTAGCATACAGCAACAACATGCTGCTGGAGTAACACCGACTTTCAAGGCAGCTCCCTTGTGTGAATCTGGGATCCCAGGGGGCCCAATAGTCAAATAGAGACTGATATGCGCAAAATTGGCCCGAAGGTTGTCAGGACTTGAAAAAATTAGCTCAGTAAACGGGCCAGGCCCTGTGAAATCATTGTAGTAGTCTGTGTGAAGAAATTCCATAAACTGTTATGTCCCATATAGTGTTAGGGAAGTCAGTTCATCACTTAAGTCCCCATAAAGAGTATTGCAGAAAATGGAGTCCACTATGGTTCTTTATGATATAACACCCAGGTATGTATATTGAGCAGCATAAGAAAAAACATATATATCCAACGGTGGACTTAGTGGGAAGTGGCTAGAAGAAGCCACTAGCGTGAATGTCTGTCTCTGACCAATCAGAAACAGACTTCATGAGGGTGGCCTGAGAGCCCAACGTCCTCTAGTGGGCTCTGTGCTCACTGCCCAGCATCATAGAGCTCGATTGGCATTTGCCATTGAACACCAGTCCTCTGTAGGTTGATTATTTTCATTTCCATCAAACAATGGGTCATCCTTATGTTCTTAACACATTACCCAGTCCATATCCATATAGATATCCAGCATGATATTTTTCAATGCATCTGCACCCTGACAGATAGCTCAGACGATGGAAAAGATGTCCCTGCTAAAGGTCAGGCGTACCTGAACCTGTTCCCAAGTTGCTGAGATGTTACAATCGCATGATGACCCTCATATGCAGCAGAGTGTCAGTACTAGTGCCACTCTACCTTTTGGTTAACTGGCGAGCACCAGCGGCCTAGTACAATCTGGTTTTATACATACCAGCACTGCAGTATCACTTGGTGACGTGGCGAGTCCCATAAGTGCAGTAAAAGCTGGTGTGGTAGCAACCACAAGTAATGTCCCGCAATTTAGCCGCTAAATTCATAGGTACCTAGTGCGACTCCAGGGAAAAAGCGCACCTGGCTGTCAGGTACTGCTTGAACTGCTACAATAAAATTTACCGGCAAGTGCTAACAGAGATCAGGCCTGATTCTGCAAACACTGTGGTTTTGTGTGCAATGTATCAAAAATTCTGTACACTGAAACTGCTGACAGGGCAGTGAAGGGGTTAACGGGGGACAGGGGGATCAAGGAGTTACATGTGTCCTAAAATGTTCTGTGCGCAAGTGTGCTGCTTGTGCTCACTGTGTCTTGTTTCTTTTTTCTCTGGGATGGAATGTGCCCAGAGAGATATTTCATAATTTTCTGTACTTGTGTAAGAGTAAACATAGGTACAGGAAGATCCCTGATAGGACAGGGATCAATCATCTGATTTAGGCCGAACATCACTGGCCTAAATTGGATGATTGATCCCTTGGGGATCAAAACACAGCACCCATTATGCTTGCTATGGGGGCACCAGGCAGTGGGGGAAGAGCCAGGAGCATTGGTGGGGAACCCTAGAAGAGTACGATCAGGGCTGCTCTGCAAAACCAATGCACAGAGCAGGTAATGTGACATTTGTTATTTAAAGAAAATGCATTTACAATTGCTTTATGTCTGTCTAAGATTACATGAAAAAGTAGAAGCAACTGAGACAGCCTAATCCACAAAAAACTGTGGTTAGTTACCATAGATGTTTGTAACAACCTACTTGCGAAGTTCCTTAAACTGTGTGCAAGTATTACTGGGAGAATTAATGCTGTTTGAACAGTCAAAGAGCATTTTTTTGCCATTTGTATGCATTTTATAAGTTATAAAGTGGAACTAAACTGTATCTGAGCACCACAAACTGGAAGCATAATACATTTCTAATATTCAAAACTATGTCTACATGCTTTATTTTGTTGGTAATCACTTTGAAAAACTCCCCTCTAGCGTTTCTAACTGTGGCAGTCTTGAGTAAGGGCAAAGGATTCATGAAGCGCTCACTTACTTAAATCCATCTGACCTTAGGCACAGCATGCAGGCAGGAGAGTGTGGTTAGCTGAGAACCCTCTTCCCCCTGCCCTCTTGGAAGATGAAATAAAAATATGCCTATGAAGACCCCTGGGATGTATTACATCATTTTAGGCTAGGCCAGAAACCAGGAAGCAACTGAAGAAACGGGAAAAAGGTTAAAACAAGAAACTATAATAAACTTTAATTCCCATTTATTAATGCTGGCAACATAAGGATTAAAAGTAGTTAATGTTTCAATTCTTTATCAAAATGTCAATGTACAGAGGTCATATGTAAGTGCCAAAATTGTGATCATTCTGAAGCTGTGAAGTGTAGTTCCATGGGCACAGTACCATTAGAACGATAATATGCTTTTGCATCCCTCCAATATAGAACATGATTGAGAGAGCTTAGTTCCACTTTAATGCAATGTATGTTTTTATATATTATTTTTAAAGCATTACTTACAGTATTTTTAGTGTCTACATTTTGTACAGTACTCTTGTGTCTGTGTGTGAGAAAATATATAATACACATTTTTTTCACTCCCCTCTTCCCCAATTGTGTATTTGGCTGCTGTTCTGGTTTGAAATTGGATACATTTTAATGATGAGGCATGTTTTACTTTATGAAGCTAATCATATTATCATATTTGTTAAATGCTTTTGTAGTCTCGTTTTCCAAGAACCCAAGTGCCTCAGCATCACCTGTAAAAGCTATCAGACGGTCCATGCAGTCCCCTCAGAAGCCTGTGATGGCGCAGAAAGGAAGGAAGCCTATGCGTGAAAAGCCTCTTGAAGAAGCTCCCAGTCCATCAAGAAAAGGCAAGCGTCCAAAAAACACCACACTGGCAAGAAATGTGCTAAACACTGATAACCTTAAAAGGAAGAGGGGATTAAAACCAGGAAGAAAGGTAAATTCTGTCTTTTTTTTTTTTTTTAAATTGATTGTATGGAACATACTTCATGCAGAACTTACAAATATTTTTTTCTGTCTTGGAAATTATTAATTGTCCATGGGAGGAAGGGAATTATTCCGTTGTACACTACATGAATATTTGTTCTATATATAGTTTCCACATGTAGCTGCTAAGTTAAATGTGAAAGATGTGTGACCTATTGCATATACAGAATTATTATGGATGTGTAGCATACTGTATATCAGGGCTCTTCCTAATTTTTAAACAAAGGGTCAGTAGTTCATGGTCTTTCAGACTTTAGAGGGTCTTTACTGTGGCCAGTGGGAGTATAAAATGTCTCTGGCTCAGTGGTCAGTGAAAGTAAAAAATGTTCAGTGGACAATGGGACTAAATAATGCCCCAGGTTCAATACTACAGTGGGATTAATAATGCCCCAGGCTCATTGGTCAGTGGGATTAAATAATGCACAAGGCTCAATGGTCAGTGGGACTAAATGCTCTAGGCTCAGTAGTCAGTGGAAGTAAATAATGCCCTGGGCTGAGTATTCAGTGGGAGTAAAAAATTGTGAATGAGCAGTGTAAAGAAATGACTTAGCACCTGTGGTTAGTGAGAGGGCTAGCTGGTGTTCACTGCCATATATATGTAAGCCATGTGCAAAGTATTCTGATGATTTGTTGTGCACTTCGAATAAAGTTTGTACAAAAAAGGAGCTGTATGATGCGCTGAATTGCACACCACACTGCCCCCTACTGTCAGCTCACTGCAACCAGAACAGACAGCTGCCACACAGTAAACTGTAGTGGTTTATTGTGCGGCTCAGCACTAAAGGGTGCAGGCCATTTAAACTGTTTGCAAGTAGTAAACACACAATGTAAAAACTATTTATAATTTAATTAGGATGTAGTTTTTTCTTTTAAGCCTTTGCTGTGAAAGAAAATACTATTCATTCCTTGTAACATTTCTTTCTAACTTCTCGACCAAAACTTTCTGTAGAACATTTTAATTTTTCCTTTGCCAGAAGGCAGATCATATGTTGGCATTAAACAACATTTCTTCTATACAGTTTGTGTGCTTATATAATGAGATGTGCAAATTTCTACCCACAGCTATTTTATAATTAATACAGGAAGCGTAATATTCCATAGACAGTTACCCTTCTTTTTTTTTTTTTCTTTTTTTTTTTTTTAGAAAGAAAGCCTGCCATTGCATCAAACTCTTCCTGCAGCTGAATCTAATGGAGACATCAGTACATGCCAAATGATTAAAGATGCTGTGAGCGTTATAAATTCTTCTATGGCAGTAATTTCAACAGGTATCTGTCCATACGTCATTGCTTTCTCGCTAATTTATAATATATATTTCAGGTATCGCATGATGACTGCCAGATTTGAGAGCATCAGTAAAATCTATTTAGTTTTGACTGAAGTGCCATGATCTTCATAAGCCCCTGGGTATATTCATGGGTGCTATGAAAACATTATGAAGCATAATTTGAAGAAAGTGTTTTGACAGTGAAAAAGTTGTTTCCCAGAATTCAGTGCATGAAATCTAATGGTGATCTATATACGTGTAGGTATAGACACTTTTTAGAAGCACCAAAGCCCCTTTGCATTTGACTTTGCTTAGGACATCTCAGAAGGGACCAAAGTGACTCTCCTCCCTGCTGACGTTACGGCTACATTCAAACCCTATGGACAGTTAATTTGCTTCAGCCAGTTCTCTAATTAGTCAACCTTGCAAGATTATGCAAGTCTCCAATGCAGTACAGCTGAGGCAAGATTGATAAAACTGGGATATAGAACGAGCAGCTCAGAAAAAGGTCATCACTGTGCAATATCCTCAGTTCAGCACTGTCCAATAAAGTAAAACATGATTGGCTTATAGTGCTGCCCTGAACTATCCTAGTCTGAATGTTGGTGTGTAGTCAGAATTACAAGGCTAGCATAAAATCAGATTGACAAGTAAAAATATGTAATTTAAGTATCCAATTTTTTATAATATATAATTTATGAATAAATTGGAGTCATATCTGCCTACATGTACACTTTAATATTGTGCCGAGTGCAGCCGAAGGCAGAAAGGTTTGGGATTCTATGTAGCATATGTAGTTTGGCTTACAGGTGAAACTCAAAAAATTAGAATATCGTGCAAAAGTTCATTTATTTCAGTAATGCAACTTAAAAGGTGAAACTAATATATGAAATAGACTCATTACATGCAAAGCAAGATAGTTCAAGCCGTGATTTGTCATAATTGTGATGATTATGATTTACAGCTCATAAAAACCCCAAATCCACAATCTCAGAAAATTAGAATATTACATGCGATCAATAAAACAAGGATTGTACATAGAACAATATCGGATCTCTGAAAAGTATAAGATGCATATGTACTCAGTACTTGGTTTGGGCCCCTTTTGCAACAATTGCTGCCTCAATGCGGCGTGGCATGGAAGCTATCAGCCTGTGGCACTGCTGAGGTGTTATGGAAGACCAGGATTCTTCAATAGCGGCCTTAAGCTCTTCTGCATTGTTCGGTCTCATGTCTCTCATCTTTCTCTTGGCAATGCCCCATAGTTTCTCAATGGGGTACAGGTCAGGCGAGTTTGCTGGCCAATCAAGCACAGTAATCCCACGGTCATTGAACCAGGTTTTGGTGCTTTTGGCAGCGTGGGCAGGTGCCAAGTCCTGTTGGAAAATGAAGTCAGCATCCCCATAAAGCTCGTCTGCGGAAGGAAGCTTGAAGTGCTCCAGAATCAACTGGTAGACGGCTGCGTTGACCCTGGACTAAATGAAGCATAGTGGACCAACACCACCAGATGACATTGCTCCCCAAATCAACACAGACTGTGGAAACTTCACACTGGACTTCAGGCATCTTGCAGTGTGTGCCTCTCCATTCATCCTCCATACTCTGGGTCCTTGTTTTCTAAATGAGATGCAAAAGTTGCTCTCATCAGAAAAGAGGACTTTGGACCACTGAGCAACAGACCAGGTCTGTTTTTCTTTAGCCCAGGTAAGACGCTTCTAAAGTTGTTTGTTGTTCAGGAGCGGCTTGACAAGAGGAATACAGCATTTGAAGCACATGTCCAGGATACATCTGTGTGTGGTGGCTCTTGATGCACTGACTCCAGCCTCAGTCCACTCCTTGTGAAAGTCCCCAACACTTTTGAATGGCCTTTTCCTAACAATCCTCTCCAGGCTACAGTCATCCCTGCTGCTTGTACACCTTTTTCTTCCACACTTTTCCCTTCCACATAACTTTCTATTAATGTGCTTTGATACAGCACTTTGGGAACATCCAACTTCTTTTACAATTACCTTTTGAGGCTTTCCCTCCTTATGGAGGGTGTCAATGATGGTTTTCTGCACAACTGTCAGGTCAGCAGTCTTTCCCATGATTGTGATTCCTACTGAACCAGACTGAGAGACCATTTAAAGGCTCAGGAACCCTTATGGAGGTGTTATGGCTAAATTGGCTCATTAGAGTGGGACACTTTGAGCCTAGAATATTGCACCTTTTCACAGTATTCTAATTTTCTGAGATTGTGGATTTGGGGTTTTCATGAGCTGTAAGCCATAATCATCACAATTATGACAAATCACGGCTTGAACTATTTTGCTTTGCATGTAATAAGTCTATCTCATATATTAGTTTCACCTTTTAAGTTGCATTACTGAAATAAATGAACTTTTGCACGATATTCTAATTTTTCGAGTTTCACCTGTATTTTCAGGGACTATAAAACTGACACCGTAAAGAAAAGACAAAATGCAAAACTACATTGACACTGACATGGCTCATGTACTAAACAGCCAGGAGTGTTTGTGCTACATTATGTTACTTTCATCACCACCATTCTGCTTTGTGAGGTTTTATTTTCTTTAACTTTATTATTTTGTATTTTTTCCACAGTTTGTGTTTACGTGAACAAACATGGCAATTGTGGACCTCATCTAGATAAGAAGAAAGTTTTACAGCTCCCTGATCACTTTGGACCTGGCCCAGTGAATTTAGTGCTGCAGCAGGCAGTGCAAGCCTGTGTAGACTGTGCGCACCATTGTAAAGTAGTGTTTGGCTTTCTGAAGGCTGGTCACCATGGAGGAGAGATAATAACTGGTATGTTCCAGTGTTTCAGATGGATATGCAATTTTTCAGCCAGCTGCATTTAAGTGTAGAATCAAAACCTTAGAATATTTCTATACATGGTTGCTGTAACCTTTTCTTTATTAGTTAGTAAACTTGCATTTTTATAGCCCCCAGACAGTGCAATAACTTGTATTTAGTCATTTTCCATGTGAATTGGATTTAACCAGTTTTAATACTGATACTAGTTCTCTTTTAGCAACAAAGAGTTACTTTTCTATAGTAATCATTTACACATTTTGTCTTCTCCTAAGCTTTTCATCTGTACAGCTTGTATTGTGGTTCTGTATTATTATTTATATATATTTTTTATGTTATATTTAGCATCTTTTGATGGAGAGAAACACTCTGTTCATCTGCCACCAGTCAACAGTGCGTCATTTGTATTGCGATTTTTGGAAAAATTATGTCACAGCTTGCAGTGTGATAACCTGTTCAGTAGCCAGCCATTCAGCCCGTACATGGGTCCATTGCATGGTCCAGCAGACTATGATAGAAACAAAGCCTGCAAGAATCCACTGTCAGGAGGTGGGTATTTTTTTATTTTAATCTTTATTGTAACTTTTTACCAAGAACATAGGTGTGGTCACAACCTGATATTAAATGTAACATACTGTACATACATTACATAAGTCAGGAGAACAGTAAAATGTTAGATGACATTAAAGTGTTACTAAACCCAGGACCCTGCATTCACTATATTTGGTCTCCCACAGTACACACAACATGGAAATGCAATTATTTTAATAAATATAAGCTACTAAATACCTTTTCTCATCAGCAGTATATATATCAGTCATGTGACTTCTATCCGTGTCCAGCTGAGCACGTTAAAGCTTGTAGGAGGAGTTTTCATTTTGCTCTACCCCTGACCTCTGGTTTAGTAACTCTTTAGTACATCTGTCATGGTAGCTCAGGTTCATGTATTAACCAAAAATAGAAAATGTATACCAGACAAGATTTCTATATTAGACAAGTAATAAGCGAACCAGTATCTCCTTTTCTAATTTTCTAGCAGGGTAAACTGAAGAAAAAAAGTTTTAGCCATTGGAGTAGAAAACCCAAAGGGAAGCCAATGGAAATTTGGAACATAGTAGAGAAAGATCAAAGGTATAGGTAAAATAAGTTACGTATGTGGTAGGTGGAAGTTAGGGTAGGGACATAACTCTAATTTTATTACATGGCCAAAAGATGTGTAGAAGTGTGGATTTGGCATGTCCACAGTGCTAGAATAAATCTAGGGGTAGATTTTGTGCAGGGCTGTCAGCTCCTTGTTCTGCCTGGTCAGGATCTTATAGTCTTAATCTTGGTATTTGCTAGATGTGGAAGAGTAATGAAAGAAGTATAGGATATTTTCTCTTTCTCAGGTGAGAAGGAAACATCTAGGTCTTTCTCCCATTTGAGCAAGAAAGGGGACGTAAAGGAATAGTCATCTGAATGGTGGCATTCGCTGTAGCAAAATCCTTCCTGTTTGAGAGTATTAGAGGAGGAAAGAAGGATTTGCTGGAGCTGCCAATTGTCTATTGGAAGTTTCTCGTTAGTTGAGTATCTGATACATTAATGAGTTGTGTGCCGTGGGTAAAATCTGTAATCATTTTTAAGGTCTGGTATCTGATCCCTCATTATAAGATTGTGAAGAGTTGAACCTATGGTTGGGTGTGCCTAAGAGTTGTAATATGTTTCGGCTTTACCCAAAGGAAAGTAGCAAATGGTAGAATTTGTCTGTTCTAAGGTGCTCCATTGTTTATGGTCATAATCTCTACACCAGGCCAAAATTTTGGACATATAGTTTGCCTGGTGGTGTTTCTGAGGGCTTGGGAAGGCCATTCTCCCATGTACTTTAGGTGGTGTAGGATGGTTGTAGGAAACTCTGAGATGGGTTTGGGCTTAGACAAATTGAAAAAATTCCATGTGCATCACCTTCAGGAAGGGCATTGGTATCAAGATCGGAAGAGTTTGGAACACATTTTGCTCCATGGCCACAACTTTCCTTCCAGGGATTACATTTCTCCAAAATCAAGTGTAAATTTTTAATTCCATCGCTAGAGGTCGTTTATGTAAAGAAGAAGAGGGACCTTAAAAATCTTGTAGATTGTGGGGGTAATTTTAGTCCTTAGGTAATATGAGTGGTTGCCCAGTGTAAGGTTAACCTGGATGTGAGATTGGCCATTCTAGTAGGTGAGAGGATGATGTTAAGGGCTTCCGATTTGTGGACATTAGTTCTAAAATGTGATAGTTCATCATATTGGTTCAATTGCCCTGAGAGAATAGAAAGGGCTGCTGCAACAAAGGTTCCATTGTAAAAATAAGTGGTGATAAAGGGCAGCACTATCTCATTTTGTTGTACAAGGAGAAAGGGTGATAGCTTAGTTGGCTCTAACTGTGGTAGTGAGATTTTATTTAGATGGCTTCCAGCCATCAACACATGTGATCTCCCGCCCCAATATGCCGAGCAGTGTCCTTCAGATGTCAGTCTAGTCAAATGCTTTTTAGCATTGGTAAAGAGCAGACACATGGGGGTCTTGTGGGCACTTGCCTACACGTGCTGACATATAACCTACCTAATCTGAATGAATGTTATGTTGCAAAGGGTTATCAACTGGATGCAGAGGGTTTTTATGAATAGTTCTAGGTTTGTGTTCAGGAAGGAGAATGGTAGTTCACACTTAAGATGAAATCCTTTCTGTTGGAATCAGTTATACAGGCACTTGCAATCTGAGAGTTTGTGTCCCTCAAGGATCAAATTGTATGCGGCTACAAATCTAGGGGTGAAAACAGCTGCAGGGGCTTTGTAGCAGTTACTGTAAAGTCAATTTATTTTTATTTATTTATTTCAGGTACTTGTATAGCGCCATCAGTTTACATATATATTGTACATTCACAAACCCTCAAGGGGTGTACAATCTAAGGTCCCTAACTCACATTCATACATACACATATTAGGGTCAATTTAGACAGGACCCAGTTAACCTACCAGCATGTCTTTGGAGTGTGGTAGGAAACCGAAGTTCCGAAGGAAACCCACGCAGGCACAGGGAGAACATGCAAGCTCCAGGCAGGAGGTGCCGTGGCTGGGATTTGAACCAATGACCCTAGTACTGCCAGGCGGAAGTGCTAACCATTTAGCCACTGTGCTGCCTAGATAGGCCAGGAGCCCTATTGATTTTAATGATTTGACTGCAAAAAAAGAGTTCATCAGTTGGTAATGGAGTGTCCACAGATTTAGCAGCCTGGGAATAGAGGAGACGCCCAATGAGGTTAAATACTCTTGGATTTTGGGGCAAGGTGTATAAATGAGTAGAAACTTTTAAAGCATGTCACCATATCTGCAGAGGAATGTTGTTTTGTTCCCATTCCAAGCAGCGATGTGGGAAATCTGTTTTAAGAGAGAGTTCCCTCAAGTAGTTAGCCAGGTCCCTGCTGGATTTGTTACCATGTTCATAGTAAGCGCGTCTGGTTTTATCCAATTGGATCTTGGTTTTATACAGTAGCAGAGATGTGAGTTTACCATGCTGCAACTTAAGTTTATTTGCCAGGGCATGTGAAAGAAAGATTTCCTATGCATATCAAGCTGTGGTATGCAGTCTGATAGCTGGTCAGGCTGGGCTTGACCAGCTTCCCATCCCACTCTTATGGAAAACAGGATGCTCATCCCCCTCAAGTTTAGGATGTGGGTTATACTGTGGTGAGCAATGGGGAAGTAATAAATGGAAAACACATTTTGGTTTGAAAGTGGGACTGTATAAATGCTACTTGCCCCTTAAGTTGCCAAGGTTCAAGTACCAGTTCAGTACACTGGTACGATTTTCAGGGATACTGAGACCATTCGTATTGAGAGGCACAAACCTGGACTTAGTCATGTTATACACCATAAATGAGACAGAAACCTGGAGGTATGGTTATTTTGTGGTATGTGGGTACTGGAGGGTGGTGCCACCTCAGCCCCAAAGTAATGGACAATTAGGGAAAGAGAAAAGAATCTGCAGTGGGAGGGCAGGAAGGTAGTAGGATTGTAGGTATCAGGTAGAAAGGGAAGGATGTGAAGGAGATAGAAAAAAAAGCATTGGGTGTTGGGGAGGGGATGGTGGAATGGAAGACTCTGGATTTGTGACTAAATTTAGCCTAACTGTCTGATCTGCACCACCCCAACAGGTGCAAAAGGCACAGACGTGAGAGTAGCTTATGTGGGTTAAGTGGTAAGCAACCACAGATCCAGAGGTGCTTCATTAGGCAGTTAACAGTGCTGAGTTTCTATTTAAATCTTAGCAGGGGAAGATTTGTGACAAACGATAGCTTCTATTGTTGTTCTCCAGCTCCTCTTGAAGAAACAGCCCAAAGGGGGGGGGGGGGGGCATTAGACGACTAAAAGGACTCCAGAGTCTTAAATGGGGATGTAGGGATGTAGCATTATGTTTTATTTTTTTTTATGATCAGTGTGGTTTTTATTTTGTCAGTTGTGTTAAAGCAACCACTAGTAGTAGTGATCTATAGCTCTGCAACACTTTGGTTATCTAAGTCAGTGGTCTCCAAACTGCTGCCCCAGGGGTCCACCTGCGGCCCTTTGCTTGCTTTTATCTGGACCTTGGGACATTATTCCCCTCACTTGAAACTTTTAAAACATAGCGCATAACAAAAAATGTCCAATTATAATGCATTAAATGTGAGTCCATTCAAACAGTGCTCCGTGCTTCTATATTCCAAACAAATCTTCAATTAAGTGTGCTCAGTGTGACATACAGACACACTGTCCCAGCAAGTGCTTGGTGATCTCTGCCCCTATTCACTCCTCACTCACCAGATAAGATGGACTTTTTGCTGTTATGGTACAAGAGTCAAAAGCGCTTTTTCTCTGGTGAGGTATGCCTCTTGGGTACTTCCCAATGTTGTGTGTATTCGAGTCTGATGTGTGTAAGACTAAGCTTTCTCAAATATAAACCAAAGATGGACTGAGAGATGTGTAGCACTCCTCTCTCAGTCCATCTCGCGGAAGATGGCGAAGATTTATTTGGAATATATGAGCACGGAGCACTGTTTGAATGGACTCACATTTAACCACTTGCCCTCCTGAGGATTTACCCCCCTTAATGACCAGGCCTCTTTTTGCTACTCGGCGCTGCACTAATTCAACTGATAATTGCGCGGTCATGCAATGCTGCACCCAAATGAAATTTACGTCCTTTTTTTCACACAAATAGAACTTTCTTTTGGTGGTATTTGATCACCTGTGCGCTTTATTTTTCACACTATAAACAAAAAAAGACCAAAAATTTTGAAGAAAAACTATATTTTTTACTTTCAGCTATAAAAAATATATAGTAAACTCAAAGTTGGTTATAAATTTAGGCCAAAATGTATTCTGCTACATGTTTTTGGTAAAAAAAAATCCCAATAAGTGTATATTGATTGCTTTGTGTGAAAGTTATAGCGTCTACAAACTATGGTATAGATACTGCAATTTACACCATTTTTTTGCTATACAGCACTGCACTAGTTTAATGGACAATTGCGCGGTCATGCAATACTGTGCATAAATGATATTTACATCTTTTTTCCCACAAATTGAGCTTTCTTTCGGTGGTGTTTGATCGCATGTGCGGTTTTTATTTTTTGCGCTATAAAAAAAAAAGGCTGACAATTTTGAGGGAAAAAAACAATATTTTGGACTTTTTGTTATAAAACATGTCCAGTAAAAAATGTAAAAATCAAATTTAGTCATAAATTTCGGCCAAAATGTATTCTGCGACATGTCTTTGCTAAAAAAACAAAAAACAAACAATACGTGTAAATTAATTGGTTTACGTGAAAGTTATAGCGTTTACAAATGGCGGGAAAGATACTGGGATTTTAAATTTTTTGTTTTTATACTAATAATGACGGGCGATAAGCGACTTATGGCGGCGATCAGTGACTTATGGCGGGACTGCGGCGGACATTCTGACACGGGGGGGAACTGACTTGGGGTCACTGACATCCCCAGTGACACCAATACAGTGATCAGTGCAAAAAAAAAAACACTGACACTGTACTAATGGCACTAGGGAGGAAGGGGTTAACTTTTCTATTTACTGAAAGGGTTAACTGTGTGAGGGGAGTGTTTTACTAGGGGGCGGGGGGGGGGGGTGTACTGCACAGGAACAAGGCTGATCCGGAGAGATAAACTCTTCTCTCCGGATCAACATGTCAGGAGCTGACAGGGGACTGACAGAAAGCACAGCTGCAGTATAAACACTGCAGCCGTCCTCTCTGTCAGTGATTGCCGCTAATCGCCGGGACGCGTTAGGTAATGACTGGTCGTGACCCGGCGACTGACAGCCACGATCGGCAGGGCGGGCACACGCCTCACGTGCGCCCCCTACCTGTTTTGCAAACGCACGTTTTAAAACGTGGTTTTGCCCAGCCGTGCCGGCCTGCCACCGTATTTCTACAGTGGCTGGTCGGCAAGAAGTTAATGCATTTTAATTGGACATTTTTTGTTATGCACTGTGTTTTATACATTTTGAGAGTATAGTGTTTATCACTGGAACAGCAGCATTTGTTTACATAGGGAGCGCAGGTGAGTTATTTTGTTAATTTGGGTTTTTTCGTGTGTGTGTGTGTCCCAAACTTTTTTTTTAAATTCAGTTTTGGATTGAGTAGGGCAATTCTGTCTTTTTATCTCTAAGAATATGCAAACACATACATACATAGCCTGACAACTTTAATGAGGTATTAAACCCAAAACTGTCATATTGCAGTTTACCACTCTTTGATTGCTGTGACTGCATTCGGTTTTTCTTCTTGGCTGTAGGCACCTTTGAAAAGCAGCATTGTTAATCTGAGGGGAGAGAAGTGTTAGATGGATTAGCAGATTTAAATGCATTCCAAACTCCAGATAACTCTCTTTTTAAGTAGTTAAAGCAAACAGGTTTTTTTTTAAGTAAAGGTTTTGCATAATTAAAAGTTGACTATTCTAAGCATCCCTGTCAGTATTTAATGGTTTGTCGCAACCCTTAAAGAGGGATTCCACCCAAAAGGGGAAGTTCCGCATATCTACTTCCTCCTCCCCTCCACTGCCACATTTTGCCACTTTTTTTGGGGGGGGGGGGGGAGGGAACCGGGTACCTGGTTTTTGAAGTTCAGCCCCCTCTCCTAACCCTCGCAGCTTTCTGGGACACTTCACAGGCCTCAGAAGACTGCGGCCCTTTCACAAAGCACTTTGCTCATGTGCAGTAGGAAACCAGCGGTGAAGTTGCAAGGCTTCACCTCTGGTTTCCCTTACAGAAGTTAAAAGAATCAGCTCGGGTGAGTACATCGCTTGACCCCCTGGACAGGTGAGTGCCCTTATATTAAAAGTCAGCAGCTATAGTATTTGTAGCTGCTGACTTTTCATTTTTTTTAAGGGGAGCCTGGAGCTCCGCTTTAACTGCTACATCTTGCAGGATAACTTGTTCTGTTGAAAAATAGACTTACTGGCAGGATCACTAGTTGAACATAAAGGAAACAAAGAAAGCTAATGTAATCACCACATCTAAGAAATCGTAAGCTGCGATATAATGTTTATATATTGTTTTTGGGTTTAATACTGCTTTAAATCAATACTAAAGGTTCTCTTTTTTTATGTTTTGGAAAAAAACAAACATGTCTATACTTACCTGCTGTGTGCAGGGTTTTGCACAGACCAGCCTGGATCCTCCTCTTCTCGGGTTCCCCGCAGGCTCTCCTGGCTCCTTCTTTCTGTAGGGTGCTTGCTATGGGGGCACCCACTGCTTCGTGTGTCCATTCACACACAAAGCCATGACTTGGCCCTGCCCCCTTTCTCTCCTCATTGGCTGACTGGCTGTGATTGACAGCAGTGGGAGCCAATGGCAGAGACCTAGGACAGCTGAGGCTGTCATGCAAATCGCACGATCTCAATGAGGCTCAGGTAAGTATTGAGGGGGCTGGGGGCACTGCTGCACACGGAATGTGTTTTACCTTCATACATAGAATGCATGAAGTTAAAAAAACATTCAGCCCTTACAACTGCTTTAAGACTGAGCTTGCAAGTTCTAAAAACATCTTTTTTTCCACATCTTGCTTTATTTATTCTATAAAGTGGCCATGGATCACTTTTCTGTACACACAGCATTTCAGCTCATTTATGAGTAAAATGGAGATATGGAATTTAAAAAACTTTCACGCTGAAGTGCATGAAATACTTGCAAGCGCTTATAGTTGACATAGGATCACTGTGAGCAGATAATTCCCAAATAAAGCATTTAGAAAATATCTTACTTTACAGCTGCTGATTCTACCGTTTTCTCTTTTTGAAGCTAAAGAGGAGATTGCAGATAGAAGCAACAAAAGATTTCAGCAAGACCCTCCTCAGTACTCAGCACCCCTTTCACCAAAGCTGCCCAGGACAGAATCATCTCATCCATCAGAAGGTAAGCAATCATTGTATATTCTATACATTAACCCTATACTTATATTTGGCCACATTAATGTGTTGAAAGTCATGTTACTTAATGTGTACCAAGACTCTTCCATGCACTTCAGCTTAGGAGCGCTCAATACTAATGCTATGATATGAATGGATTCTATAGGCTTTAAAAAGGGTCTGAAGACAGAGTAAATTCCATCACTGGAATTAGAGAGCTGTCTGGCTTTTCTAAATGCTAATGCTTCCATCATTCAGTCATTCATGTTTAGACTTGAGAAGGGAGGCATGCAGGTACTTCTAGCTTATAAGGGGGAAAACCTTAGCCATCAGACAAGATTTTTGAACTTGCTTCTCCCCACAAGCCTCAGCTACCAGTGTTTATTGGGAATTCATATAAAGGAAAATGTTTCTTTATCTGGTAATTTTCCAGCCTTTAAGTGCTTTCTGCTTACTCATGATTTGCAGTTTTGAGCTTGTAAACATGTTGGAGAGTTGATGGTCTCAGCTTTTACCTAAGATTGGCTGTTCTGAGTAGAACTGGTTGTCATGTTTGATTAATTTCTGTGAATATTATGACAGCATCTCCACTTGCAAGTACATCTCCAAACCACCCCTTGACATCTGCCTGCAAGTAAGCAATTTCAGGGATTTAGGTCTCCCTCTGTGAGTACCTGAAGTGTGCAATTTACATTTCTGCAGTTCCTCTGTAGTAGAAGCTGACAAGTTTTGCAATTACAGCCTCAATTCCAAAAAAGTTGAGACGATGCGTAAAATCTACATAAAAACAGAATGCAATGATTTGCACATATCATACACCCATACTTTATTCACAATAGAAAATATAAAACATTTAAAATGTTTAAACAGAGAAAATGTAAAATGTTGGAATTGAGTGCAACAATATCTCAAAAAAGTTGGGACAGGTCAACAAAAAGCTGGAAAAGTAAGTGGCACTAACAAGGAAGAGCATTGTGCAGCTAATCAGGTTGACCAGTTGCAGACCGCCCCATGCAGATATGCCGCTATAGGGTGGCCACTCTGTGCTGGATCATGTATCTGATATATGATCCGGCACTTCCAGGTAGGGGGGCACGTGAGTGCCCGTGTGCTGTGGTTGTGCTGTGATTAGTTACAATACAAGCCGATTAGCAGGTCCCGGCCAATAAATGAATGGCCGGGACCCACTGATCAGCAGAGCGAGTGATAGGAGAGAGCTTTGTGATCGTAAACCAGGGCTTGAAAAATCCGCTTGCCAAATGCAAGGAGAAATTCCTCTGGGGCGAGCGGCTGCGAGCGGTGAGCACAGATGAAGCATGGAGCGACTGCACCTGCGCTCCAAGCCTCATTGTGAAGCCGAGTTCCAGTTTACAAATGCCGGTTACTCAGTAATGTATATCCCAGCTCCCCTGCACTCCATTATAGTGATATGACATGTATACAGTAATGTATATCCCAGCTCCCCTGTACTCCATTATAGTGATATGACATGTATACAGTAATGTATATCCCAGCTCCCCTGTACTCCATTATAGTGATATGACATGTATACAGTAATGTATATCCCTGCGCCCCTGTACTCCATTATAGTGATATGACATGTATACAGTAATGTATATCCCAGCTCCCCTGTACTCCATTATAGTGATATGACATGTATACATTACTGTCATATCACTATAATGGCGTACAGGGTAGCTGCGATATACATTACTGTGTACAGTTTTATATTTTGGACTATTTATTCTAAAGAAAAATGTAATTTCATAAGCTTTAAGGGGGTGTGGTTGGCTGGGGGTGGGGTTTGGGCAGATTGGGGTTGGGGGTGGACCTTGGCAAGGTTGGGTGGGGCAACTGGTGGAGAGTAAGTTTTGTGACCGGCTAGTATGTCTGGACTCGAAATTTTAACCCCTGTTGTAAACTACATAGAGCTCTGTCCTGACAGTGGTGGTGTGCCAGTTTTTGTTTCCCTGCAAAGCAGGGCATAAAAATCAGCACATCCTTTAGTAAAATCTGCACACAGTAAAGACACCAAGCATTGTTGGGCACACAGTTAACCCTTTGATTGCCCCTAGATGTTAACCCTTACTGCCAGTATCATTAGTACAGTATCCGTGTATATAATTAGCACTAATCACTGTACTAGTGTCACTGGTGATGTCAGTGTCATTTAGTCAGTTCCCACACAGCGTCAGTTAGTGTCAGATTACCCTCCATACAAGCAGTCCCGCTATAAGTCGCTGATCACTGCCATTACTAGTATTAAAAAAAGTAATTAATAAAAATTCCACTATATATCTCAGTTTGTAGATGCTATAGCTTTCACACAAACCAATTAATATGCACCTATTGGGATTTTTTTTTTACCAAAAATATGTAGTAGAATACATTTTGACCTAAATTTATGAAGAAATTTAATTTTTTTTCCATTTTTTATTGGATAGGTTTTACTGCAAAAAGTAAAAAAAATTTTTTTTTTTTTCAAAATTTTCGGTCTTTTTTCATTTATATATTACAAAACTAAAAACCCAGTGGTGATCAAATACAACCAAAAGAAAGCTCTATTTTTTTTTTTTATTGCTATAAATTTCATTTGGGTGCAGTGTTGCATAACACTGTCAGTAGTGCAGTGCTGAATAGCAAAAAATGGTCTGGTCACGAAGGGGGTAAAGTTTTCCGGAGGTCAAGTGGTTAATGGGCAACAGGTAAGTAATGTGAATGGGTGTAAAAAGAGTATCTTAGAGAGTCAGAGTGTTTCAGATGTTAAGATCAGTAGAGGTTCAGCAATCTGTGAAAAGCTGTGTCTAAAAATTGTGGAACGATTTCAGAATAATGTTCCTCAATGTAAAATTGCAAAAACTTTAAATATCTCATCATGTACAGTATGTAATATCAAAAGATTCAGAGAATCTGGAGACATTTTTGTCCGCAAGAGACCAGGCCAAAACGCAATATTGGATGCTTGTGATCTTCTGGCCCTCAGATGGCACGACATTAAAAACAGGCATGTTTGTGTGATGACATCACTGCATTGGTTCAGAAACACTTCCAAAAATTGCTGTCTGTGAACACAGTTCACCAAGCCATACAAAAATAAAAGGTAAAGTTTTATCATGCAAAGAAGCAGCCATATCTGAACATGATCCAGAAATGGCACCATCTTCTTTGGGCCAAAGCGCATTTATAATAGTCTGTTTCAAAGGGGAAAACTGTTCTGGGGACAGACTAATTCAAATTTGACTTTCTTTTTGGCAACCTTGGGCGCCGTGTCCTCCGGCCTAAAGAGGTGAGGGCCTTCCAGGCTGTTATCAGCACCCGAGTTCACAAGCCTGCATCTCTGATGGTGTGGGGGTGCATTAGTGCATATGGAATCGGCAGCTTTTACATCTGGAAAGGCATCATCACTGCTGAAAGATGTGTCCAAGTTTCAGAGCAGCATATGCTCTCATCCAGACAAAGTCTTTTTTAGGGAAGGCCTGGCATATTTCAGCATGATAATGCTAAACTGCATACTGCACCTATGACAACAGCATGGCTTCGTATTAGAAGAGTCTCAGTGCTTAACTGGCCTGTCTGCAGTCCAGACCTTTCACCAATTGAAAATATTTTGTGCATCTTGAATTGAATGCTGGCCACATGTATAATAACATTTGATCATAGATATGATTGTATTACAGTCTTTAACTCAAAAAGCGATTGTTCATCACAACACTGAGAGCAATTTGATCAGGTTTACTTACATTTTCTGTCATAAGTGTTCCTTTTTGATGAAAACTACCTGTGCAGTACTAATTTCTGAAATATACTTTTCTTTAATTAAAATAATCATTCTATCAAATAATCTTATTGTTGTGAAAGGTCAGCATTATAGCCACATTCTTTTACAAGTTGTTTGGTTGCCCCTTTTGTAAAAGCAATTTGCATTCATTTTTCGTATGCATTAATAGTTTATTAACTTTTTGGTAAATATATGAATACATTAGGATTTCTATAGAGTAAATCTAATCTCAAAAAGTTCTGCATTCAAGAAAGAAAAACAAGGGTATATGGTGTCATTTATGAAAGGTGGCAAAGAATAAATTGTCTCTCTGTGCTGCATTTGTCATTCAGATTGTTTCTTTAAAGCAGTAGTAAACTTGAAAATTAAAAACAAAAAACTTTTCCCCTGCAAGGCAATGTTGAAATGTGCTAGTATTCACCATATACTAACACATAAACAAAGCCCTCCAGCACCGCAGTGTCACCGCTGACAGGACTTTCATCTTCACCCGGTCTTCTATCTGGGTTCGTGGGCTCCAACAGTTTGGCTGAGCCACAATGACATTATTCCCTGTGTATGTGGCCAGAGGCAGCTGTAGGCTTTGTGAGACCTTAGACATGATGCCCCACTAACGCCCATAATGGGAAAAATCATTCAAGTGATACAAGAGGGGAGACAGGATGACAGTAGGGGGCAGTGTGACAGGTGGGGGGGGGGGGGGGGCAGGGGGACAAGAGGGGGGGGCAGTGTGACAGGTGGAGGGCAGGAAGGAACTCTTTTACCTTACCTGGCAGGAGCATCCTGTAGGCAAGAAACAGGACCCGGAGCAGCTCTACACAGAGGTTTCCTCCAGATTTGTACAGCTCCATATGCTGCTCTTGATCGTCACACAGAGCGCAGTGATGAGGAATCCTCAGAATACCTCCCGGAGGTCGGTGTTTCACTGTTCAGAGTGCTATGAAGAGGGGAGTGGGCAGGACTGGACTGAGTGGATTGCCAGACTCTTTCTTCTTCAGCCACCTCCTCCTCCTCACCAGCAGCAGTGGAGTTCTGTGTAAAGCTGCCCGTGGCTGGGGTGCTGCAGGGTGTAGTTTCTCCTTCAATCACTGTGTGGTAATTTTTGCGCTGTGCTTTGGGTCTTTGTCATGTTGGAAGGTAAATCTTCTTCTCATTGACAACTTTCTGGCAGAGGGCAGCAGATTTTCCTTAAGAATTTGACAGTATTTTGCCCCATCCATTTTTCCTTCAATCCTGACAAGTCCCTGCTTCATAGAAACATCCCCATAACAGGATATTACCACCTCCATGCTTTACTGTAGGAATATTGTTATTTGGATGGTAAGCTGTATTGGATTTCCTACAGATATATCATTTAGTGTTGAGGCCAAGTAATTCAATATTAGTCTCATCTCACCATAACACCTTTTCCCATGTGGCCTCAGAATCTTCAAGATGCGTTTTGGCAAAGCTCAGTGGTAACTGCACGTGGCCTTTCTTGAGGAGTGTTTTTTTTTTTTTTTTTTTTTTTTTTGCAATCCTCCCATGCAAGCCACGTTCATGGAGAATTTGTGATATTGCTGTCACATATACGCAATGACCACTCTGTCATAGATTCCTGCAACTGCTTCAGAGTTGCTGTAGACCACTCTGACCAGTTTCCTCCTGGCTCTCTCATCTAGTTTGGAGAGATGTCCTGATCCAGGGAGGGTGTGTGCTGTACTAGGTACCTTCCATTTCTTAATAATAGACTTCACTCTCCTTCTAGGCATTGATAAAGTCTTTGAAATATGTTTTTGTATCCATCTCCTGTGCCTGTCCACAATTTTAGCCTGGAGTTCTTTTGACGGTGCCTTGCCACCCGTAGTTGATTGTTTGCTTCAGTTGTACTAACAGGGACTGACATTCTCCAGGAAAGCTCTTTTCATGCTGAGCTAATCAAAATTACCACAGCTGATCACAATTGAAAGTCAAATGGCTTTGTGTGCCATTAAGAAGTTGATTACCTACACCTAATTGAGTTTACAAGTCATTTTTAGGAGGAATGATCCTTTTTTTCAACTCAGTGATTCTGTTTTTGAGTTTCTTTTCCTGACATGTTGGTGTTATATCTTTAACTTGGATGTTATAAGTTGCACTGAGTAAATACAGCTGGATAAAGAAAAAACTGTGTCTGTCTTCATTTCAGGCTGCAAAGCAACAAAATGTGATTATATTAAAGGGGGGTGATTCTTTTCTGTACCCACTGTACAGTGGGGATCGAAAGTTTGGGCACCCCAGCTAAAAATTTGTATTAATGTGCATAAAGAAGCCAAGGAAAGATGGAAAAATCTCCAAAAGGCATCAAATTACAGATTAGACATTCTTATAATATGTCAACAAAAGTTAGATTTTATTTCCATCATTTACACTCAAAATAACAGAAAACAAAAAAATGGCGTCTGCAAAAGTTTGGGCACCCTGCAGAATTTATAGCATGCACTGCCCCCTTTGCAAAGCTGAGACCTGCTAGTGTCATGGATTGTTCTCAATCATCGTCTGGGAAGACCAGGTGATGTCAATCTCAAAGGTTTTAAATGCCCAGACTCATCTGACCTTGCCCCAACAATCGGCACCATGGGTTCTTCTAAGCAGTTGTCTAGAAAACTGAAACTGAAAATATTTGACGCTCACAAAGCTGGAGAAGGCTATAAGAAGATAGTAAAGCGTTTTCAGATGTCAATATCCTCTGTTCGGAATGTAATTAAGAAATGGCAGTCATCAGGAACAGTGGAAGTTAAAGCAAGATCTGGAAGACCAAGAAAAATATCAGACAGAACAGCTCGCAGGAGTGTGAGAAAAACAATTCAAAACCCATGTTTGACTGCACGATCCCTCCAGAAAGGTCTGGCAGACACTGGAGTTGTGGTACACTATTCCACTATAAAGAGATACTTGTACAAATATGGTCTTCATGGAAGAGTCATCAGAAGAAAACCTCTTCTACGTCCTCACCACAAAAATCATCGTTTGAACTTTGCAAATGAACATATAGACAAGCCTGATGCATTTTGGAAACAAGTTCTGTGGACCAATGAGGTTAAAATTGAACTTTTTGGCTGGAATGAGCAAAGGTACGTTTGGAGAAGAAGGGGCACAGAATTTAATGAAAAGAACCTCTGTCCAACTGTTAAGCATGGGGTTGGATCAATCATGCTTTGGGGTTGTGTTGCAGCCAGTGGCACAGGGAACATCTCACGAGTAGAAGGAAAAATGGATTCAATAAAATTTCAGCAAATTTTGGATGGTAACTTGATGCCATCTGTGAAAAAACTGAAGTTAAAGAGAGGATGGCTTCTACAAATGGATAATGATCCTAAACACACCTCGAAATCCACGGGGGATTACATCAAGAGGCGTAAACTGAAGGTTTTGCCATGGCCTTCACAATGCCCTGACCTCAACATAATTGAAAATCTATGGATAGACCTTAAAAGAGCAGTGCGTGACAGACAGCCCAGAAATCTCAAAGAACTGGAAGACTTTTGTAAGGAAGAATGGGCAAAGATACCTCAAACAAGAATTGAAAGACTCTTGGCTGGCTACAAAAAGCGTTTACAAGCTGTGATACTTGCCAAAGGGGGCAGTACAAGATATTAACTCTGCAGGGTGCCCAAACGTTTGCAGACGCCATTTTTTTGTTTTCTGTTATTTTGAAAGTGTAAATGATGGAAATAAAATCTAACTTTTGTTGACATATTATAAGAATGTCTAATCTGTAATTTGATGCCTTTTGGAGATTTTTCCATCTTTCCTTGGCTTCTTTATGCACATTAATACAAATTTTTAGCTGGGGTGCCCAAACTTTCGATCCCCACTGTATATGTGGATGTGCTGCAGCTTGCTAAATCTGGGAAGAAAGCCATTTAATGTCTTTATGCCAGTGTGTTGCCAAAAATAACACTTCTTGCTATTAGTCAGCAGTTGTTGCTTTAGCTAAGCTTGAAGTGCTTTAAGTTTTGCATGTGCCCACCTTTTTAATTACACACTCTGGAAACTGAAAGTCAATGTTGTGGAAGTGGAGTTGTTTGCTGCTGGATTTTTAACCGTTCGTAATCCAGAACACAGTTTTTTTTGAGTCTGTAATTAAATACAAATAACTGCTTTTGCTTACATCTTTTGCAGCTGAAACATTGCCATTGGAGGAAAATGATACTCCTAAAGATCCAAGGTACTCAGAGGAGTCCATGGATTCTGCACTCAATGCTGTCAACCCTCACAGTCCTTCCCCTCGAAACACAGAGTATCGACCAGGGGGCAACACACCATCATTTTACAGGACCTCGCTGCAGCCTGTGACTCCTACCTCAAATAGTGCACCTCTGATACGTAGATCATCTTCTAGCTCTGCAGGAAACAGCTGTTACTATGATACTAGCAGGAACCGGATACACAGAAGGATAGAAGGTAAACAGCCTGATCTTCACCTCACCATACAAATACCAGTGGAACTGTCGGTAACACTAAAATATCTCATCCATGGGTGGGTTTAAAGGGTTACCCGTGTGCCTTACTGAGTCATTTAAAGATTCTCACTTAGTCTGACAGAATGGTATTTCCTATACATATAAATAATCCATTCGCATAACCAAATGACAAAATTCAAATTATAAATAAAATAAATCCCCAAAAACTAGCATTCGATAGAAATATTACAAGTTATACACTTCACAAGTGGGGACTACCCACTGGTCCCACTGACAAAGTCCCTTCCCTGGACGTAATGCATATAGGGGGAGGAGCCAAAAGGCGTGGTGTCATCCCACGGCCATCTTGCCTTCCCGGCTTGTTGCTGGCATGTGTTCTATGCGACTATCACTGGCACTGGTTTAAATGCCATGCACTGTAAGTGCAATTTTATCTTTTGTGATAAATTTGGATATATACAGAGAGCACTAGATTCTGCACTTTGTTTATGCATATATTTCCTTTATCATTAACCAATGTTCCATCGATTGGAGGAAGACACCTGTGTTATGCACATCTGAGTGTATTACCCCAGGAGGGAAAAGGCATTATATGACCTGACTGGTAATGCAGGGGTCATGTACATGAGGTGAGCGGCCATCTGTGTATTGATGGTGGAAGCACAAAGAGCACTGGAAGTGATTTTATATGGATATCACTGTTTGGTTACACACGGTGTGGATATGTATTAGACTTTTACATTTTGTTTGCTATATAATGTATTTGCAGTATGCATTATTTGTCACAATATATTGTTTTTATGACGAACATTTTGTTAAATTTTCCTGCCACTCTCCCTTTACAGTTGATCACTGATGTGGGGGAAATGTGGTATAAGTCTCCACATGTTTAGTTGTACTAGGAAACCACAAACTCTATTTGTTATGCACATCAGAATATACAAAATGTGTCGCACTTAAATCTCATCTGTTGCCAATGCAGGTTGCCAGCACCTGAGAAACACAGCAAAGGCTAACCAGAGTAATTTGACTGTCAGGTTTTAGAGAAGTCATACTGATTAATTTCTAGTAAACTGGTACTTCAGATTTTACACTATGTGGAGCAGTGGTCTATCTCTTGAATATATGCTTCCTGTGAATGTAGGATTGATGACTATTCCTTTGGGGATGCTCCTTGTTGGATGTACTGTGAGGATAATCTGTGCCCTGCTATGGTGATGCTACTGGTTGGATGTGCCCTGTGATATATCCCGTGTCCTGCTGGCATACTGTGTATGACATGCTCAATATGAGTTCTCTATAACTTGAGTCGTATTGCTCTGGTTAAGCCTTTGCTGTTTTTCTTTGGTGGTGGATTGGGATTCACAATGCTTTGGATCTTGCATGAAGTTTGGGCATGAGATGAGATTTAAGCAGAGCACATTTTGTGTACATAATTTGCCTATAATGATTGATACTGTATCGCAGAGTGCGCACAGCTATTATTATTCACAATAGATTCCACAAGTGCAGTTTCAGTTTGGTGTTTCAAAGAACATGTACAGAGAATAGACCCCAGAGAAAGAGAAACAGGTAAATGGAGTATGAAGGCATCGTTTGAAGCTGAATAAAGCAAACATATACAGAACTGTTGTTATGATTTTAGACTTTGTAACAGTACACATATATGTACATAAGTCAGTCCTCAATTCTGGGGTGCACACCTGCCCCTGCACGCCCGTCAATCCGGGAGGTCTGTGAAATCACTGTGCCCCCATTCAGAAACATAGGCTGACTGTTTGAAGCTCCAGCCACATAAGCAATGGGCTTATTCACAATGTATGGGTGACAGCACCTGTGTGAATGACGCCTAAGAATGAAAATAGTTTGGGTGTCCTGTTTCTCGTAAATTTTAAAAATACTTTTTTTTACTGTCCGGTTTGGTAATATTTTTGTGTTTAGAGCTGCTTGTATCAGTTCTGTGAACATTTTGTCTCTTGCACATATATTGAGCCTAAAATAATTACTAGTAAATATCACAGTTCATCAGGCAAAAGTGTTTACCAATATATTTACAGAGAGGTTTGATAGAATAGCATCTATTTTGTTGTCACCTATTATAGAATAAAAGAAGTTGCAATGTATTGCACTAATATTACATACAAAAAATACCCCCCCAACCCAGCATTTCCACCAGGCCTTCAGGTAACCACAATGTTGAAGTGATCCCAAGAGAATCCCTCCTGAATCTGTAAGGAGCTGCCAGGAGCCCCATACTGCTACCAATTTTCCCTTCCTAGCCATTGGCTCTATTATCTACATACTGTATCAGCTTTATGCTATTCTTCTGTCCCAGGAACATTCATCCCCCCACTACTATATCAGCATTGGAAAAGGACCTGAATCAACGTTTCACTGATGAGGACCTCCAAAAATAATTCATACTGACATATTAGGTATTGCAGCTTAGGGATCAGGAAAAAATTATAAAATTCTGGTATAAATGCCATGTACTTTTGCATATAATATTCCCTTCAAAGTCAGTTTGCTGCTTTTGCTGCTCGACAGAGAAAGACACTATGCTTTACATTTGCTGGTTTTGTGCCTTGATCTCGAGAGAAATTTGTCAAAATGTATCCACCAGAAACCAATTATGGCATCATGGACCCTCAACCCTTTGCATAGATATTTATATTCATCCTCTCAGTGGTTACCCAACCCCATTTCTGATACTTCCCTTTCCTTTGTTCACCCTATATCTTTACACTTTTCTTCTATTACCCTGGATCCTTCTGTAATTGGACTCTCATTGGACCTGTTCTCTTTGGTCACAGAATGCCAGAACACACATCTTGATGTACTTCCATAACAAGGTTGATGAAGCCACACCTCAAGAACTATGTATACCTAATGTTTGTGTCCATTTCTGTTCTGTGTACCGTTCATTTTCTTTTGTATAGAAAATGTTTAATAAAATTTAGCTATTTAAAACTATCTTACTTACATTTGTGAATGCTATAATAAATCTATTTACATACTTTGAATGTTTGATTGTCTCCGTAGCTGCAAGCTCAACCACTGGACCAGAGCTTGGCTCTTCAGAACGGGATTCTTCAAGAACACAGAGTAAAGATCCATCTACGTGGTCTGTGGATGACGTTATACGCTATGTAAAAGAAGCAGATCCTCAAGCATTGGCTCCACATGCTGAACTCTTCCGGAGACATGTAGGCATATTTCTTGTCATAAGCTCTTAGTAGTTATTAGAGTGTTACACATGATTGACTATATGCTGAGGCAGGGTGCCTAGTCAGGTGCAGCGTTGACAACTACCCGAAGTGAAATTTACGGACAGGACGCCCAAAATTTACAAACAGCACTATTTTTTTTACAAAAATTATGAAATTCAGCGAGCCATATTTTTTGATGACACTTCAAAAAGTGTAAAAAAAAATAGCCATTTATGTGCAAAACAGTGCAAATATCAATATATAAGCTATAAACATATAGCTAGTGTGATTAACAACGTGTTTAAGGTATAACAAAACGCAAAAAGCATATTTCTCTTTTTACATGAAGGTCAGGTTAATATAACCCGGCACAAATCAAGGGGGAACTCTGCGGACCTTGACATAAAAGGGAATACTGTGGACTGTGATGTAAAGGAGAACTCTGAGGACACTGATGTAAAGGGGAATGCTGCGGACTCTGGTGTAAAGGGAAGCTCTGATGTAAGGGCGTCACTACAGCCCCTCCTTACAAAAGAGTCCACAGAGACTACAGACCTACTGCAGGAGACGGTCAGAGACTGCAGACCTACTGCAGGAGACGGTCAGAGACTGCAGACCTACTGCAGGAGACGGTCAGAGACTGCAGACCTACTGCAGGAGACGGTCAGAGACTGCAGGCCTACTGCAGGGGACGGTCAGAGACTGCAGGCCTACTGCAGGAGACGGTCAGAGACTGCAGACCTACTGCAGGAGACGGTCAGAGACGGCAGACCTACTGCAGGAGACGGTCAGAGACGGCAGACCTACTGCAGGAGACAGTCAGAGACGGCAGAGAGCTGAGTGAAAAGGCATTCCTAAAACCAGGGCACAGTTGGCTGCATAGGTACATATATAGAGCTAAAAAGCAGATACCACCTACAGCTAAAGGAATTTCCTTAACAGGGCAACCAGATGCAGTTATGCTTTCCAAATTGTTTTAAAGAAGGGAATCCATGAAGCTGCAAATTACACTGACCACTGTATTCAGAGATTGCTGTGCTGTAGAGTATGCCGATCCGAGAGGATGGGGCCACCTCCCATCCCGCTCCTGAGTCATGGGCTCCAGCTCCCCTTCCAGTGCTGGCTGTTGTGTTCTTAAAAGGTACCATGCGGCGCCATGACAACGCTGGCATTCATCCTTGTGAATGTAAATTTTTGTGGCCAGTAAAATATTTTTAATAGAACCTATCTTTTTTTAATTTGATAATGTGGTCTGTGCTTTCCCAGGGCCTAATATGAAGGCTTATTGCCTCGGTAAACACGAATACATGTGTCAAACCCTTTTGTGACCGTGACATGCAAAAAAAATGGTAGCTCCAACCTGCCTAGTTCCTGCAGATGTTGTGGCAACTGCATAATGCTGAAAAATGATCTACTGTGTAAGGTTATCTCTTCCAGAACATCTGAACTGGCCATTTTTAAGGCATATGGTCCCCTCAATGCTGTTTGTGGTAGAGATGTTTAATGCTGCACACCTTCATTATAACACAGCAGTGCATTTTTTTTCGTCTGTGTGACCCTGTCAGTTTCCATTTTAATAGCCAAGATTAAATGTGCCATCTTCCAGACAGATAATCATACATCAAACAGAGGGGCATCGAATACCCAATATTGTTAGTGATATCCTAAAGTGTATGTCACATTAAAGTGGTTTTGTAGCCTGTCTTCAAGATCTTGAACTAGGACTTCTTTACAGGCTTTTGTTCTTTTTCTAGGAAATTGATGGCTCTGCGTTCCTCTTACTTCGGAGCGATATGATTATGAAGTACATGGGTTTGAAACTCGGTCCAGCCTTGAAGCTATGCTATCATATTGAAAAACTTAAACAAGGAAAGTAATGACAGACTCGGCACACAAACAGCACTTGTCCATTGGATTTACCTCAAAGATTGCTCTACCTATCATCTCTCTGACAAAGCTTACAAATGCTCTAAATACCTCCTGTGGAAATTTAGTGTCAGAAGTATTTTTGCTCTACACTTCAATAATCATTTTGTGGTGCTTGTTAATTGTCAAGAAAAGACCTCTCTGAATTTTCACACTCAACGATGCAAAACCATTTGCTGATTGACTTTTTCCTGAGTTTTTTTTTTTTTTTTCTTACCAAATTGCTAAATCCCAAAGCAGCATGTATTGTGGAGGTGAATGAAAAAACTATAGATGCAAGGTTTCAGAAAGGATCACTTGACTATGTCTCACAAAACATAATTTGCTTTGAAGGTTAATATCATGTGACTGAGGGGTACTTAAATACGTTTCTGAGAACAGACCTTACAGTCCACAACCATACTATAAGCTCTTCATGGAAATCATATGGGATTACAGTTCTGGTGTAGCATTCATTTTATTTATTCATTTGTTTTCAAGAGGTGGATCCTCGGCTTACCGTGTATGCTATAAGATTACTATGTTCTTTTAGTTAACTATGTTTATAAAATATAAGTGTTATGTTAGAAATCTTGCCCGTGATAAAATACATACAGACTACAGGTATGACTTTAAATGTCTATCCCTGTCTGTATCACTAGTGGCAGAAGTCATGTTTCTAAATGATTGGACTGACAGATCTATGGCTTCTTACTTATCATACATTGTTACATTAAAACCCTGATGCAGCAGGGAAAATACAGGTGAGCATTAGGAAAAGTTATATACCTAATATCTATTTTCTTGAATCAGCTACAAATTCTGTTACCTCAGCATACAGATCTGAACACAAGGTGTTGTCTTGTGTTATCATTAACAGCTTCAAAGGACATACATGATTACAATGTAACTGGTCTGCTGAAGCCAATGGCTTGGATGAGACACGATGACTGGTTTTGAATGTGTGTCTTGGAACCAAAACATAAGGTACTCATACACAGGACGACATGGGATTTTCTTTCTCTGGCTTGTCGAGAGGCTTCCTGACCTTAATGGCGAGATCACCTCATATCACCCAACATAGTTGTGAATAGGACATTACTTGTTTTATGTCAAATGCCTGAAGGTATGATGGCCAAATGTGCCATTTACACCTATAGAGAATCACAGGGTGTAGGTGACAATGCTGTGAATAAGCTCTAGAAAGCCTGCAACCAAAATAACTGACTATATCTCCATTGGCCTCCCATAGAACCTTATCATCTAGCAGGTGATTGAATCAGGCCCTGCTCCACCAAATCTGCACATAATCTCCTTGCTGAGGGAACATGAATACTTCGCACAGTCAAACTAAACCTAGAACACCAAACAGGTTGGCATGCTGTTGTGCTTGTAAAATGACCATATTTGTCAGTCTACATAACTACTTTTTTTTATAGATCCAGCAATTATAAACTTTAGTCCTGGTTCACACTGATACAGTGCAGGAAACTGCCAGTGATTCAGACAGGAGTCGCACTGCATTCCTGTTCAAATCACATACAATTCTTTGCACATTCATTTTGTATGGCTCAAATCACACCACACCTGCAGTGGTTCACATAAGATTGTGATGTGGTATGGGAAACGCACTGAAATCTGCACCGCATCAGTGTGAACCAGGACTAAAGGACAGATTTCCTTTAGGAAAAAAAAGTTCCCCAACATTCCCCCCTCCTTGCCTGCGCAAGAGCTTCCCATATACAGTACTTGAATTGGCTGTATACCCTTACTATTGGAATAAGCCTCCATTCAAGTCTTTTGGAAGTTACTGTGCACACTGCCAGCATAGAGCAAGATTTCTGTATTGAGGCTGTAAATGCTTCAGAGACAGGGCCTGTCACACAAAGTTAAGTAGAAAAGCGTGTGTGTGAGAGGAGGGGGTAGTTTACAATAGATTAATGTGATAGAGAGGGAGCTGGGGAGATAACATTCTAAAGTGAACCTGTCCTTGTATGCATGCATAGGTCATTACATTGCAGGCACCAAATGTACTGTACCTTCACATTTGATTAGTTGTATTGTCCACCCTGTTTGCCCCAAATCTTGGGTTGCAATTATTGATCCAGCATCCCAGGCCAAAAGCCTAGTCCTGCAAAACCTAAGCCTTACTAATGATCCATCACTGTGATGGGCTGCCTTCCTGGCCAACTGGTAGGTGTGTGTGTGGGATGTCCTCAATATGGGAAGCCAAGTTAATATCTGCAATATCACAGTAGGATTCAGTGTAACCAGGATGATAAACAAAGCTAACCTGATAGGCAGGAAGTAGTGGCCTGTGCTATGCGTTACCATGTACAGGATAAGTCATTTTGCTGGCACCCTAAAGGCTGATTATAATTAAAGAATGGAGTTAAAATCATTTTTATTTTAATAAATAAAATGCAGTATTCCAGTACGTATGTCCTGCAGACACATTCATCAAAAGAGAACATTCCATTTGCGAATGGGGATCAAATAATTATTTTCTTATCTTGTTTTTAGTTTTGGTTTAATAACAATATCCAGGTTTACAACTGTCTATAAAACAGTGTTGCTTTTCTTTTTTAGGCTTTGTTTTGATAAGCGCGTGCTGTATTTCTGTTTTATTGTTTGCATGATATGCTGCCTTATGTTCAGTGAGAGTTTTTAATTTCCTTTTTTTTTTTTTTTTTTTTAATTTTCTCACTCTGTGGAGCTGGCAAGATCACATTTCAAAAGCATTACCAAATTACCTATGGCATAGCTAATATCGAAGAAATGGTAGCAATAACTTGTACAGTTCCAGATTTTCTCAGATACATTGTGTATATTGGACTTCTAAAGCATCCAATGTACAAATCAGTTTTGCTTAGTCAATAGTTCACTGTTCTATGCAATATTGTAATGTGTCAAAGCTAAATACAATGTATAAAATGTACATGTCATATTTTCGGTTCCTGAGAATGGGAGTATTTTTTCATTACAACAGAGCCATTTAATTGTAACCTGGCAGGTGACATCACATATAAAGGACACTGTCACCCAAAGACAGATACAATACAATAGTCTGGGTGCAGGTCTGTTACCAGCAAGATTCTTAAAATTTTTAGGGAATCTGGAATTAAAACCGATTTGGCTGTGGCCTCCACATAGCTTGAATAGTATTATGTTGAGCGTAAGTGGTCCCCCCCCCCCCCCAACCGGATAACCTCTAAAAATACATGTAAAAAACACAATAATCAGGGTGACCCCATTACTCAGAATAAAGCGGGCCCAACCTATAATATGGCTGCAAAGTTCAATCTCACCTGTGGGGTCCCCAAAGTTCCAAGAAACTAAAGAAGGTAACTATACCTGCCAACTTCAACCCAACATTGAACTGAACAAATCTGTTTGGTGGATAAAAAACATTCAGCACCATTTGATATGCATCGATGCTATTACAGAGCTATGGATTAAGGTGTTATTGCCAAATAAAGTTCTATATCAGGGACAAGAATGTACACTGCATTTAAGTAGAGGAATGAATGTAATTCACAGTGCAGCTTGGAACAGACAGTTCTCATATGGACTCTGCAGTGTTAACAGGAAACATTCAATTTCCTACTGGTTTTTCTATTTGTACATAGAAATGATATAAATGTACACCTAAAAACATTAGGTGAAATAATGTGTATTTTCTACAATTTGATTGTAAGGAAAAACTGTTTAGTTGTTTCTCAGGTTCCAACATATGTATGTTTCTAAAGTGTATAACTTTTACACAATTTACAAATGTCACAATCATCCTTACAACTGTGTTCATGTACAATTTTTTTTATATAAAGATTGTTTCTAAGCTTTGTATTGTATTTAACCTGAAAACTGAATGAGGTTAAACTTACTCTGCCATTCATGTTGGGACCTTTTTTTTTGTAGAGAAATGAATAATAAAGATGCACTTGCATAATTGGAAACCTTATTCCCGATTTACAGATTTAAGAATGCCTGCAGTAATGTAACGGTGTCTGTATTTTATTGATGAAGTCCGTATGGTACGATATTACTGAGAGGTGTGTTTTAAAATATTCCCACCACTGTGTTTATTAATTAACCACTTGTACTCCAGAGCATTTACCCCCTTCCTGACCAGGCCTTTTTTTGCGTTACGGTGCTGCGTTACTTTACTTGACAATTGCGCGGTCATGCAATGCTGCACCCAAATTACATTTATGTCCCTTTTTTCCCACAAATTGAGCTTTCTTTTGGTGGTATTTGATCACCTGTGTGTTTTTTATTGTTTGCGCTATAAACAAAAAAAGACTGACAATTTTGAAAAAAACCCTATATTTTTTACTTGCTATTAAACATATCCAGTAAAAAAAATTAAAAAATCAAATTTCATCATAAATTTTAGCCAAAATGTATTCTGCTCCATGTCTTTGCTAAAAACAAATCCCAATATGTGTAAATTAATTGGTTTACGTGAAATTTATAGCGTTTACAAATAGCAGTATAGATACTGGAATTTTTTTTTAACTAGTAATGGCGGCAATCAGCAACTTATAGCGTGACTGTGGTGGGCATTTTGACACTGGGGGGAATTGACTTTGTGTCACTGACATCCCCAGTGACACCAATACAGTGATCAGTGCTAATAAAAAGCACTGACACTGTACTAATGGCATTGGGCAGGAAGGGGTTAACATGTGGGGCGATCAAAGGGTTAACTGTGTGCTATGCAGAGCCATACAAAGCAGTGTGCAGGAGCTGACCGAGGAGAGACTGCATTGTTTATACACAGGTCTCTTCCGTCAGTGAAACTCGGTGATCACTAGTTGGGAATTACCGGGCGGAACTGGTGATTTGACAGCTGAGGCCGTGAATGGCAGCGTGGGTAGGGTGCGTGCCCCCCTACCCAAAACTGCAAAATCACGTGTATATATGTATTTATATATACAGTGGGGATCGAAAGTTTGGGCACCCCAGCTAAAAATGTGTATTAATGTGCATAAAGAAGCCAAGGAAAGATGGAAAAATCTCCAAAAGGCATCAAATTACAGATTAGACATTCTTATAATATGTCAACAAAAGTTAGATTTTATTTCCATCATTTACACTTTCAAAATAACAGAAAACAAAAAAATGGCGTCTGCAAATGTTTGGGCACCCTGCAGAGTTAATATCTTGTACTGCCCCCTTTGGCAAGTATCACAGCTTGTAAACGCTTTTTGTAGCCAGCCAAGAGTCTTTCAATTCTTGTTTGAGGTATCTTTGCCCATTCTTCCTTACAAAAGTCTTCCAGTTCTCTGAGATTTCTGGGCTGTCTGTCACGCACTGCTCTTTTAAGGTCTATCCATAGATTTTCAATTATGTTGAGGTCAGGAGATTGTGAAGGCCATGGCAAAACCTTCAGTTTACGCCTCTTGATGTAATCCCCCGTGGATTTCGAGGTGTGTTTAGGATCATTATCCATTTGTGGAAGCCATCCTCTCTTTAACTTCAGCTTTTTCACAGATGGCATCAAGTTACCATCCAAAATTTTATTGAATCCATTTTTCCTTCTACTCGTGAGATGTTCCCTGTCTCACTGGCTGCAACACAACCCCAAAGCATGATTGATCCAACCCCATGCTTAACAGTTGGACAGAGGTTCTTTTCATTAAATTCTGTGCCCTTTCTTCTCCAAACGTACCTTTGCTCATTCCAGCCAAAAAGTTTAATTTTAACCTCATCGGTCCACAGAACTTGTTTCCAAAATGCATCAGGCTTGTCTATATCAGTGGTGGGCAACCTTTTTTTTCAACTGAGCCAAATCTCGCCAAAACCACGATTGAAATTTATTTTGAGAGCCACATTTTTAAAACTGAAAATACATCTCCCATATAGTAATTCATCCCCCATATAGTAATTCATCCCCCATATAGTAATTCATCCCCCATAGAGTAATTCATCCCCCATATAGTAATTCATCCCCCATATAGTAATTCATCCCCCATATAGTAATTCATCCCCCATATAGTAATTCATCCCCCATATAGTAATTCATCCCCCATATAGCAATTCATCCCCCATATAGCAATTCATCCCCCATATAGTAATTCATCCCCCATATAGTAATTCATCCCCCATAGTAATTCATCCCCCATAGTAATTCATCCCCCAATAGTAATTCATCCCCCCATAGTAATTCATCCCCCCATAGTAATTCATCCCCCATAGTAATTCATCCCCCCATAGTAATTCATCCCCCCATATAGTAATTCATCCCCCCATATAGTAATTCATCCCCCATATAGTAATTCATCTCCCATATAGTAATTCATCTCCCATATAGTAATTCATCCCCCATATAGTAAGTCCCCCATATAGGAAGTCCCCCATATAGGAAGTCCCCCATATAGGAAGTCCCCCATATAGTAAGTCCCCCCTCATATAGTAATTCATCCCCCATATAGTAAGTCCCCCCCCCATATAGTAAGTCCCCCCCATATAGTAAGTCCCCCATATAGTAATTCATCCCCCATATAGTAAGTCCCCCCTGTGTCAATTCACTTACCTTTGCTCCGCGCGTTCCTCTCGTCGTGCTTCCCGCGCCGTTCTGGTCTTCAGGGCGGACTGTGAGAGGAGAGGAGTTCGTCACGCTGCCCCGCCTACATCCTGGCTGCCCCGCCTACATCCTGACAGCTGCAGAGTCCTGACTTTTGGGGCGGCCGCCCGAGAGGAGGGAGGGGAGGGGAGGTGAGGGGGCGGCCGCCCGGCACACGCCCGTCCGAGAGGAGGGAGGGGAGCGGACGCCCGGCACACAGAAGAGCCGCATTTAAGCTTGTAAAGAGCCGCGGCTTGCCGACCACTGGTCTATATGTTCATTTGCAAAGTTCAAACGATGATTTTTGTGGTGAGGACGTAGAAGAGGTTTTCTTCTGATGACTCTTCTATGAAGACCATATTTGTACAAGTATCTCTTTATAGTGGAATAGTGTACCACAACTCCAGTGTCTGCCAGATCTTTCTGGAGGGATCGTGCAGTCAAACGTGGGTTTTGAATTGTTTTTCTCACAATCCTGCGAGCTGTTCTGTCTGATATTTTTCTTGGTCTTCCAGAACTTGCTTTAACTTCCACTGTTCCTGATGACTGCCATTTCTTAATTACATTCCGAACAGAGGATACTGACATCTGAAAACGCTTTGCTATCTTCTTATAGCCTTCTCCAGCTTTGTGAGCGTCAACTATTTTCAGTTTCAGTTTTCTAGACAACTGCTTAGAAGAACCCATGGTGCTGATTGTTGGGGCAAGGTCAGAGGAGTCTGGGTATTTAAAACCTTTGAGATTGACATCACGTGGTCTTCCCAGAAGATGATTGAGAACAATCCATGACACTGGCAGGTCTCAGCTTGGCAAAGGGGGCAGTGCATGCTATAAATTCTGCAGGGTGCCCAAACTTTTGCAGACGCCATTTTTTTGTTTTCTGTTATTTTGAAAGTGTAAATGATGGAAATAAAATCTAACTTTTGTTGACATATTATAAGAATGTCTAATCTGTAATTTGATGCCTTTTGGAGATTTTTCCATCTTTCCTTGGCTTCTTTATGCACATTAATACACATTTTTATCTGGGGTGCCCAAACTTTTGATCCCCACTGTATATATGTGTGTGGTTGTGTGTGATTTTCCGCACTCGTGCCACCCTGTAGCAGTATTTCTGCTTAATAACATAATATTTAGACTCCTGTTTCAACATTTGATATCTACGGAAGAGAAATGATTCTTCAAACCCATATAAGCAATTGAACTATGCTCCACTCATCACTAAACACCCAGTACAGGCCCCACACATACAGTTTAAAGTATAACTAAAGGCAACTTTATTTTTTTTCGTTTTGGACAGAGTGCAGAGGGATTTGAATGCTTGTCAGATTTATTGCTGTCTGTGCCCCCCATTAAGGAGATTCACCCTATCTGCTTGTCCTGTTTACAATCATCGAGAGTAAAAGTTTGGCTTGTCCCCAGAAAAGTAATAGAAGGGAAATCTTTCAATGGGGACACTGGTTCTGGTGACCTGGGGGTCCCCAAGGAATTCCCTTAATTTTTAAACAGGAAGTGAAGGGAAATCTCCACACTGGGACACAGATGGTGAAAAAAAAATCTGACAAAGGTTATAACCCTCCCTTGCTTTATCCAAAATGAAAAAAAAAAGATTTGCCTATAGATTCTTCTTTAAGGCCATGTTCACATGGGCGTTGAGGCCGTATATCGTGAAAGAAACATTACCTAGCCAGCAGATTAAAATCGATTAGGATGTAGTGGTTGCACAGACACAGTCACTTGTGTTCATGTGACAGGCATGCTGGTGAATGGCCCAAATGCACACGGTCTGCATTCAGGGCCATGCAGCACCTGTCGGCTAGGGACACAGAAAAAAACAGCACATTCGCAGTATACCGGTCTCATACATGTGAACGAGGCCTAAGGATCCAATGCAAATCAATAAATCACTTCAAGCCTGTGTTCCGCGTACTACTGTATTCTGATTCACCAGAAATCTTCCTCCTCTGATGAACAGAACTGGAGGGGTCATTGTCTTGCTGTCCCAGTCTCAAATCCCTAGCAGACTTAAAAGAATTGCCCTGCATTTAGTGCCATCCATCTTTCTCTCAGGGTCCATTCACAAGCTGCTGTTACAACACTGGTGTTTTTTTTTTACTTTATTAGCATGTCGCACAGTAACATTTCATAAAGTTCTGTCAGCCTGCACGCAGTACTTTTTTTTTTATTTTTATAATGGACACCACCACAACAGTTGTGTGAACTGTTCGCAGCTGAGTAAAGGCAGTTTGCCTTGTCGTCTCGGTTGGACTGCACTGGAATAGCCATCCAATGCAGTACCACTCTACCTAGTGTGAATTTACCCATCCTGACCAGTTTTCCCATCTCTGCAGATGACAAACTTTCTCGCAGTATGATGCTGCAGCCACCCTGCTTCACTGCGGGGATGGTGCTCTTAGGATAATAAGTATTGGGTTTATGCCACAAATGGTGTTTCCAATAATGCCTAAAAGGGTGACTTTTCTGGCCACTGTTAACCACTTCAATACCATGCACTTTCATCCTCTTCTGCTCAGGCCAATTTTCAGATTTCAGTGCTGTCACTCTTTGACAGTTGTGCGGTCATGCAACACTACCAAAATGAAACTGTTATTTTTTTTAAACTGATAGAGCTTTCATTTGGTGGTATTTAAGCACTACTTGGTTTTTTTATGTTTTTCCAGACTAATAAAAAAGACCGAAAATTTTGAAGAAAAAAATGTTTTTCTTAGTTTCTGTTCTAACATTTTGCAAAGAGGAAAGTTTTTTCTTCACTCGTGCATTGATGGGCTGCACTGATGTGAACTGATGAGCACTGATAACCTGCACTGATGGGACTGCAATGAATTGGGGCTCTGATGTGTAAACAATGCACTGTCAGATTAGCCAGTTATCAGCTCTCCTTTCTTCACACAGAGACAGCATGAGGAAAGGAAAATGCCGATAACCAGCAAGTCTGTTTACATGTGACCAGCTGTGATTAGACACAGCTGATCACATGGTAAAGTACTGTTGTGATTGGCCCTTTACCACGATCTGTGATCAGCTGTGTCCAAAGATTTTGAAAAAAGACCATTTTGGAAAAAAAAAAAAAAAAGTTTCTTTGTTTCTGTTAGAAAATTTTGTAAATCGGTAATTTTTATCCTTCACTGACGTGTGTTGATGAGGTGGCACTGATAGACTGCACATATAGGTGATAGACTGTGATTGGACACAGCTGATCACATGGTAGAGCCTACATCATCAGCACCACCAGTCGCCACGCTATGCGCCCCTGTGCAGCTAGTGTGGGAGGACGTCATATGACGTCCTCCCAGAACAAGAGATCTCCCACCCAACTGGCATTTCCCTATATAGTGGGTGGGAGGCGGTTAAGGACACTATGGGCAGCGCATGAATTTTTTCTTTATATCTTTGAAAAAAAAATATCTTAATTGTACAGTACAGGACACAGGACTTGTATTCATAAGCCATGGGTTATATGCTGCTACCTTCCCATGATTCAACACTGCAAAAGGCTTTGCTGGGAAACTCCTCTAGTGCACCCTCATATAACCCCATCCACTCCATGGGACTCCAATTTTTTGCTAGTGTCCTTAGGTGATGAACCTCTTCTCCCGTGGAGAAGTTTTCTGCACCATTCTTTCCTATTTTCTCTTCACTACTTCAACTGTCACTTCTATAAAGAGCCAAATTGTTTGTCTCACTAGCAGTTTACAGATCAGTTAAACTCGTACATCTTGTATAATGGACCCAGACCCTGGTCTGTAATGTTTTCTTCAGGCACTGGATCCTGTGCTTGGTGCTTACCTTGGAAGGTGGTGCATAGAGTGAGTAAGCCACAGGGTTCTATACAAGTCCAGGGCCGTGGTTCATTCCTATAGCACTCAGCCCCTAAAGACCCCTTGGGGGTTATGCCCACCATAGCAGTTTGGTCCCCTCCAAAGGAACCTGCAGTGTGAATAAGGTAAGGCAAGGGTCTTCCTGTGTTATGACCGTGGTCTTTTTTTTTGGGGGGGGGGGGGGGGGGGTTGTTAGTCACTCTATTGTGTGACCTCCCACAGTAAAAGTAAATTCCATGTTGATGGTAGGTAACGTTTGTATAACATACATTTTTTGATATATGGTGGTTTTCTCTCATAGTGTTACTGCATGCATGATGACATAGTTACAGTATACTGTCCTGACTGCCTACCTTTCAGAGAGACATCCACAGGACATCAGTCAGCATCTGGATTATCGTAGCTCCCTTACTGGACACTCATACACTCTCATGCCACATCCATTTATAAGCACCCCTCACTTTGTAATGTTGGAGTTGAGGAGCTGAGAAAAAACGCCCAGCAGTATCCATGCTACAGATGCCATTGTGGAACACCAGCAAAATGCTCAGGGTGACAGATGTTCTGCTCTGGTGCAAGGTCATATATTGAGACCGTTCCCTTCTTCTAATTCTATCTCCTCAGACATGCAAGCAGATTTCAATGCAACTACTGTATATCTGTTTACTACAGACATACTACTCGTCTAGAACCTTCAGTCTCTTGGGCTCAAATGCTTTATGCTAATCTATTCAGGAATATGACCCTGAACCACCTAACCTCTGTAAGGAAGATACTGATGAGGGTGAGGTGGACATAAAAGAGGATTTAAAGAGTAACGCCCCTTTTGTTGAGAAAAAAAACATTCCCCTCTGGGTGATCTGTGTACATTGCAAGGATTTTAACAAACTTTGTTGCAGATTCCTACCTTTTGTTATTCTGAAGAAATAGCTGTATGTGCCCATGTGAATCTGTATGGGAGTGGCTTTATAATAATCAATCAGCTGCTGCACCTACAAGGCTCTAATGAGGAAATTGGCAAGGTCTGCATCCTTTTAGATGTGATTTTTCTTTGGGAGTGTCTCACCAAAAATGACATTTTTGTTGCAGGGGATGCCAAAAAGTTGACTCTTATCTTAGTGCAGACTTCTGGGAAAATCAGTAAACCAATCACAAAGCAGGAAATTACATATTCAGGGATCGTTCTGTACAACTGTGTACAAAACACCTCCAGATTAGCCATATGGCATTTTACAGAAATTTACAGCACAGCAGAAGAGGAAAGGTAATTTTTAATGTCCAATTACAATAGGGCTTGAGTTGCAATTGTATACGCGATATTATTATTTATTTGCTACAAAATTGGAGTTACCCTTTAACACAGGAATTTAATACTACTGCATCTTCTACTACACAACCTAAGGCTTCATGCAACATGCTTTCTATGTGTGAACTTACTTATTGATTTAGTGCATACTAGTCTATGCCTAGCAGCCCTGGAATCTGCACAAGCCCCTATGGGCACAAAATGACTAAAGACATTTTCTTTGCACAAATTAATTCTACCTTGCAAGAAGAATGGCCAAACCCCAAAAAGGTATTCACCCTAAACTCTTTGAGTCCTATCCTATGGAAAAGCGGTTTATGAAAAAATGGTAGGTACAGATACTGGATCCCACCATTTCTGTTTTCAGCAAACACTGTCAGGATCAACATTGTAAAAAGAGACATCCTGCCTAAGCTACTCTACATTTTTCAAGCTGTCCACCCCCCACTAAACCACTTCTACTATGAAAAGCACTACAAACCTTCATCTCAGCTCATACGCCCTCTTTTATTAGTAGAATGACCACAATTAGACCTATGTTTATAGGTGGGTTGGCCTCCCAGATTTCACTGTATATCTACAAGCTGCTTCCTTTACTAGAATTGTAGATTGGTTTCATA
Organism: Staurois parvus; assembly: GCF_062004578.1. Taxonomy (NCBI): domain Eukaryota; kingdom Metazoa; phylum Chordata; class Amphibia; order Anura; family Ranidae; genus Staurois; species Staurois parvus. Next base: position 159,945 of record NW_028317968.1, read on the forward strand.
TTGTTGCTTCTAAACAATAGGTGACATACTGTATATATGATGTTACATCGTTCAAACTGATATCTATGCCTTGGGTTCATTCACACCTTCACCCTCAAAATGAGGACCTACGACTTTTATTATCTTAAAAATGTGGGATTCTCTGGTAAATATGCAAACAGTAATAACTTATATAGGTCCTATGAACCCCCCTGTTCTCGAATCCAGAATTCCCACCTGCGCTTACCCACCCACTTATTTCTCTTGCGGAAGTCTGTGGGTAACACTAGATTAGTTCAGACTTTGATCAACAGTGACATTCCCTATGCTCGATCAATTACCAAGTCCCTAAGAATAAATTGCTTTGGATACAAAGATACCAGCTCCAGAATTTATTTCAGAAATTACAATCTACATCTCCTCTGGCTAGATTCTTCACTGAATTTGTGGATCAGAAATGCCCCCATCTCTTAGAGTCTGGGTTTCTACAGCCATGTCCTTAAATCCAGTGACTGAGAAGCAGGGTGGATAACAGGGAGCCCTAATAGGAGGTCTGGCTTATTTTGAGGGGCCAAGGCTTGTCTGACACGTGTATGTCTGTGTACCAAAGTTTCTGGGCCAACTTGGGGTGATGAAGCTTCCAGTATTTATTGTTCTATCTTGCTAGTAGATGTGAAAGAATCCTCATTGTTGAAAATGCATACACCAGGCTGAGTTTGGACCAAGGGGTCATCAGGACATGAGGGGATTTCTGCATCTGGCTACAAACTTGTCCCACTTGTTGAACCTGGAGGCCATAATATCCACATCTGGTGCTCCCCTGTTCTTGCAGAGTCTAGACTCAGAAAATCTGCCTGCCACTTTATCACTCCCTTTATATAGATAGCTAAGAGTGTTGGAATGTGGTTCTCCACCTAGGAAATAATCAGGTTTGTCTACTTCATAGCTGCCAGACTTCTGAGATCCACCATGCCAGGTAGATTTTTGCCTAGTTGGACAGCAACAGGTGGGTGATCCAGAGAAGGGATCTGTTTGTCCCACAACATATTGAGCTGCAAAGGTCATGGGTGGAAATGAAACCGCCTCTAAGAAGCAATCTTTCACAGGGGAATAAAATGTTTTCCTAGGCCACATCTGGAATCAGTTCACCATCCAGAAGTTTGAAGGAGCTGTATCAATTTTAGTGACTGAGGAATCTTTCGGCTGAAGGTCATCAAGGTATCCTGGGACATGGATGCCCTGAGATCCTAACAGGGCCAGAATTGGAGCCAGGTCTTTTGTGAAGACTCATGCAGTAAAAGAGAGCCAAAAAATGCAGGATGACTAATCGAATGTTTGTTTTTTCACAGCAACATGTAGACCGAGAGAGAGAGGTTATGACTGATATTGCAGATTCCTTGTAGAATTTGGGGACATACAGGTAACTTTGAATAAGTTTCAGTAAATCCTTTTGAACCTTTCCTTTGCAGGAACTGGGATAATGCTCCCTGTGAGTGGAGTTGACTCAGGACATCTAGCATATCTGCTCATCTTTAAGGCAAAGCAGGAGGATTAGAGGTTAGAAATCAGTGAGGGGCAGCGATATAAATTCTATTCTGTACCCCCTGGAAACAACAGATTGTACCTAGTGGTCTGGGACATCTTTGATCCAGACTAGCACAAATGCCAACAGATGTCCCTCCACTCTGAAGAGTGAGAGTATCCATTCATTTTGTGGAGAACTTTTGGGTAGGCTTGGAGGTGTAAGACCAAAGCTTGGGATGGAAGAATGGTCCCACTTTTGACTTACAGAGGGATGCAAAGCCAAACTACCCCTTTTGATAAGAGGTAAAAATCGTAGGAGTTGCAATCTTAGGTTTTTTTTGTACGGTAAAAGCACTTTCCCCTGGTAATTTCCTTGATAAATTATGTATAATCTCTTTTTATTAAAGGTTTTCAAACTACAATACAAAGGATTTAAAACACATGGGTACATAAACATAAATCACTAGAACAAGGTACAGTGCCTTGAAAAAGTATTCATACCCCTTGAAATTTTCCACTTTTTGTCATGTTACAACCAAAAAGGTAAATGTATTTTATTTGGATTTTATGTGATAGACCAACACAAAGTGGCACATAATTGTGAAGTGGAAGGAAAATGATAAATGGTTTTCAAAATGTTTTACAAATAAATATCTGAAGTGTGGCGTGCATTTGTATTCAGCCCCCTCTGAGTCAATACTTTGTAGAACCACCTTTCACTGCAATTACAGCTGCAAGTCTTTTTGGGTATGTCTCTACAGCTTTGCACATCTAGAGAGTGACATTTTTGCCCATTCTCCTTTGAAAAACAGCTCAGGCTCTATAGGATTAGATAGAGGGCGTCTGTGAACAGCAATTTTCAAGTCTTGCCAAAGATTCTCAGTTAGATTTAGGTCTGGACTTTGACTGGGCCATTCTAACACATGAATATAGGATAATTAACCGTTTCAATACCGTGCAATTTTACACCTTCCTGCCCAGGCCATTTTTCAGGTTTCAGCGCTCTCACACTTTGAATGACAATTGCACGGTCATACAACATTGTACCCAAACTAAAATTTTATCATTTTCTTCACACAACTAGAGCTTTCTTTTGGTGGTATTTAATCACCGCTGGGGTTTTTATTTTTTGCTAAATTAACAAAAAAATACCAAAAATTTTTTTAAAAAAACAAATTTTTCTTTATTTCTGTTATAAAAGTTTACAAATAAATAATTGTTCTTCATAAATTTAGGCCGAGATGTATTCTGCTACATGTCTTTGCTGAAAATAACTTAAATTAGGATGTATTTTGTAGTTTGTTGGAAAGTTATAGAGTTCACAAACTATGGTATAGATCTGAATATTGATCAATCCTGAAGTACTGACGGCCAATCTAATTTCTTGAGGTCCAAGAATGTCAGAATAGTACAGATATCCTCCAAATGACCCCTTTTTGCAGAGTAGACAGTCCGACGTACTTCATAAGAGGCAAGGCGAGTTTTTTGAAGTTGTATTTTTTTGTCATAATTTTTCGGAAAATTAAAAAATTAAAAAAATTATTTTCACTATTTTTTTTTTTTACATACTGTCACCAGTGCAGTACAGCGTCATCATATAACTGGCATGGCGGTTAACAGGGACACTGACTGGTGACAGTATGAAAAAAAAAAAATATATATATATATATATATTTTTTTTTTGTATTATATTTAATTTTTTATTACATTTTTTTTTATTTTTTTTAAGATTTTTTTTCATATTTTACTACCATAGTAACATTGTACTACTTTGGGGAAGTGATCAGTATTTTTTTTTTTTACACAATTTGCTTATAGCAAAGAATTACTTTGCTATAAGCAAGCATTTAGCTGAATGAAATCGATTCATTCAGCTTTTTTTTTTCTTTTTTTTTTTTGTGCTTAGCTGTGATTTGGTCACAGCTAATCACATGACATGTGCATGTGATTAGCTGTGACCATTCACAGCTAGGCACTAGTATACAATGGATGGCATCATGAATGAAGCCATCCATTGTATACAACTGTCATGTGACCTGCTGTGATTGGTCACAGCAGGTCACATGGTACCAGCAACGGGAGCCGGTACTCGGATCTGTCATCGGCCGTGTCCGAGGTGCACGGCCGGTGACAGATCGCACTGCTGCGCCGCTCTGCATTAGCGCAAACGGCGCATGTGCGGGAGCACGCCAAATGGCGTGCACCCGGAATGCAGGGACACATTTGAAGCCGCCAAACGGCCATTGGCCGGGCGGCTAATGCTTAAGCGAGCGCTCTGTACACAAATAGCAGCTAGAACACTTAAGGAAATCACAATAACCTCAGAAATAGCAATGGATATATAAAGTGCAGTGCTAAAAACAATAAATAAACGTTTGTTCAAAAAAGTTTGTCCAGTTGGCTGAATCTCATATATGACACAAATAGTAATCCCCACAACAGCAGATAAAAAGGTTGTGACAGGAAAAATGGCAGAAATGCACACTCTCCGACTGCGCATAGGAAATGCGCATATAAATATCCACCAAATAGAGTTTAAACAGCAGACAGATGGTGAGTTTCCCTCAGGAGAAATGGTCATCAGACTTGGGTGAAGTAGTAATCTGCTAGGCCCAGAGGTCTCCTTTAACCTCCCTAGCGGTATGATTATTTCAGATTTTTGGTGCTGAAAGCAGTACCATTTTGTTGCATTGAAATATGTAGTTTTTTTATTGTAGGCCTGTAATTTAGGAATAACTCACTGAAATCTGTCCGAACAAAAGCCTAGTAAACATTCCAGATATGATAAAACTTGAAACACGAAATCATAAATTATAATTTAATAAATAATCATAAAAAATAATAACATAATAAATTTAATTCAATAATATAATCAAACCAAAAACACTGAAATTCGAAATATAGCGCCAAGTTCGCACATCGCTGAGCAAAGTCACAGAATTGTTTTCAGTGTCTGATGACGAATTTCCCCACGAATCATCACTCAATTCTGCAAGTAGTTCTGATTTACTATCGCTGTTCTCTAGCTGGTCTAAAACTGCTTTTGACCGAAAGGAACGCTTTTTGGACGCCATGGACTTTCTAAGTTTCCAGGCAGAAAGAACAGTCAAAATGCAGGCAGGGCACAGGACAAAGCACTCGGGACAAAATGTATGTGAAATTCTTTGAAACAGCAATGTTTTACTATGTAATAATCGTTTTTAAAAAAATGTCATTTTTTAAAATTTTCAAATTTGCCACCGGTTCCGGCGCCCCTAGGTCCCGACATCACAGGGACCGGAACACGGATGCCGGCATCGGCCGGAGGAGATGGCCGGGGATGCTGCAGGGGACGCATCGCGGGAGCGAAGGACAAGGTAAGCGCTGCAGGGAATCCCTGAGCAACACCGCAGGGTATCCCCGAGTGTAGCTCGGGGTTACCGCTTTTGGTACTGAAACTCTACCCCGAGCTACACTCGGGAATACCACTAGGGAGGTTAAGGATATGTGGGTTTTCAGCCTGGGTACAGGGCTCCCTCCTCTGGATACTGGATGTTATTCAGGATTGCTCTGTGGGTTTAATAGCTCATCCAGATAGGAGCCAAAGAGAGGGAGTGCCAATAGTGTAGTAAATTCTTGATGTTTATTGAATAAATGTAGTAAAAAGGTATAAAGTAGGGTGCAGGTACAATATAAGTGCCAATTTGTGATAAAAGCAGAGTACTGCAGCACTGACCCTAAAGTAAGATGGCCGCAGGACCTCCTCGTGGTCACAGCGGCGATGACGACACACGCTGTCAGCTCCTCCTGAGGCCTTTCGTGCTAAGGCACATCATCGGAGGGGAGGCTAACAGACTGTTCCATAAAGGCCAGATATGTGGAGTGCACGACTAATAGTTGTCCTGTGGACAGATTCTCCCACCTGAGCTGTGGATCTTTTCAGCTCCTCCAGAGTTACCATGGGTCTAATGGCTGCTTCTCTGATTAATGGTCTTCTTGCCCAGCCTGTCAGTTTAGCTGGGTGGCCATGTCTTGGTAGGTTTGCAGTTGTACCATACTCTCCATTTTTGGATGATGGCTTGAACAGTGCTTTGTGAGATGCTCAAAGCTTGGGATACTTTTTTTTTATAACCTAACCCTGCTTTAAATGTCTCCACAACTTTATCCCTGACCTGTCTGGTGTGTCCCTTGGCCTTTGTGATGCTGTTTGTTTACTTATGTTCTCTAAAAAACTTCTGAGGGCTTCACAGACAGAACAGCTGTATTTATACTGAGGTTAAATTACACACAGGTGGACTCTATTTACTAATTAGGTGCCTTCTTAAGGCAATTGGTTCCACTAGATTTTAGGGGTATCAGAGTAAAGGGGGCTGAATACAAATTTGAAAATCATTTTCCTTCCACTTCACAATTATGTGCCACTTTGTGTTGGTCTATCAAATAAAATCCCAATAAAATACATTTACGTTTTTCAAGGCACTGTAGCTATTCTAGAGAGAAAGATACATTTATTGCTCAAGGAAGTTCATAAAAATGAATTCGTAGTCCAAATGAGTGAAAGTCTCCTGCAAAACTGGTTCCTGCTATTAAAATCTTTAACATGAACCCTGTTTGAGTCGAACGGTAATCTGCATATCATAAAGAGACAAAGAGTACGCAACTTGTACTTTGACAAGAAAAAATACACAAAAGACTTGCATATTTGTAAGTAGACTAAATCATGAACAAAAAATTAGACATCAGGAGAGAGAAAAGGGAAAAAATGAGGGGAGATACGGGAGAAGGATAATCTATGGCTCCACTGTCAGGGCCAGAGGACATAGCCAGGAGATTATAAGAGAGGTATGAAAGAAGAGGCTACTCATATTTATTGTGGGAATGCCTCAGAGGTGCAAAAGTATTCCCATTAAAGACAAGAGACTGGGAGTCTCTCAAGCTACACATCAAATTTAATTTCAGTTTGTAACAATTTTAATTTTGCAAAGTCAAAGGTTTGGGGTCAGTGGGGTGACCGAGCTACAACACTGCACATATTTTAATTCAGTGGTTGGCAACACCTGGCACAAACAGTTTTTTTCACTGGTGACCATTGCCACCCCTCCTGCAATGGGAATTGTGCCTCCTGTCAGGTGGCAAGGCAGCACCTCTAGTGATGGCTCTGATTAAGCAATGGAAGTTTGTCCAAAAACAGTGCTGGATGTTACTTTGGCAACCAGGAAGCAGCTGAATAGCCATAGAAGTGTGTAAACCACAGAAAGGAAGTGAGAGGAGCGTTTTCAGTATGGCAGGGAGGAGGATGGGGAAGGCAAGTGGTGGTTACACTTATTCATCTGAGCTACAATAATAATAACAGGGGTTTTGGGCCGACCTGAGGTCAGAAGATGCATACATTCGGGCTGATCTGAGGACTAAAGGTTTATGAATTGGGTCTGATCTGAATTCTGAAGGAACATAAATTGGAGCTGGCCTGAGGGTTGAAGGTGCAGCAATAATTGTTGCTGATTTTAGTCCTGAAGGTACATGAACTGGGACTGGTCTGCCATCTAAAGGTCCATAAATTGGGGCTGATCTGAAATTTGAAGGTGTATGAATTGGGGCTGATCTAAGGTTTGAAGCTACGTGCATTGGGGCTGATTTGACAATCAAATTTCATAAACTGGGGCTGATCTGAGGTCTAAATATAAACATATTTTGTACTGTATGTGCACCAGTTAATATAATTGACTTTAACTTGCCATTAGCAGCACATCTATGAGTGCAACAATTGTAAATAGATCTCTGAATGTATCATCAAACTTATTTTGTCTAAAAGGAGACCACTGAATGGACATTGTTTCAATAAAACATCTCATAGATACTCAAGCTAGGGTTAGGTTACCAACTATAGGGCAGGTCAGTACTTTGTTGCTCTTCAATGCAATTTGAAGAGATCCAGTATTGTGAGTAACCCACTGCTCAAACTTTAGTTGTCATACTAAGAATTCACACAGAGTATACATAAATGTATGTTCGTGGAGAGCTGTGTTTACCTGCATGCGGACGCACAGTTGTCCTGTACATACCTATGAAGGTGGTCCCATTGCTGTCAACTGGAACGCAGCAGCTAGACAGACGCTGCTTCCAATGTGACATATGTGCAGGCGCACAGTACCGAACGCTTTCTGGATCCCCAAATGCAAATAAATGGTTGTTACTGCACTTCATCTCTTTCATAATTGCAGAAAACTCAAAGTCCTGAACTGAATGTGACTAATTTTTTGTGTAACATCCACAATGAACACAGGTAAAGTAAATCATTGACACGTACAAGCATTTATTTTAAATATGCAGTGTTGCTATTAGTATTAAATACAGCATATAGGGAAATCTTGGCAGTAAAACAGTTCTGGCCAGTCCAGCACTCTAGTAAAAGCTGCATAAAATGTGTGATCTCCTTAAAAATAAGTTGTTTTATGGCCTTTGCCAATGCATATGACAAAAATGTCCCAGTTTACAGACTATTTACATTTTCATGGTTACCCATTGTTTTCCATCTCACATATAATAAATTAGAAAGATATTTTAAAGGCAAATTGATCCACGTGGTAAATAATTGCTGTCCCATTTGTATCATCATTACAAACTGTTATGTGACAGTTTAAAAAAGGCTAAGTGGTCTTTATATTCCAACTTTTCAAAACAAATACTTCCATTTCTACAGCCATAATTTGTTTTGATTTCTAGAAGTTGTTTTACAGAAATCTTTTTCTGGCAGGAATAATACAAAAAGGAGTCCACTCAAAGTAGTAGAGTCAGTTGAGGTCAGACTGATAGGACCCAGTTCCCGTCTGTTACAGCCCCACACAGAGCGGTTCTTGGATCTACCTCTAGATCTCAAGGTGCTGTGTGCAGGGCCAGTGAATCAGGGCACAAAGGTGTGATATTTCAGTATCACCTTCCAGTAAAACCCAACAAATGGGACACCTAATTGGTTTTAACATCTCCAATGAGGCAGATCCTATTTCCTTGGGAAGAAAGCAGCTAGTCTTTGCTTTTTGATTGGGAGTATGTGTATTTCTTGTGAATTCACTTTCTTTAATTTAACACTTCTGTTCTTTACTTGTTTCCTTAATGCATCAGCATTTTCCTTTACTTCTGCCTGAGTCTTCACATCGTAGCCCTGTACAGTAGAGCCTTGTGGTAAATCTCTCTTAAAAGAAAAGTTTTTTGTAGACACACCGGAAAGCCCTTTGATTTTGCCACAGAATATGGCAGGCACAGCATCTTTTACAGAAACAATGACTTTTGCTGTTTGGGAGCTACTCACAAGCTCTATGTTGTTGGTGGATTTGGGCTCATAGCTACTTCTGTTGTTTTGTTCAGAAGACCATTTCTGCTGTCTTATAAGTTCATTAGAATTAGTGCAGATGACTCGGGTATCTTTGTGTGTCATCTCATGATGGACAAGGGCTGGATTCAGTGTTGTAGTGGTAGGGAAATTCTTACCAGCGGAAGGGCTTGAAGAGTCACTGATTTGTCCATATGACACAGATATTCCATTCTGAGCACTTGTACTACCACATCTTTTGTACACTGGGAGGGAAAGGTCTAAAACACCTTCTTCCTCTATTACTTGGTTAGTCATACTAATCATATCATTGTCTTTGACCAGTGTTTCAGTTTTCAATGAAAGATCCAGGGCTTCATTTTCATTGTTCATTTTGATGACAGAGTGCCGATGAAATTGTGCAAGTTCTGGCTTTCCTGTCGATTCAAAAGGTTTAATGTCTTCTTTTTCCATTGGGGTCTGTGTGCTTTTGCAGCTCTTTGGGATTTCTACTGTTGTTTTTTGATGGTCCGCATTATCTGTACATTCAGTCTGTGGCACTGGTATAGGGATTGGGATTGGTAAAGGTATTGGCACTGGCAAAGGGACAATAACTGGATATGGTACCAGGAGAGTGGCAGGAGGAACTAGTGGTGATAAAGGTGAGCTAAAGGCTTGCGGTGGAACAGTGTGGACATTGGTAGAGGCGTAATCTGAAGATATATGACAAGGAGAAGGTGTGCCTAGATTGCTGGGTGAGGGAAAGAAATCTTGCAGCACAGCTGAAAAGCCTGGATTTTGAAAAACAGGGGGCAGAACTGTTTCTTGCACTGGGTTAGAAGTCTTTTCATCAAGAATTTGAGGTTGACCAACTGTGGCAGCAGTTCCAGGAAAAAGATGGTTTTGAATTGTAGCACCAGGATACGATGATCCTTGTGGCAATACCAGAGGAGAGTTCAAATGCTGAAAAACGTGTTGTTCCAAAAGCACAGGCAATGGGACAGGACCTTGTGTGGTGATAACATATGGTGGGCTGCTGTTGCTAGTACCTATCTGAGGTGGCGTACTACCAGCAACTTGCCAGTGTATTGGAAGCACAACGGGGCTTTCTCCAAGACAAATGGGCTGAAGCACAGTTGCAGCCACTTTTAGTGCTACTCCACTCTGGGAATCAGAAGAGGGGCTAAGAACAGGAGATGCTGGAACAGTTACCAGAGGAGAAAGAGCTTTTTTCATGAGACCAGATGGGTTAATATTCCAAGCTTCTGCAGTAATAAGTTGGGCAACCCCATTCTCAAGTTTGTTTGGAATAGAGGAAGAAGTGCTATTTAAATCAATCTGCAGTTCTGGTGTTTCCTTATAGAGTTCCTCCATCTTTGCAGCAACTTATTTTGGGCCACGTATTACTTGCTTTTACATGACCTGCTTGAATTTACTGGCCATGTAACCTGTGTAGCAGCATACATACAATAGCATCTTAAAAGCCTGGAAAGAAAAAGAGAAAAAAAAAAGTCAGTTTACACCTTAGCTATTTTACATGGCTAATCTCTCAAGAATCTATTGATGTGGTTTAAATGAATTCACATGACAAAGTAAGAGGATGCTACAAAACCCTTCAATTGTTGCAGGCATCCTAAGGCAGGCCATAGACGAGCCGTTTATCGGCCGAATTTGCGGCCAATAAACGAAAAATCGGTCGGCCCTGTTGCCGATGCTGCCACCCATGTCAACAAAAATGGCCATTTTTCACGGATTTTTCAGCATGACCGATAAAAATAAATGAGGAGATCCGCGAAAAACAGCCAACGGGCTGCCCCACTAACGGCGTGATTATCGGCCGATTTTTCGTGCGGACAAAAATTCGGCCAATAAATGACCCGTCTATGGCCTGCATAAAGGAGCACCAAGGAATCAACTTTCTAAAGGAATCTATCATGAAGTAAAATATCCTTATCAGAAGCTTTTGATGAAAACAGCCACTCCCCAAATTATAGGCTACATGTTGGCTTACTGGAGTAATCATGAGCTTATAGCAGCAGGAGAAATCAGATGTGTACGGCATACGGACCAAGCCAGCAGGAAGCAATGTGGTATGTCTGTACGCCGTATGGACCTGGCAATTAAAGGGTTATTATTAATTAAAAAGTAAGCATTGAAAACCGTGTTCTATGTTATAAACATAACTACAGTGTTCCAAATCATGCAGATGAATAAAAAAAAAATCTGAACTATATATCTAGTGTATGCTGTCATATCCTTCATCATTCTCTCCTGCATATACTGTCTGCTGTCCTACCCCCTGCAATTTTTCTACACATACTGTTACACATTATACTATCTGCAAGCTTGTACATACTGCCCTTTGTCATATCCAGTGCATTTCTCTTTTGCACATACTGTCTATTGTTGGACCCATCACAAGCCTTTCATGCACATACTGCCCCCTAGCATACCCTCCACATTGGTTACCTGTACATACTGCCTCCTGGTCATTCCATATGCATTCCTCTCCTGCCCAAATTGCCTGCTGTCAGGCACTCCACACTATTATCCTACACATACTGCCCACTGTCAAATCCTCTGCATTTACTACCCAATAAGGCACTTCTTTAGCATTGTTAATTATATTGCCACTTTTGCAGCTTTATGTTAATAGTAAAATACATATATATATATATATATATATATATATATATAAAATGTGTAAATTGTAAACATATTAAAATATCATTCACCCAATTCCACCTGCTTTCTGATCTGGAGTCACAGAGACAGGCCTATTCTAAGTTTGCCTGCTGAAGTCCCCATGATGTAATAATAGGAGAACCCAGGCACCCACATTATTACCAAAGAAAGGCTTGCTGTATGAAACCAAAGTTTTAGTGGTGATGCCTGAAATTTTGGCCCAAACTCTATACAGACTTCTGGGGATAAAAGGAAAGTCAGATACAAACAGAAAAATGTCTATATGTACAGTATCTGTGTGTGTGTATATACAGTGTATATTTACACACACACACACACACATATATATATATATATATATATATATATATATATATATATATATACACACAGTTGTGTTCAAAATAATAGCAGTGTGTTGAAAAAAGTGAATAAAGCTCAAAATCCTTCTAATAGCTTTTATTTCCATACACAAAAATGCATTGGGAACACTACACATTCTATTCCAAATCAAAACATGAGGAAAAATATGTCAAATTTATGTTGTTCCTCTAAAAAATTGAAGATAAGTGAATATTAGACTGTTCAAAAAAATAGCAGTGTTTGTATTCTTCTTTACAAACTCAAACATTCACTATATAAACTGAAAAATGTTTGAAGATTTTGCTTTCCTTTGAATCACTTAATGAATATTTAGTTGTATAAGCACTGTTTCTGAGAACTGCTGTACATCTGTGTTGCATGGAGTCAACCAACTTCTGGCACCTGTGAACAGGTATTCCAGCCCAGGATGATTGGACTACATTCCACAGTTCTTCTCTATTTCTTGGTTTTGCCTCAGAAACTGCATTTTTGATGTCACCCCACAAGTTTTCTATTGGATTAAGATCCGGGGATTGGGCTGGCCACTCCATAACGTCAATCTTGTTGGTCTGGAACCAAGATGTTGCACGTTTACTGGTGTGTTTGGGGTTGTTGTCTTGTTGGAACACCCATTTCAAGGGCATTTCCTCTTCAGGATAAGGCAGCATGATCTCTTCAAGTATTCTGATGTATTAAAACTGATCCATGATCCCTGGTATGCGATAAATAGGCCCAACGCCGTAGTATGAGATACATCCCCATATCATGATGCTTGCGCAACCATGCTTCACTGTCTTCACAGTGTATTGTGGCTTGAATTCAGTGTTTGGGGGTCGTCTGACAAACTGTCTCCGGCCACTAGACCCAAAAAGAACAATCTTACTTTCATCAGTCCACAAAATGTTGAGCCATGTCTCTTTAGGCCAGTCAACTGTACCTGTATGTCGCTGGTCTCTTCCGAGTATAGGGAGTGTGCACTTGTCCCCATCCATTGACTCCCACTGTGATTGTACACAGCGGGAGTTTATCAGCAGGTTCTGGTCAAAGATTTATGGCAAGGATCTGCTGATCAGCTGTGTGCAATCACAGCCAGAGCCCAGTGTTGACAATCAACACAGTGCTCTGTACAGATGGAACGATCTCTCTGTTTCTTCTCCCTGCAAAGCAGAGAGAGGAAACAAAGATTTTTTTAGTAAACAGCAGCACACATTACACAAATGAACACTTGTTCAATCTTGCCAGTTTGCCCGTCACACTATCACAGTCCCACTACAAATCGCAGATCAGCACCATTAGTAGTATAATTTTTTACCAAAAATATGTAGCAGAATACATTTTGGCCTAAATGTATGGAGAAATTTGATTTTTTTTAATTGGATATGTTTGATAGCAAGTTGGATATGTTTATATAATAAAACGTGTGAAAAATGCTATAAATTGTGTTTAACTGGTAATTGCATGGTCATGCAATGCCGTACCTAAAGTAGTGCAGTGCTGAATAGCAAAAAAATGGTCTGGCCATGAAAGGGTTAAAACAAGCATGCTATAACTTTTTGAATAAGATGCCTATTGAGGAGAGCAGGAAAAGGAGCATCTGAGATCATAATAAATAATTATTCGCAATCTAAAATAATAATTTATGAGAGGATCTCAAAGCTTGTTTACAAACCTTAGCAATATATAAGTATATGTGAATAAAAACATTTTGAAAATAAAATTATTATGAGATTGTGGGGTTTATTTACTAAAACTGAAGAGTGCACAATCTGGTGCAGCTCTGCATAGAAATCAATCAGCTTCCAGATTTTATTAGTGAAGCTCAACTTGAAAAAGCTGAAATAACAAGCTGACTGGCTACCATGCACAGTTGCATCAGATTCTGAGTGCACTAGTTTTAGAAAATATACCCCATTGCACTGATTGCTGTTAAAATAAATGCATCATCTTAGTGAAAAAATGCTATTTTCTATAGATCCATAAGATACAACGTCCGCATCCGTGGCCTCCCCGAAACCAACACAGATTTGGAGAAGGTGGCCCATCAGTTAATGAAAGAGGTTATCCCGGATATCTCCCCCCCCCCCCCAACTTGAGATTGATCGGATCCATTGAGCTCTCACTGCCCCTAGACAAGATGCCCTACCTCGAGATATCATTATGAAGCTCCATTACTACAGGATAAAGGAAAATACAATGTCTGCTGCCAGAGCTTCACCAAAACTCTCCCTGCAGGGACATAAGATTCTACTGTTTGCAGATCTTTCTGCTTTCGCGGTCCAGAAGAGATGCTCTTTGAAACCCCTGCTCACTCAGCCGCTCAATCAAAACATAATATACTGCTGGTAGTTCCCCTTCAAACTGGCTTTCTTGTACAAGGGAAAGACTCATTACTAATTTTCAAGATGGCGAGGAAGTTCTCCTGAATTTTAGCCTGATCTCCAAGGATCTGTCCACCTCACAACCACGTCCCTCTGATGACAGACCCCTGTCACCAATCTAGACCCAGCAGTCAAGATCATCTGCAAGGAGATCATCACCTATTACCTGAACCTCCGTGTCTGAGACCTGTAAGACAGCTTTGCTCTCTTTCTCAAGGGGATACTGCACCACTCAAGTGTGTTTTACTTAAGATGGGTATCCCAGTTTACCCACTCTATGCTTTATTTCAATAGGATCTGATTTGGAAACGTTCATTTATTGAAAGGCTCTGGCTGGACTTGCCTATATGACTCGTTTTCAAGGCCCTCCTCCTCCCTTTTATCCCCTCCCTTTCCAGCACTCGTATCCCCCTCACTACTCTCCCCCCTAGCCCAAGCACCTGTCTTCAGAAGGGATGAGTGGCCAATAGTCCCCCGACCTATGTCTAAATGCTCCTAGCCCCCCCATTAGGAATCACAACAAGATCATTTTGGGGGCTGCAGAAACCCAGATGTGTTGCTCCGGATCCCCTACAAGGTCATCTTATACCCTACTCCTTATTGTATTATGCTTCCTATCCCCAACGTTTTATTTCAGTTTATTGGCTATGTGCCACTGGGGTCACACATGCCACTTGAAGTGAACTTGTCTCCACCTTTGGTGATGGTGAAAACTCCACTATTTGATGTGGGGGATACTCCCCATTTACCATCCTTGGTTGGACAACTGTTATTTTGCAAACTGTTGGTTGAACTTTTGTTCTTCAGTGATCTGCTTTTGTCTGTCCTTTCTCTTTATTTGAATTTCTGTCCTTCTTACTGCTGCTCCTTGATCTTTTGGTTAATCTTATCTTTCTCCTTGGGCTTGTGACTTTGAGATATTATGTCCAGCGAGTGCAGCCTACACACCCACCATGACGACGCAACACACATCCCAACATAAAGTCATAATTCACAATGTACAGGGCTTTAATTACTCTCTAAAAACGGACTAAAGTCTTCCAATTCTACAATAAATTAGGAGGAGACATTTTGCTTCACCATGAAACCCACTTCACCAGAACTTCTGCTACAAAATTCCTCAACGCTAAATACCCCGCCATTTATCTTGCAAATGGCTCATAGAAGAAACTGGAAATGGCAAACAGTCCCCTTTACACCCTGGGAGGTCATAAAAGACAAAGAGGGTAGGTACATCCTGATAGTGAGGAAAATTAACGATCTAGCTGTCACTCTAATATCCTATTTACACATCAAACACTGGTCAACTTGCATTTTTCTGCGAAGTTAGATATTCTGCTGCCCCACGCGACAGGCCACATGATTGTGTGTGTATGTGTGGGGAGGTGCAGCAACACCTCCCTAGATCAAATACTCGACAAACTGAACCCCATCAGGTGACCTCTTAAACATGTTCCTAAGCAGGGCAGGTTCCATGACCTGGTAGATGTGTGGAAGGATTGTAACCCCACAACAAGAGATTACAGTTTTTATTCTCATGTCCACAAGACTTATTCGAGAACAGACCACCTCTTTACTCTCTCCCCTTTGCTGCCATTTATCTCTGGAGCACAAATTTCCACTATACCATGATCCAATCATTGCACAGTGACTTTGACTATATCGGATTTATAGACCAAACCTTGCCCCTCCACCTGGAAACTGAATGCTTCCCTTCTAAATGACCCCATTATATTTAAAGAAGTGGAGCAGAAAATTCAACCTTTTTTGCGTGATAATGCATCCATGGACACTCCCACTACAATGACATGGGCAGCCCATAAGGCAACCATTAGAGGGATGTTGATCCAAATCACCTCTAGGACAAAACAAGCTGGAGACTTAGCCATTAAAGAAAAACAGAAGGAGTTGCAGGAACTGTTGAGAGCCCAGAGAAGCAATTTCCAAACCGACCTTAGATGACAGATTGAAGCAGCACATCTTGCTCTCAATCTCAGCCTCACGACTAAGGCTGAAAGGAGCATTCGCTGGTCTAGAAATAAATTCTATACCATGGGGGACAAGCCCAACACCCTCCTGGCAAGGAAACTTGTTCCTGGCCTTTTAAACCGTCTTTGCCGAAACTTCGTATGTGTAATGGGACTCTTACTCAAAACTCACAATTGATAGTATGAGAATTTTTTTACTTTTATACCAAGCTTTACTCGTCCCTAGATCCTTTATCAGAACACCTGGTGGAGAAATTTTTCTGTGGTCTCCCGATCCCTCACCTAACTAGAGATCAAATGGACTCAATGGAGATGGAGTTCATGGAAAATGAAATAGCGACTGCAATCAATAAAAACCTTAAACCCATCCATCCAGTCCTGGCGGATATTCAGGAAAATATAATAAAAAATACTATTGCCTTATTTATGCTCATATTTCAATGCGCTCTCTGACCAGACCATTGGCAAATGCCAATCGAGTTCTATGGTCCCGGGCAGTGAGCACAGGGCCCACTAGAGGACGTCAGGACCTCAAGCCACCCTCATGAAGTCTATTTCTGATTGTTTGGTCAGACACATTCACACCAATGGCCTGCTGGAGATCATTTGGTAGGGCTCTGGCAGTGCTCATCCTGTTCCTCCTTGCAAAAAGGAGCAGATACCAGTCCTGCTGATCGGTTAAGGACCTCTTACAGCCCTGTCCAGTTCTTCTAGAGTAACTGCCTGTCTCCTGGAATCTCCTCCATGCTCCTGAGACTGTGCTGGGAGACACAGCAAACCTTTTGGCAATGGCACATATTAATGTGCCATCCTGGAGAAGCTGTACTGCCTGTGGAACCTCTGTAGGGTCCAGGTATTGCCTCATGTTACCAGTAGAGACAATGGCCCTAGCCAAATGCAAAACTAGTGAAAAACAGTCAGAAAAGATGAGTAGGGAAAAAAATATGTCAGTGCCCTCTACCTGTAGAACCATATCTGTTTTGCGGGCCATCTCATTGTTGCCCTTCTAGTGCACCTGTTGTTAATTTCATTAACACCAAAGCAGCTGAAACTGATTAACAACCCACTCTGCTACTTAACAGACCAGATCAATATACCAGGAGTTTAACTGACTTGATGCTATACTCTGCTCAAAGAAAATTAAACACCTTTTGATCAGTGTACATCCTGACCAGGTTGGGTTTGTCCCCCAGTGAGACCCCCAACCAAATGCGGTGCCTCACTGATATCATCTCAGCAATACACTCCGATTGGTACCGACAAGGAAAGAGACGAGGAATGCTCCTAGCCCTACATAAAGCTTTTGATTCCCTGTCCTTGGAATACCTATACAAATACAGATTTGGGCCAAATTTTCAGACTCTCTTACAGACACTATAAAAGACACCCACGACCAACCTTCTAGTAAAAGGATATAGCTCCCCCCCATATATCGATTTGCCAGGGAACCCACCAGGGATGCCCTTTGTCCCCAAAACATTTCATACCGGCTTTGGAACCCCTGGCCATCAAACTCTGCTGTAATCCTGATGTACAAGGAATACCCTGTGGGGGACGCATCCATAAATGTGCTTTGTTCGCTGACGACATTCAACTAACTCTCTCCTCCCTGACCACATCCGTCCCCAATCTTTACTCTGACTTGCATCTTTTCTCATCTATCTCAGGGTTGAAAGTGAATCATAAAAAATGACAATCACTGAACATCTCTTTAGAACATTGTGCTGTCCAGGCCCTTTAGGACACATTTCAATTCCATTGGCAGACAGTTGCTCTCCCATATCTAGGCGTCCACTTAACCCCGAATCTCCAGAACATGTATCAGTGAAAATATCTGCCACTATACAAACATTGGTGACCTACAGAGAAGGGCTAAAAACCCTCAGTCATGACTGCACTCAAACTAAATTTCCCTTAATCTATCTGACTTAAAGAAAGTCCAACAAAAAAAGATGGCATGTGTATGGGGGGGAGGGGACAAGAGGCCCTGGATGAATACAGGCGCCATGTGATCTCCCAGGATACTAGTCGGGCTGGGGGTTCCCGATCTACTCAAATATTTCCAGGCTGCTCAGTTGGCATCATTGATCTCATTTCATACTTGACATAGGTCGCCCACTCTGGATGCACCTGGAATCATCTATTCTACCGACAAGACCGATCGCCGACCTGTTATGGCTACTGGCCAAAGACTGGTCCCCAATTCTTTGTCCAACACTTTCTTTTTCTCTTGGCCTGTAGGACAGGCTGACTCAGAAACATAATTTCTGATCAGCTTATGCCCATTTGGCCCCCCCACTAGAGAACTCAAATGTCACTCCGGAGTGTGACACCCCAAAACTAAGGGCCTCCTACGCATAGTAGACTAATATGATCACAGAGGCATCTTGCCTATGCATTTCTTTCAGGAAAAACATGATATGCCAGCCACAGAAAATTTCTGTTATGCCCAAATTTCACATTTTGTCCACTCCCTGAAAAAGGTATCAGATCTCAGCACATCCACATCTGTGGAATACTTGTGTAGAAATGCTGATAAGCAATCTGGTTATATTTCAAAGCTATATAGTTTCCTGTCCTCCACTAACACCAAATTATCGTATATGGAAAGTTGGGAACAGGATTTGGGCAAAACCTATGATACTGGCATAAATTGGCCTGGAGCACAATGCCATAAATAATTAATACTTCTCTAATCAAAGCCAACTATAAAGTGTTGTTGAGATGGTATCTGGTCCCGGCCAGGGTGGTTCATTGTGTACCACGGGTCTCCCCCCTGTCTAGAGGGTGTGAACAAGCAGGCATGCTTATCCTCCCTTTTTCCCTTTACCTTTGGCTATCCAACCTGTCCATAGGGGCTGTATGGCTGCTGCTTGGCCACCCCTGGGTTTAATTATCCCCTGATCGAGGGGACAAATGGTAGTTTTGGAGAATCACACTGTTTATCTGTTTACTGAGATAAGGGCTTTTGGGGTCTCCCCAGCTGGATTCACCCGCCCTGCTCATTCAGTTTTTTGCTCGACAAAAACTCATTGGTGCTCATAACCTCATTATGGTACTTTTGCATTCTTGTACCGTTGCACTGTCAAAACTTTAATAAAAAGATTGGAAAAGAAACACAACATTTGTTCCATCCACAGTCTTACAGAACAAATATTTGCGTTTTGCAGAATGTACAGCATTTGAAAGCACTATTTCAGTACAAGCTCTAAAGAGATTGACCCTATTCTGTTTGAGTAACAAAGGCTCTGGTACCTTAAATTATCATCAGTATAAATAGTGATAGTTACTACTGAAGTATGCAGCTGTTGTTGGAACTACTGGCCTAATATAGCAACAACCGTCACCATGTTCTGTTCTAAAGCTTGTATTACATAATTTTGTGGCATATCCTTTCTTGATATGATATTCAGACATTTTGCTATAAATTGCCAAAATGTAGCAAAAGGTTTATAGTACCATGCAAGTAATGCATTTTACAATCATACAATATTCAAAAATACTGTACTGTACAGTGGATATCGAAGCTCTTATTTCCACATCTGAAATTTAAAGCAAAACTGTGTTTTGCCCATGTAGAGTAAAAGCAACAGGTTCACTTTAATGCACCTCTCTAGCATTGGTGCTTGCCTCAGTGCTATCATCTGGGTTGGGAGACACAGAGCCCTCAGTATGTACAAGCTCAGACTAGAAATCTGCAGCCTACACAGGACAATTATTCTCACTCTCAGATGCCAAAGAAAGTGGGTGAAACAAAGGAAAGGTGAGTACATGCTGTTAAGAAGGGGACATTACACAGCCATTGCGATAAATAAATTAAAGCGGAACTTCACTCTCTCAATCAACATTGACTATTTTAATCCCTGTACTGCTAGCATTAGTAAATAGATAGAAAGGCATATCATATTTATTGTTTTAAATTTTTTTTTACATTTCTTCAGTTACTTCCTGGTTTCCATGCCTAGGCAAATTATGTTATACATCCCAGAAGTCTTCAGGAGGGGAGGAGGGGTATTCTATGCAGAGCCACACAAAGCAGTGTGCCAGAGCTGACAGGGGAGAGATCTGTGTTGTTTACATACAGGTCTCTCCCTCGCCCGTGATACACTGTGATCGCCAGGTGTCGGCTGGGAATCACCAGCCAAGGCCTACACATCGAAAATGCAAAATCAAATATATATATATACACATACACACACATATACACACACATACGTGATTTTGTGTACCCCTTCCACCCTGTAGCAGTATTTCTGCTATAGGGCGGAGGGACAGCGGTTAGTGAATTCTTTACGTCTAACGTTATTTAGTACCCTGGAATCTCAGTGAATTAGGAAAAGCTGAAAAGAAGTCCTTGGTTGCCCTTTCATATTTAAGCATTATGCTTCAGTGAGTTAATGCACATGTTAACGTGCGTTATGGAACACACACCGATACACGTTGCATTAAGGCAAGCATACAGTACATTTTTTTTTGTATTGGCAGCTCATTCATACTGAGTGAGCTGCCAATGAAAAGCAAGATAAGAAAAAATGTGCACGGTATATGTATTGTGGTGTGCTGTGGTGCGTCGTGAATTCTGCTCTACAGTACAATGGGTGGCGCCCCAACACACTGTACACAGAGCAGGTGAAGTGCCATGTGTTGTTGCAAAACATGTTTAAGAGAGAGTTCCAACAACGCACAAATGTGAATGAGCCCCAAAACATCACATCATGCATGCTGACTATGAGAATCTCTCATTAACAAATCCAATATAAACAAATGGGGAAACAGGCACGTTAAGCTTGACAAAGTATATTAGTGGAGTCACTTGCATTAAGCCATGCATGTTATATGTCCTGTCAGATCCCTTCCTTTTGAGCCTAGATTTTAAATCAAAACAATTAAAAACATAAAATCTACTAATGACATTTGGTTAGAGCTATTCTAAGAAGTGTTGACCTTCAGCAAGTGTCTATCCAGCCACACATCAAATCCACCAAAAATTAGACACACTGTCACATTCCCTAGATGGGAAGCTTGCTGAATGGCTATACGTGTCATTGCTAATTTTGTTATAAAACTTTGATAACTTAGCAGAGGACAGTAAAATGAATCGTCAGCCTAGACCTGTTTTACAATAAAGTGTGTAATTAAGGAAACCTCTTAAAAGTAACATAGCAGTGTGACTCTACAGGAAGTGGATTTGAAGATGGAAGTTTCTTTTGAATTATTTTACCATGGCTCCTGGTCTGCTCAGTAACACACAGAAATCTTAAAGTGGAGTTCCACTCACCCTGTCAAAAAATAAAAGTCAGCAGCTACAAAAACTGCTAAAAAAACAGTCACTTACCTGTCCCTCGGTCCTGCGGTGTGTCCCCTGCAGCCAGGAGGCCGGCATCTTCAGTGTGGGAACCCGGCTGTAACAGCTTGCGGCTTCACAGTCAGGTACCCACTGCGCATGCGCGAGTAGCGCTGCGCTTCATGAATGGTCCTGTAGTCTTCTGGGACCTGTCACGTGTCCCAAAAGACTACAGGGAGGGAGGGAGGGAGGACACCTTCCGCTTCCGAACGCCTAGGCGATTGGACAGGAAGTGGGAGCAGGTTCCTGTCAAATTCGGGTACCCGCTCCCCCCCGCCCCCAAAGGTACCAATCCTTAACGGGGAGTGGGGGAGCAGTCCCTAAAGCGGAACGTCCCCTTTTGGGTGGAGCTCCGCTTTAAGAACCAGAAGCACTCTTTGTTTGGCTACTAGTTTAGCAACAAACCATAAAGGCATTTTTTTCTTCAATCCATTAAAGTGATACTAAACCCACAACAGTAAAATCAGTCTGTATATGCAGTAAAGCATGCTTGTTATACTCACTGCGGAACCTAAGGGGTTAATTCTCTGCATTGTGTAAAAAGGCCCTTTGATCCTTTCTTCTCTGTTACTCCCCTTTTTCAAGCGACCACCCCTTATCTCTGATAAGACAGACTGAACCGTAGGCATTTGCACATGCTCAGCTTGGTGTTTTTCTTTTTTCTTGGGAGAGTGCATGTGATCAGCACAGGACCAATCAGCACTGTCCAGACAGAGGTCAGGGGATTTGCATCCTCGTAGAGCAGAAAGAAAACTCCTCCTACAAGCTTTAATAATAATAATTAATAATAGCATTTCCATGTTCTGTGTACAGTGGGAGACCAGATATAGTGGATGCAGGGTCATGGGTTTAGTAACACTAACTATTTTTTTTAAGATCAAGTCCAACTAAAACAAATATTTGCATCTTTGGTGGAGGCAAGTGGGTACCATTCGGTGATATCAGAGAAGCCATATGTCATGGCTTTCAGTTGGAGATCTTGGCCTTTCAAAAAACATTGCAGACCTAATCAACAAGGTCTCATTCCTTTTCTATCATTACCACTCTGTGACAGCATGGTGGCCCTTTACTTTCATTGAATGTGATAAAGGAGGACATGGCTGCTCCTAAGACAAAATAAGGGGATTAGTTGATAGGTGAAATTAGTGTAACTTCACCATTAACTTAAATAATAATAGGGTGTTAATTTTTAAATAATGATAGAGTGTTACCATTTAAAGCAGTATTAAATCCAAACACAAAACTATATATTGCAGCTTACCAATTCTTTGATGTAGTAGACATTAGTTTTAATTTTTTTGGGCGTCATTTCTGACGGGAAAATTCTGCACATTGCAGCACATGGTGCTGTTCAAACGGGAGCGTTAGCATTGCGTTGCGTCGCGGCAAAACGGACGCCTCTGGTCGAGTCAGGAGGAGTTGAAGCCTCCTATTCAAGTCTATGGGGTCACTCCTCAAACGCCCGGCCGGCGTTTGCGGTGCGGTTGCAGGGCGTTAACACCATTAAAACTTCATTATAGGCGTTTGTGGGACGTTTTTAACGCTTGGCAAACGCCTAGCAACCTCCGCTAAACCGCGCATTCGGTGTTGAAAACGCTCCGCAAACGATGGACCAACACTTGTCAAACGCTATAGGGGCGTTTGGCAAGAGTTGGAAAAACAGTCAAGTGTGAACGAGCCCTTAGACTTGCAGATTAAGATGAACTTAACTAACAAATTGAAGCTAAACTTCAATGAATGCTATTTTTATACCACCCTACATTTATGACTAATATTCCACATCTGCTGTCTCATGTTTTCTTACCGGATAGCCAGGAAAGTCATGCAATCTCACTCTTTATGATATGCCTTTGTACGTTTTGTAATATTTTCTCCATTATTCGTTATAACAACCTATTAAACAGCAAAAACTAATACAGCCACCACATCTAAGTAATGGTAAGCTGCAATGTCTTACATTTTTGTTCTTTGGTTTACTTTTGTATTTAGTGTTAGAGTGGAGGTTTGCAGTTTAAAGAGAAGTAGGGGTTTGGATTTTTTCCTCAAATTATACTTATCTAGGTGGATGCAGCATCGGTCTGATGCTGCATCTGTTTCCACCAGCTCTAAGTGTGAGAACTCAGAGATCACATGAGTTCCCACAGCCGCTCTGAGCAGACAGCGGTGACTGTCAGTCACTGCTCTCTGATCTGCCCCCTGCCGCTCACTGGAGCACTGGGCTGTATAGGGGTAGGAAGCGGCTGGCTCAGGCTGAGCCAGGTGCCACTCCAGACTCTGGGGTGGATCCCGACTTTAAAGTCAGGATCTTTCCCCAGTCTGGACCAGGTGAGTGACGTCAGCCGACAGTGGGCTTCAACCTGGTGTCAGCTGAAAACAGGTCACAGGAGCGAAGAACAAACTGCACTCTTGTGATCCACAAGAGAAGTATAGCCAAGAGTTCAAGTGGTTCTAAAGGCTGAAGGTTTTTACTTTACCTTAATGCATTCTCTGCATTAAGTTAAAAAAAAAACACCCCCAATGCCTTTTTTACTTACCTGTGCTGTGCATGAGAGCAGCAGCTCTCTTGGCTCTCTCTCTCCTCATAGGTTCAGAGACAGCAGCAGGAGCCAATGGCCAATCACAGCAAGTGAGGGAGCAGAGGGATAGACACAAAAAGCCAGCTTGAAGGCGAGCCAGCACGAGTGCCTACATAGCCAGCAGCTTGCTATGGTGTGCACTTGGAGGAGGAAGAGCGCCGCCATTGAGCTGAGAAGGATCAGGGTTGCTCTGTGCAAAAATCATTGGACATGGCAGGTAAGTATATGTTTGCTATTTTAAAAAAAATACAAATTATTGGTTTACAATCACTTTTGTTAGAGGCAAATTAATGATAGGAAGAATTAATTTCTTTAACTAATATTTCCTTAATTTGCAGTCGTAGATTTGTCTTGCAAATTAGCTAAAATGTAAATCCAAGCTTTCAGATGGACAGTGGATATAAAAAGTCTACACACCTCTATTAAAATGTCAGGTTTCTGTGAGGTAAAAAAATGAGCAAAGATTCATCATTTCAGAACTTTTTCCACCTTTAATGTGACCTATAAAAACTGTACAACTCAATTGAAAAACAAACTGAAATCTTTTAGGGGGGAAAGTAAACATAAAAAAACTAAAATAATGTGGTTGCATAAGTATGCACCCTCTTATAACTGGGGGTGTAGCTGTGTTCAGAATTAAACAATCACATTCAAAATCATGTTAAATAGGAGTCAGTACACAACTGTCATCATTTAAAGTGCCTCTGATGAACCCCAAATAAAGTTCAGCTGTTCTAGTAGGTCTTTCCTGACATTTTCCTAGTCGCATCCTACAGCAAAAGCCATTGCCCACAGAGAGCTTCCAAATCATCAGAGGGATCTCATTGTAAAAATGTATCAGTCAGGAGAAGGGTACAAAAGAATTTCCAAAGCATTAGATATACCATGGAACACAGTCAAGTGGAGAAAATATAGCGCAACAGTGACATTTCCAAGAACTGGGTGTCCTTTCAAAACAAGACGAAAAGAAAACTGGTCTGGGAGGCTGTCAAGAGACCTACAGCAACATTAAAGGAGCTACAGGAATATTTGGCAAGTACTGGCTGTGTGGTATATGTGACAACGATCTCCCGTATTCTTCATATGTCTGGGCTACAGGGTAGAGTGGCAAGACGGAAGCCATTTCTTATGAAGAAAAACATCTTGGCCCGGCTAAATTTTGCAAAAAAAAATTTGAAGTCTCCCAAAGCATGTGGCAAAATGTGTTATGGTCTGATGAAACCAAGGTTGAACTTTTTGGCCATAATTCCAAAAGATATGTTTGGCGCAAAAACAACACTGCACATCACCAAAAGAACACCATACCCACAGTGAAGCATGGTGGTGGCAACATCATGCTTTGGGGCTATTTTTCTTCAGCTGGAACTGGGGCCTAAGTCAAGGTAGAAGGAATCATGAACAGTTCCAAATACCAGTCAATATTGGCACAAAACCTTCAAGCTTCTGCTAGAAAGCTGAACATGAAGAGGAACTTCATCTTTTAGCATGACAACAACCCAAAGCATACATCCAAATCAACAAAGGAATGGCTTCACCAGAAGAAGATTAAAGTTTTGGAATGGCCCAGCCAGAGCCCAGACCTGAATCTGATCAAAAATCTGTGGGGTACTCTGAAGAGGGTTGTGCACAGGAGATGCCCTCGCAATCTGACAGATTTGGAGTGTTTTTGCAAGGAAGAGTGGGCAAATATTGCCAAGTCAAGATGTGCCATGCTGATAGACTCATACCCAAAAAAGACTGAGTGCTGTAATAAAATCCAAAAGGTGCTCAACAAAGTATTAGATTAAGGGTGTGCACACTTATGCAACCATATTATTATTAGTTTATTTTTGCTTCCCTCCACCTAAACGATTTCAGTTTATTGTTCAACTGAGTTGTACAGTTTATAGGTCACATTAAAGGTGGAAAAAGTTCTGAAACCTGACATTTTAACAGGGGTGTGTAGACTTATTATATCCACTGTATCATAAAACATTAGTTGCCACTTTGATATTATTATATTTCTATTTGTAACATCATTATTATGTATTTCAATTAACAGCTAAATTTCTGTCTAAGACTACCAACATAATATTAATTGACAATTAATACTTTTCCTTTTCAGTTCAGCACTGTTCACAATGAAGTATAAATCCTTAAACACAACCTTACAGACATATCTAAAAGGGTACTGCAAACTGACAGGTAACCAATTAGAATTCTGTTTACTGCAGTAAACTAAAAAAAACAAAAAAAAAACTGAACTGCTTTATTAAAACCCCTACATTTTATTGTAATGAGTTTGACTAGTAAGTAACAATGGCATAAATGCTGTTATTACAAAAAAAAAAAACGGAGATAGATTGATTTTTTTCTACTCTACATAAAACTCTGTATCACCCTTGAAGACATTTAATTATGGTAATGGCATAGCTATGCCAGAGGAATTACTTCTATATTATTATACTATACTAAAACATAGCATGTTATTAATATGAAAAAGTGGTGTGATCGCTTTTTATTAAAATGTTAAAAGGAAATCTTAATGGAATGGATTGTGTCAACATGTCAAGTCTAAATTAAGAGTTTGTTATTAATGTGTCATTAAAGCTAGGATTAAAGGATATTTCTTTTAATGTTGTTTGATAAATACTTTCTAAGGCTGGCCACATGATGCATTATCTTGTTATGCAAATTAAAATTACTAGTTGGTTGGAAATTTTATAACAATACAACAAAACGAACTATAAAAAAGAAAGAATACAACCATGGGACAATATAAAGTTAGTTAATATAAATTCCTTACCCCTGCTTTCGCCTAGGTGAGTGTGATGTCACCATCCTTACAGTGATATTGCGGGAAAGCCCAAATCTTGTCAGCAGATGCTACTGCACTGTATTGTAGGGTAACCTCACAAGGTTTTGGCTACTTTTCTTTCCTGGGCTCTCAAAGAAAGGATGGTGACATTAAATTAGAAATGGTAACGTGTGTGTAAATCCACACCACTTTCTATTCATTGTGGATAGAATTCAGAGGGGTCAGAACCTCTGTCAGGTTTTTGTTGCTTTCTGTGTCCCTGTTCAGAATAAAATTTCTAGTTGCCCTGGTGTCCACGGGCTGATAATTTTGGAAATGCTAAATTATGGAGATGTCAACAAAAACAGGGGATGAGGGGAAATGTCCAAGTGGGAATACCTGTTCTGATGACAACTGACAAAAGGAGATTCCACTTATTTGAGAGATTTCGTCTAACTTCCTGCTGTTCTAAAGCCAAAATGTTGTTGGTTTTTTTTTACCTTAATGCATTCCCTGTATGAAGATAAAAAACATCCCACTTCTTGTATCCCATCCCCCCCCCCCCATTCATAAACACTTACCTCAGTCCTCTCACAATCCAGCACTGTCCTGGCTGCAGCACCACTCCTTCCTGCTTTCACAGGACAAAATGAGAGCAGCTTGAGCCATAAGCCCCAGAACAGGAGGTAAGAGACCGCTCTGTGCAATATCGTTTCACAGGGAGGGTAAGTATACCTCTTTTTTTTGTAATACAACAGAAGCTAAACCTTTAATATCACTTTAGTTCAGTGAATAAACCTGCATCCTATAAAAGCAACTTAGCACCACTAGTAGAATTAGAGCATTGTAAGCAGGGAGGCAGAGGCCCTCTGGTATATAGTACCTTGTGCCCCATACAACATTTTATTATGAACTCCCTCTTCCCTCAAGTGAAACCGCTAATTATTTTCACCTTAATTATCACTAAATTTCTCTTTGCCTATCCAAAGTGGTTCTTTAGGTATGAGAAGATGGAGCAGCAGTCTGCAAAAACTTTGGATCCTTGCAGGGAATTTTTACTATTATTATACAGGATAGGAATAGTGCCAAAGGTTTGCCCAGCACAGCAAAATAAAGGTAGTCAGTACAGTTACAGTACAATTCAATACAGGAGGTCAGGAGGGCCCAGCTGATGAGAGTTTATGGTACTGTACTATACACTGCTAGCAGTGGGTTGTACATGTTTTGTGATTATTACATCACAGCACAGGGATAGTTAAGAACTTTTTGCAGAACATTTTGCTTGGCCTGCCAAATGCTAAACAAGCATCCAGGGGAGTAAGACAGCTTTTATGAAGCAGAAGAGGGGAGAGAGGGGGTGAGGATGCTGGTGAATACCAGATGAAGTTTCTGCTACACTCTTCCAGATGTTTACCTTTATGTCTGCACAGGTTGCACATAACTAAGACCAGTTTTATTGTATTTGCAGTATTTTTAGGGATCAACTACACTTTAAATTGCTTATGAGCATGGGTTGATATTCCACAAATGAGGCAATCATCCACAAAAATTGGAGGAATCCTATGCACTTTAGTGACTCAAATGATTAAAGAAACTAAGCCCACATGACTTTGTCAGTGGTACTTTTCTAACACCAATTTCTTGGTTGTCATCCTCTCAGAAAAGCTGATATTGCTGTATTAACTCACCGTAAAAGTCAATGCTCTGGTTGTGCCAGCAGTACTTGAGGAAATATTTTCCTGACAGGATAAAGGGCATGCAATCACTGCTAAAGAGTAGTCATCATTGTAGCAATGGTGAAAATAAGTAACATTCTATAATATTTACATCAAAACGCTTCTTAAGATTACATCAGTGTTCCTTAATGTGGTTGTAAAGGCTGAAGGATTTTTAATCTTCTTGAAGGTAAAAAGCCTTCTGTGTGCAGCAGCTCCCCTAGCCCCCTCAAGACTTACCTGAGCCCCATCACGATCCAGCGATGAGAATAACAGCCTTGTCTGTCTCAGGTCTCTGCCTCCTCATTGGCTGAGACAGCAAGTGGGAGCCATGGGCTCCTGCTTCTGTCAATCACAGCCAGTTAGCCAATGAGGAAAGAGAGGAGGGGGGCCAAGCCGCGGCTCCATGTGTGAATGGACACATTGTGCAGCGGGCACTCCCATAGCCAGCTGCTTGTTGTGGGGGCACCCAACAGGAGGGAGGAGCAAGGAGAGCCTGCGGAGGACCCAAAAAGAGGAGGATCCGATCTGCTCTGTGCAAAACCACTGCACACAGTAAGTATAGACATGTTTGTTATTAAAAAAAAAAAAAAAAAAGGACCTTTCAATCGCTTTAATTCCTTTAGTCAATGCTTACCACGTAACACTTGGTGTAGTTTAAGATATCTCAACTGCCCCTTGACATAAGACATTTTCAGGCATTCATTCTTTTCTTGACCCCTCTCCCAGTGGTCTGCTCATATTTTATACTATATCTGACCATACCGGGAGTGAATTTTGATTGGTTCCTCATGAACTGGCCAAAATTCGAGCCATGGGTGACCTTGTCAGCACCCTCTGCTCCACATCCTTTGATCTGAAAATCAAAGGAGCTGGGCAGAAAATTGTCAGCCGAACAATGGCTGCATGCAGTCAAATGAAGCACTGTTCGGGTCAGGAGCGGACTGACCATCCGAGCCCTCGGGCACTGCCCGAGGGCCCGGGGTCAGTAAGGGGCCCCATGAAATGCCCCTGGTACCTTTTTTATAGGCTTTTTTGAGCGTGGGCAAGGACACAGAGGCCCCATGATCCCCTATTGCCCGTGGGCCCCATGAGATGTCAGTCCGCCCCTGGTTCAGGTATTCTGACAGCCAGCAAGGGAGATTCCTCCATCCATGCTGTTTACTGTGGATGGGGGAATCAATAGATTTCTTATAATGTATAACCAGCTTTACTTAGTTGTGACACCACTTTTTAAAAGCAATATTCTACACAGTGTGACCCATGTATGCACACTGTAGTGTCCTTTCACTTCAACAGAAAGCCCACTGACAGCCTGTCAGTCTGTGATAGAATGAGTCTACAGTGAGCATCAATGGGTAGTACTGTGCAGAATTATAAAAATTGTGTAGCAAAGTCAGTGAGGGCCAGTGGGAATGTAGGATTACTAAAGTTACACTTATCCTTTTTAACCACTTGAAAACCGCCCTATAGCAGTTTTACTGCTACAGGGTGGCCCGCCTGTGCAAACATATATATATTTACACATACAGTTGTGTTCACAATAATAGCAGTGTGTTGAAAAAAGTGAATAAAGCTCAAAATCCTTCTAATAGCTTTTATTTCCATACACACAAATGCATTGGGAACACTACACATTCTATTCCAAATCAAAACATGAAGAAATATATATCAAATTTGTGTTGTTCCTCTAAACAAATTTAAAAAATTGAATATTAGACTGTTCAAAAAAAATAGCAGTGTTTGTATTCTTCTTTACAAACTCAAACATTCACTATATAAACTGAAAAAGGTTTGAAGATTTTGCTTTCCTTTGAATCACTTAATTAATATTTAGTTGTATAAGCACTGTTTCTGAGAACTGCTGTACATCTGTGTTGCATGGAGTCAACCAACTTCTGGCACCTGTGAACAGGTATTCCAGCCCAGGATGATTGGACTACATTCCACAGTTCTTCTCTATTTCTTGGTTTTGCCTCAGAAACTGCATTTTTGATGTCACCCCACAAGTTTTCTATTGGATTAAGATCCGGGGATTGGGCTGGCCACTCCATAACGTCAATCTTGTTGGTCTGGAACCAAGATGTTGCACGTTTACTGGTGTGTTTGGGGTCGTTGTCTTGTTGGAACACCCATTTCAAGGGCATTTCCTCTTCAGCATAAGGCAGCATGACCTCTTCAAGTATTCTGATGTATTCAAACTGATCCATGATCCCTGGTATGCGATAAATAGGCCCAACACCGTAGTATGAGAAACATCCCCATATCATGATGCTTGCGCAACCATGCTTCACTGTCTTTACAGTGTACTGTGGCTTGAATTCAGTGTTTGGGGGTCGTCTGACAAACTGTCTCCGGCCACTAGACCCAAAAAGAACAATCTTACTTTCATCAGTCCACAAAATGTTGCGCCATTTCTCTTTAGGCCAGCCAATGTGCTCTTTGGCAAATTGTAACCTCTTCAGCTCATGTCTTTTTTTCAACAGTGGGACTTTGCGGGGGCTTCTTGCAGATAGCTTGGCTTCACATAGGTGTCTTCTAATTGTAACAGTACTCACAGGTAACTTTAGACCTTCTTTGATCTTTCTGGAGCTGATTGTTGGCTGACTCCTTGCCATTTTGGCTATTCTTCTATCCATTCGAATGGTAGTTTTTCGCTTTCTTCCACGTCTTTCAGGTTTTGGTTGCCATTTTAAAGCATTTGCAATCATTTTAGCTGAGCAGCCTATCATTTTCTGCACTTCTTTATATGTTTTCACCTCTACAATCAACTTTTTAATCAAGGTACGCTGTTCTTCTGAACAATGTCTGAAACGACCCATTTTCCTCAGAATTTCAGAGAGAAATGCACTGTAACCAGCATGTACAACATTTGCTGCCTTCCTTCCTTAAATAAGGGCAATAATTGCCACCTGTTTTTCAAAGAATGAATGACCTCACTAATAGAACTCCACACTGCTATTATTTTGAACATGCCCCTTTCAAGTAGTGATTCAATTACACAGAATCAGCAGCATGCATGTCATGACTGTTGGGTCTGTTGGATTTCTATTACTCTACTACACCTGCTAGTAAATTATTTGCCATGTAGAAATATCATTTCTACCAAAAACAGTGATTGATCCAGGTTAGTGATGTCTGACTGCTATTATTTTGAACAGAACTGTACATGCACCCCACCGGCGGCTCACTTCTGCTGTGAACACTCACAGCAGAAGCCGATCTGCCAGTCCCAGTGAACGGATGTTCGCTGGCACCCGTTGATCGTCGAGCAGGACAAAGAACAGAGATTTGCCTATGTAAACAAGGCAGGGCTCCATTCTGACAGGAGGGAAGTGAAAGATCATGTTTCCCTGCAAAGTTGCGAACACGATCCTTCACTTCCCTTAGTAACAGCGCCACCTAGAGTACACCAAGCACAGATATAGGCACACAGTTAACCCTTTGATCACCATAGATGTTAACCTCTTCCCAACCAGTGTCAATAGTACAGTGATCAGTGCATATTTTTAGCACTGATCACTGTATTAGTGTTGCTGGTTCCCACAAAGTGTCAGTTAGTGTAAAAATGTCTGCCGCAATATCGCAGTCCTGCTGCAAGCTGCTGAGCGCTACCATTACTAGTATATATAAAAAAAATAAATAAATTCCAGTATATGTCCCATAGTTTGTAGATGCTATAACCTTTGCGCAAACTAATCAATATACACTTATTGGGGTTTTTGATACTAAAAATATGTAGCAGAATTTAATTTGGCCTAAATTTATGAAGAAATTAGATTTTTAACCACTTTCCCCCGCCTTATAGCAGAAATACTGCTACAGGGCGGCAGGGCTGTGCAAAATCACACACACACATATATATATATATACAGTTGCAATAAAAAGTATGTGAACCCCTTGGGATTACGTGGAGTTTTGCATGAATTGGGCATAAAATGTGCTCTGAACGTCATCTATGTCACAACAATAGAAGAACACAGTCTGCTGAACATAATACTACAAAAACATTAGATGTTGCCATAGTTTAATTGCACATAACATGTAAACATTCACAGTGCAGGGAGGAAAAAGTATGTGAGGCCCTAGCCTAATGACTTCTCCCAGACCCAATTGGAGCCAGGAGTGAGCCAGCCTTGACTCCAATCAGTGTGATGATATTGGATGTGTTGCTGACAGCTGTCCTGCCCTTAAAAAACACACACCTGTTTTGGGTTTACTGGTTTCAAGAAGCACTGTCTGATGTGAACCATGCCTCGCAGAAAAGAGCTCTCAGAAGACCTACGATCGAGAATTGTTGACTTGCATGAAGCTGGAAAGGGTTACAAAAGTATCTCCAAAAGCCTTAATGTTCATGTGTCCACGGTAAGACAGACTGTCTACAAATGGAGAAAGTTTAGCACTGTTGCTACTCTCCCTAGGCGTGGTCGTCCTGTAAAAATGACTGCAAGAGCACAGCGCAGAATGCTGCATGAGGTAAAGAAGAATCCCAGAGTGTCAGCTAAAGACCTACAGAAATCTCTGGCACATGCTAACATTTTTGTTGACACATCTACAATAAGGAAAACATGAAACAAGAATGGAGTACATGGGAGGACACCACGGAGGAAGCCATTGCTGTCCAAAAAGAAGATTGCAGCACGTTTGAAGTTTGCAAAAGAGCAACTGGATGTTCCACAGCACTACTGGCAAAATATACTGTGGACAGATGAAACCAAGATTGAGTTGTTTGGGAAGAACACACAACACTATGTATGGAGAAAAAAAGGCATAGCACACCAACATCAAAACCTCATCCCCACTGTAAAACATGGCGGAGGGAGCATCATGGTTTGGGGCTGCTTTGCTGCCTCAGGGCCTGGACAGATTGTTGTCATTGATGGGAAAATGAATTCCAGAGTTTATCAAGACATTTTGCAGGAAAACGTACGACCATCTGTCCGCCAACTGAAGCTCCGCAGAGGATGGGTGATGCAACAGGACAATGACCCAAAGCATACAAGTAATTCAACAAAACAATGGCTGCAACAGCACAGAATACGCCTTCTGGAGTGGCCCAGTCAGAGTCCTGACCTCAACCCGATTGAAATGCTGTGGCATGACCTTAAGAGAGCAATTCACACCAGACATCCCAAGAATATTGCTACACTGAAACAGTTTTGTGAAGTGGAGTGGTCCAAAATTACTCCAGATCGTTGTGCAGGTCTGATCAGCAACTACAGGAAACGTTTGGTTGAGGTTATTGCTGCCAAAGGAGGGTCAACCGGTTATTAAGTCGAAAGGTTCACATACATTTTCCTCCCTGCACTGTGAATGTTTACATGTTATGTGCAATTAAACCATGGCAACATCTAATGTTTGTGTAGTATTATGTTCAGCAGACTGTGTTCTTCTATTGTTGTGACTTAGATGACGTTCAGAGCACATTTTATGCCCAATTCATGCAAAACTCCACGTAATCCCAAGGGGTTCACATACTTTTTCTTGCAACTGTATATATATATATATAGGGAAGGAAATAAGTATTTGATCCCCTGCTGATTTTGAATGTTTGCCCACTCACAAAGAACTGATCAGTCTAAAAATCGAATGGTAGATGTATTGTAACATGGAGAGACAGAATAGCAACAAAAAACTCAAAAGAAATGCATGTCTAACAATTTATGCACTGATTTGCATGTTCATGAGGGAAATAAGTATTTGATCCCCTATCATTCAGCAGCATTTCTGGCTACCAGGTGTCTTTCATACAGATAACAAGCTGAGATTAGAAGCAGTCTCTTAAAGGGAGTGTTGCTAATCTCATTTTGTTACCTGTATAAAAGACACCTGTCTACAGGAGCAATCAAACAATCAGATTCCAAACTCTCCACCATGGCAAAGACCAAAGAGCTGTCCAAGGATGTCAGGGACAAGATTGTAGACCTACACAAGGCTGGACTGGGCTACCAAACTATCGCCAAGCAGCTTGGTGAGAAGGTGACAACAGTTGGTCCAATCATCTGCAAATGGAAGAAACACAAAACAACTGCCAGTCTCCCTAGGTCTGGTGCACCATGCAAGATCTCACCTCGTGGAGTGCCAATGATCGTGGGAACAGTGAGGAATCATCCCAGAACTACACGTGAGGATCTTGTCAATGATCTCCAGGCAGCTGGGACCACAGTCACCAAGAAAACAATTGGTAACACACTACGCCGACAAGGATTGAAATCCTGCAGTGCCTGCAATGTCCCTCTGCTCAAGAAAGCACATGTCCAGGCCCATCTGAAGTTTGTCACTGAGCATCTGAATGATGCAGAGGAGGACTGGCTGAAAGTGTAGTCAGATGAGACCAAAATCAAGCTCTTTGGCATCAACTCAACTCGCCGTGTTTGGAGGAGGGGGAATGTTGCCTCTATGACCCCAAGAACACCATCCCAACTGTCAATCATGGTAGTGGAAACATTCTGCTTTGGGGGTGTTTTTCTGCTAAGGGACAGGACAACTGCACCTCATCAAAGGGATGATGGCAGGGGGAATGTACCATCAGATCTTGGGTGAGAACCTTCTTCCCTCAGCCAGGGCATCGAAAATGGGTTGTGGATGGGTGTTCCAGCATGACAATGACCCAAAATACACGGCCAAGGCAACAAAGGAGTGGCTCAAGAAGAAGCCCATTAAGGTCCTGGAGTGGCCTTGCCAGTCTCCAGATGTTAATCCGACTGAAAATCTGTGGAAGGAGCTGAAAGTTCGAGTTGCCAAACGTCAGCCACCAAACCTTAAAGAGGATCTGCCAAGAGTGGTGGGCCAAAATCCCTCCTGAGATGTCTGCAAACCTGGTCACCAACTACAGGAAATGTCTGACCTCTGTGATTGCCAACAAGGGATTTGCCACCAAGTACTAAGTCATGTTTTGTGAAGGGGATCAAATACTTATTTCCCTCATGAACATGCAAATCAGTGCATAATTTGTTAGACATGCATTTCTCTTGAATTTTTTGTTGCTATTCTGTCTCTCGGTGTTACAATACACATACCATTCAATTTTTAGACTGATCATTTCTTTGTGAGTGGGCAAACATTCAAAATCAGCTGGGGATCAAATACTTATTTCCTGCACTGTATATATATATATATATATATATATATATATATACACACATATATATACACACACACACGTGATTTTCCAGGTAGGGAGCGCGCACGCCGCCTTACCCGCGCCACCGGAGATTCCCCGTTGGCACCCGGCGATCGTCAGGGAAAGCTGTCAGAGGAGCGACCTGTGTAAGTAAACAACACAGGTCTCTCTCCTGCCAGCAAGGAAAGAAATACAATGCAACATATCTCCAAAATAAAACACGCACAGCACATAATGTAAAACACAGCACA
This sequence comes from Staurois parvus, assembly GCF_062004578.1. Lineage (NCBI taxonomy): Eukaryota > Metazoa > Chordata > Amphibia > Anura > Ranidae > Staurois > Staurois parvus. The sequence continues at coordinate 195,932 of NW_028317968.1, forward strand.
GCACACAGTTAACCCTTTGATTGCCCCAGATGTTAACCTCTTCCTGCCCAGTGTCATTAGTACAGTGTCAGTGCTTTTTATTAGCACTGATCACTGTATTAGTGTCACTGGGGATGTCACTGTCAGTTAGTCAGTTCCCACCCAGTGTCAGAATTCCCGTCGCAGTCCCGCTATAAGTCGCTGATCGCCGCCATTACTAGTATGAAAAAAATAAAAATTCCAGTATATATACTGCCATTTGTAGATGCTATAACTTTCACGTAAACCAATTAATATACATGTATTGGGATTTTTTTTTTTATAGTAAAGACATAGCAGAATACATTTTGGCCTACATTTATGACGGAATTTGATTTTTAATTTGTTTATTGGATATGTTTTATATCAAAAATATTTGGGTTTTTTTTTCAAAATAGTCGGTCTTTTTTTGTTGGTCTGGTCAGAAGGAAGGAAGGGAGGGTAAATCCTCTGGAGGGCAAATGGTTACATTTTTTTTATTGGATATATAGAAAATATGTAGGAAATTGAAAAGAGTTTTTTTCTGAAATTGTTGGTCTTTTTTTGTTTATGACGCAAAAAGTAAAAACCGCAGACATGATCAAATACCACCAAAATAAAGCTCTACAGTATTTGTGGGAAAAAAAGGACAACAATTTAATTTATGTATAGCGTTAGAAGACCTTGCAATTGTCAGTTAAAGTAATGCAGTGCCGTATCGCAAAAATTTGCCTGGTCAGGAAGGGGGATAAATCTTCCAGAGTGTAAGAGGTTAAATAAGCCATTACGTTTTTCATTAATTAAAATACAATATTAGGTTGATTTTATAATTAATTAAGTGTTCTTGCAAGAACACTTATTGTTATCTCACAAATATATTCTTATTTTTATTCTTATTATAGCCAAATTTACCACCCTAACTCCTCCCACAGTTTTTACACTACAAAGACAAGTAATATATCAAAATGTGCGGATTGTTTCCGATCGGATTGCTATTACTTTGTGGAACATTTCGCCAAATGGTTCACGAAATATCGCGGTTTTTGTGGTGAAATTTTCCAATAGGAATGTATGCAACTTGAGTGGGAGCTAACAAAGCTGTGGAAACAAAGAGTGTGGAAGGAAAAATCAGAACATGATTTCTAAACTGCCATCACTCTGTCATTTTCAAGCCCACTTACACAAATCATATATCAAAACGTTCAGCTATCCCTGCTGCCACTAAAAATGTTCACAGATAAGCCATAGTCCTGATAGTTTTCACACTATGACCTTTTGTTTGCAACTCACGCCGCCCATTGACTTTCATTGAAACTTCACTCACAGCCACCTGAAATTTGAAGGGGCATTTCTAAACTGCGACTGTGCCTTCATTTTTAATATTTCAGAGACATACTATGCATCAAAATGTAGGTCTAGGTCTTGTGATTATCACAATATAACGCTTTTTACTGTAGGATTTATAGTTTTAAAACTACAGCCATTTGAAGATGGCAACCGCCAGTGAAGTGAGAAAGTTGGAGCAGTGTGTTTATAAAAGCTCCTCTCAGCTTCCTGTGAGTGAGTTGCCATAGCAACTGAAGGTGAGTCACCAGGAAGTAGAGTGACCAAAGCTACAGTGTGAGCTGCAAAATAAAAGTTGAAATGCATTTCTTCATGCTTGCCATGTGCACTGTTTACATTTGATCAATCACTTGGTTATTGTTGGATGCAAGAACACTTCACACAAATTCCCTAGAAATTGTACCTTTTCTAGTCTATTTTGTTATCTAATAAATAAATAAATACACTACATTTAAAGCCAAATTCCAAGCACCATTCCTTTGAAGGCTTATTGGGTGTTTTCTTCTGCCTTGTAGTAAATAAATGCCTGCTTTCTTCAAACTGCATAGAGAGAATGATGTCAGTTTTCTGTATGTTAGACATCAGTGCTGGTGTCATGCCACCACCCCATTTATACATTTGGCCACTCACAAAATGTATGGCTGCACTGTCATCACAGACTGTGTATTGCGATTGGCTAAATATTTTTACATTACTAGTAGAAAAATAAGCATCTACTAAGCCCTCTGAAGCTACCAAAAAGGAGAGTGAACAATGTTAGGCTTTAATTTAGGTATAGAATCCCCATGCACCTGTCAGAAATGTCCCCTGGGGTATACATACTACCTATGGATTAGATGATGTATATTAAAGGATAATAGAATAATCCCATGACTTCAAAGACATTTCTATTTGTGTGGAACATATACTAGAATAATAACTCTAACCCTATGATCTTTGGAAGCACCTTTGCTGTTTGAAGCATAGTACACATAGAGAGTTTGTACTTTAGTGAGAGAATAGAGCAAATTATATGTTTCAGATGTTTACTTCCTACAGCATAAAGCATGACTATCAAAAGAGTTTCTCTAAATGCCAGGATTGTTAAAAAAAAAAAAAACACAGATCTTTGTAGCAGTGCTTAGAGGAAAAAGGATTTCACAGCACTCAAGTTCATGTGAGGATGGAGTGTTCCTGTCTGGACCAAGCACATTATGCAGCTAAAAAGGAATCTGATTTTATTAGCAGAACAGATAAAAAAGCCAGGCTAAAAGCTGTCTGGCTTGCAAAATGTTTGTTTACAAAACATGAATATGGCAAAAGCCAGTTTCTAAATGGAACGTGGTAATCTAGAAAATACAGGGTTTTTTTTATAATCCAATATTTCAGAATAATTGAGAACCATAACTGGAAATATAGATTATATATTTACTGTATAAAAATGCCCTGAAGATTTATCTTTACTTCCTGTCCCGTAGACTCAACAGAAAGCTTTACAATGTGAAGGAAATTCCCTCTTAGACAGTTGTCACAGGAACAAGCATCCCCATTGGAAAATCTTCTCTCACATATGTGCGGTATGTCACATGTGATTCGCACAGGAACCGTACCATATTCCTGTGCAAATCACATGCGATTTGTGTGCGGTGCAATTCGCACTGTACCAAAAACATGCAGAACCCTTTTTTGGGTCAGCACTAGAATCAGATCGCATAGGTATTCACACCTATGCGATCCAATTCTGCCCATCGCACCCCGTTTTGCAGACCACTTTCAGGGTGTTGGTAACTTAACATACACACCCGCAGCGGTTTGCATGAATGGGGTGCGATTCTGATGCGGTGTGGAATTCGCACTGAAAATGCTGCAAATTCCACACTGCATCAGTGTGAACCAGGGCTCACTCTCATTCTCAGTGACACTGGTGATCAGAACAGTTAGAGAGAGTGACTTTCTCAATGGGTACACAAACACCAATAAAATCTCTGACAGCGGTTCCAACTCCTCACCACTCTATCAAATTCTAAAAATGTATATATATATATATATATATATGTAATATTAATAATAATTATAAAAAGAAAATACTGATATACGAAATAGGATCCATAAGCAGAACACAAATGACAGACATGCTGCTGTGCAGAGAAGTACACAGTGGATTATATATAACTGTGCAGCATGGCTTGGCATTTAATGCTAAACAAGTCCCAGCAGGCCCTTGGGAGGCAAGAACTCCAGTCTAGCACAGGGTACCAGCTATGAAAGATATGTGACTGCATCCACTCCTTTGAATGTTTACCAGACTCAGCTGTTGTTTGAGAAAATAAGGATGATATATATACCATTATACAGTAGTGGGTGTCGAATCAGTATTTATAGGCTAAGGTAAATTGGGAATGAATCCAGTGCAGGATCTGACTACATGAATAAGTGGTTGCTGCACAGGATTTATGATGTAAATATGTGTGAAGGGTTTTAACCCGGGGACTAGCAGAGCGGGAAGAGACCTTGCAGTGTAATGGGCAGTGGTGTAACTATAGGGATCACAGGAATCGCATTTGCGACCTGGCCCTATGCTGCAGGGGGCCCGTGAGGCTCCCCAATCACTCTTGTCTACATCTGGATAGGAGGGTGGCAGGGCGGTATATAGAAGAAGCGATCCCCTCCGTTTTCCTCTTGGCTCCTGCAGCCGCTGAAAGTCCAGGAGAAAAAAAATTAAGATTGGTTCTTCTATGTGCCGCCCCACTGCTACTCCTATCCAGCCTGGTGCGCACTGTTTCTGACAGCCACGAGCATCTTGCGTTGTGATGCTCCGCCTCACTGACTCCTGCTGCTGGGTAAGTTAGGATGTATGCTCGAATAACCAGTATAGTGTGTCCAGGTGTCCTACTGTTATACTGCCCCACTCATACTGCCTCCCTCCTGTTAAACTGCCCCCCCCCATACTGACTCCCTCCTGTCACACTGCCCTCTTATACTTCCCTTCTCCTGTCACACTGCCCCCTCTCATACTGAGCCCCTCCTGCCACAATGCCCCCCCTCATACTGCCCCCCTCCTATCACAATGCCACTCCTCATACTAACCCCCTCCTGTCACACTGCCCCCTTCCTACTGCCTCACCTCCTGTCACAATGCTCCCTCATACTGCCCCCCTCCTGTCATAATACCCCCCTCATAATGCCCCCTCCTGTCACACTGCCCCGCCTCATACTGTCCTCCTCCTGTCATACTGTTCCCCTCCATACTGCCCTCCTCCTTTCATACTGCCCTCCTCCTGTCACAATGCCCCCATCATATTGCCCCCCTCCTGTTACAATGCCCCCATCATACTACCTCCCTCTTGTCACACTGCCCCCCCCCCATACTGCCCTCCTCCTGTCATACTGCTCCCCTCCTTTTATACTGCCCCCCTTCCTGTCATAAGAGTTGCAGGCTCAGAGGGAAGGGCCCAGGCCGGGGGTTCCTTCAAGGTTTCTTGCACCAGGGCTGCAAAGGTTCTAGTTACGCCTCTGGTAGTGAGCACTGATTTTGTGCTCATCAGGAAAGGAGAGTGTCGGGCTCTTTTAACGCTCAGAAGAAGCACATCTGCTGATCAAATACATAAGGCACTGGCCCCAATGAGAAAACAACAACCACAAAAAAAATGTTCTTCCTTCAGGTTACCCTCACACATGGAAACACCAAGTACTAGCTCCTGCTTAGCAGCCAAATCAAGCTCCGGTAGGCCCCGTTCACACCTGGGTGTTTTGGGATTGCGTCAGAATTTCTGCGATTCTGCCTGTAATCTCAAAACGCACTACAATCACAAAATGCAGGTTCAGGTGTCATTATTTTCAATGGCACCTAAAACGCGGTGCGGTTTTGCCACGATTGTCACGCAATTTACTGCGAAGCAATCTCAGCAAATCACATCTTGTGAAGCTTTTCACCTAAAATGGAACAGAAGCTTCTTTTGGGTGAAAGGTTTCCTGCGATGCGATTTGTCACGTGACAATCATGGCAAAACCATACCACGTTTTGCCACCCCAAAATGCACAGGTGTGAATGCAATTGCCCTGGTTCACACATATGCAATTCTGGATGTGTTTTCCTATTGTGGTGGTTCACACAGATGCATTGCGTTTTGAGTGCCATTAACAAAAATGGGTCCTGTGCGTGTTTGTAGTAGTGCGTTCCAGACTAGCAAGAGTAGTGTCATGCACATGTATGTGTTCACATAGGATTGCTATTGCCAGGAGTTTTTGCATTGAAGTGAATAGAGAGCTTTTTTGCATTGAAGGCAATGTCTACATGAAAATCTGAAGCATGAATATGCACATAAGCACTAGGCATGCAGAGCTCAGTCTACATTCTTGGCACTCCTTGGTGCCAGAATGAATGAGCTCCTGTGCACATGGACAGAAGTTATGTCACTGTGGCCTGGCCAATCCAGATAGACAAAGATCCTGAACTCAGGGGAAGACTGGATGAAGATGTCGGCGCTGGCATGGGAGCGAGGGTAGTGCAGTTAAGTTCTGCTTAAAAGCAGTAGTAAACTGCCCGAAAAAAATCCAACAAAATAATGGGCCCCCTGCAGGTTTAGGTCATAATGCACTAATATGCACTGCATACTAGTACACTATGACAGACTTACCTGTACACAGAGCCCTCCAGTGCCATGCTGTCACGATTCCCAAGCGCCGCCATCTTCCTTCAGGGTTCGCAGATGCATCTGCCCTCGGCTGCGGCATGGAGCTCTGATGGTCCAGCTTGCTGTGCTGTCCCTTCATAGCACATGCATTGATGACATCACTGGCTGCATGCTGTGTGAATATCTCCTAAATGGTGCAAGTTTAGGAGATATTCACTGTACCTACAGGTAATCCTTACTATAGGCTTACCTGTAGGTACAACTTACAAAGTGGACTTAACGTCCACTTTAAAGCACCAAATTGAAGTTCCCAATGGTGCTAGTTTTTGTTGGACTAAAATTAAAATTATATTTTGTAACAGCAGAATAAGACATTTTATGGTTCATGCTTATTTTACTTTTATGAGGCCTAGTTCAAAAGATCAGCAAGAGATTACATTTTTACCACTACTTTAATAAATGATAACATTCCTAAAAAGTAGGACATGAAAAACCTATTCCCTGGAGCATTCATCTTCTTGTACTGAGCTATTTTTAGATGCAAATGACACAGACTGGGGAGTGACTGCACAGCTACTTTCAGCTCCATGCTCTTTACATCAAGGTCAAATGAACATACATGTTGTAAATCCCATCGTTTATAAATGTGGCTTTGCTATTTGTAAGCAAAATAAGAAAAAGTAATGAAATTATCTATGTGCAAATATAAAATGTCTATGTGCAAATAAATTACTGTAAGGAGAGGGCACATAGCCAAATAGAACATGTCATACAAAACATACTAGCCAGTGTTCACGTGATTAAGCTTTGTAAAGCCTATGAGACCATTACTGTCTAGGTTTTGGCAGTAATTGCTGTTGCAATACCCAATCGTAGGCGGTGCATAGGGACAGTGAATTTACATTAAAGTAGACCAATCCAGAGAAGCTTACACCAACATTATGTACAAGCTTCTGGACAGACCAGCTCCTCAAGCAGACACCAAAATTGTCAGACTGCCAACATGGACCAGATTAGAGCATCAGATTGTGGTCTGGCTCTTCACAACAGTTGGCAAATTCTGGCTTGTCACAATTCTACTGCTGCTGAAAGTATTAACTAATGCATGAGCGGCACACTTTGTTTGCATGATAAATACTGCTAGATACAGTTTAAACGACTAATGACACATGGTTTGACCATTCCTCCTGTTTTTAGATGGTCAAATACATTTGTACCACCTCCCTACAATTCCCTGTAAATCTAGAATCAACTAAACAATATAGGCCTTAACACAGTATAGTTATTTTTTTTTTCATTGTAAAGGAGATTGCACAGTCATATTTTATTGTGTGTAGGTAGCTTTAAAAGCCTTTTTACCACAACCAAAAATAAATTCCATTTGTTTCCAAGAATGTTGCTTTATTTTGTCTCCCAGTTTTTCTTCCATTTTTTTAAAAGACTAGCAGATGTGTGTCTGCTTCAGAACAGGAAAGGTTGGCAATATGACAAACAATGCTAAAGAAGTGTCTTGGCTGATACCGTAGTATATGCAGAAGAGGAGTATGGAGGGTATGATGACAGGCAGTATGTACAAAAGAGGGGTAGAGAGGATGTGACAGCGGGGAGTACATACAGGAGAAAAGTGTGGATGGTATGACAGGGACAGTATGTGCAAGAGAGGAGTGCAGTGAGTAAGACAAAGGGCAGTATAGGCAGGGGAGGAGTGTGGAAGATAGAAAAGACAGCAGTATGTGCAGGAGAGAGGTATGGAGGGTATAACAGTGGGCAGCATGTACACAAGAGGATTTTGGATTGTATAATGGGAGGTAATATGCACAGTAGAGGAGTGTGCAGGGTATGCTAGGGAGCAATATACTGTCCGCAGGAAGAGAGTGTGTAATGTATGGCAGCAGGTACGGGTCAGAAAGGAGTGCAGAGGGTATTATAAGATGGGGGGGGGGAAGGGTAATAGAGAAAAATCTTTGTAGGAGAGGAGTACAGAAAATATGACAGTGGTTAGTAATTCCAATTCCAACTGCCCAATGGATAAAATTCAAAATACTAACACTGACGTATAAAGCCTGTCATAACACTGCTCCTAATTACATCACCGATCTTGTCTCCAAATACCACCCAAACCGTACTCTCTGCTCCTCGCAGGACCTCCTACTCTCTAGCTCCCTTGTCTCCTTCTTCCATGCTCATCTCCAGGACTTCTCCCATCCTCTGGAACTCCCTACCCCAATCTAGCAGGCTATCGCCTACTCTGCTCACCTTTAGGCGCACTCTGAAAACCCATCTCTTCAAAGAAGCTTACCCCGACTCCAGCTAATACTGGAATCAACTATTCCTCCTACCACTCCATCCCCCACAGGTAATTACCTCTTGTACCACTATCCCCTCCGTCTTAGACTGTATACTCCAAGGATCAGGCCCTCTAATCCCTCTTGTATTGAACTGTATTGTTACTGTATTGTCTCCCTCCATAATGTAAAGCACTGAGCAAACTGTTGGCACTATATAAATCCTGTATAATAATAATAATTAGGGTATGCCAATTGGCTGTATGCTCAGTAGAGGAGTCTGAAGACATGACAGGGAGCAGTATGTGCAGGAAAGCATTTGTGAAGTTATGACAGCAGGCATTATGTGCAGGAGAAGAATGTGGAAGATAATGACAGAGGGAAAAAAATTCATCTTTCAACTTACAAATGTTGGTTACTGTTTTTTCTATATTTAGCAACAAAGTAAGAAAATAGCCATACAAGTGAATGATAGGAGTTGGTAAATACAGTTGCAAGAAAAAGTATGTGAACCCCTTGGGATTACGTGGAGTTTTGCATGAATTTGGCATAAAATGTGCTCTGAACGTCATCTAAGTCACAACAATAGAACATCTAAGTCACAGTCTACTGAACATAATACTACACAAACATTAGATGTTGCCATGGTTTGATGTACATGCTCTTGAGCCACATTGTGAACTTTGTGCACTGTCACTGAGGGGTTATCACTTATAAACTGGGGGACTGGGGCTTAATGCTTCTGTATCACTTAATAACTCTGAGATTAATGAGCACACACACACTGCAACATGGTCACTGGTGGGTTAATGCACATACTCTAGTGGTGTAAAACTGGCTAGAGAGCTCTGTCAGCTGGAGAGAGCTTCTACTGCTGGTATGGATACTGGGGAGTGAAGTGCATGTGCTAGGGGCAGAATACAGGTGAAGGATCTAACACACACACACCTGGATTACACACTAGCAAGGAGAAATTTTAATGTAGAGGAGGAAGAGAGGAGTGACTACAAATGAACTGAGCATCACTGAATCTCCAGATGTGTGTCTATGCAGAGTTTGCAGTGCCTATAGGGAGGACATAGACTGTGTTCAGCATGCAGCTGTGTGGTAGGAGTGTGTGCCTTCAAACTAGGAGTCTCTGGAGAGATACCGGAGAACGTGTGCTGGAGGAGGGACACAGTGGAAGACCAATGTGTTTGTGTTGGAAGAGGGACAAAGTGGGAAGACCAGTGTGTGTGTCCTGGGAGGAGGAATACAGGAGAAAGACCAATGAATGTCTCCTGGAGGAGGGATACAGGAGAACGACCAGTGTGTGTGGGCGCTGGAGAAGAGTTAAAGGGGAAAAACAATGTGTATGTGCTGGACGAAGAATACAGGGTAAAGACCAGTGTGTGTACTGGAGCAGGTATGCAGGTTAAAGACCAATGTGTGTGTGCAGGAGGAGGGATACAGGAAAAAGACGAATATGTGTGTGCAGGAGGAGGGATACAGGAGAAAGACGAATATGTGTGTGCAGGAGGAGGGATACAGGAGAAAGACCAATATGTGTGTGCAGGAGGAGGGATACAGGAGAAAGACGAATATGTGTGTGCAGGAGGAGGGATACAGGAGAAAGACAAATATGTGTGTGCAGGAGGAGGGATACAGGAGAAAGTCCAAATATGTGTGAGCTGGAGGAAGGATACAGGAGATAAAAAAATATTGTATGTGCTGGAGGAGTGATACAGGAGAAAGGAAAGACCAATATTTGTGTACCACAGAGGGGATACAGGAAAAACACCAGTGTGTGTGTGCTGGAGGAGGGATACGGGGTAAAGACCTATATATGTTTGCTGGAGGAGGGATATACAGTATAAGAAATACTGATTTGTATGTGCTGGAGGAGGGATACATGGTATGTGTACGCTGAAGGAGGTATGCAGGGGAAAGACCAATGTGTGTGTTGTAGGAGGGATATAGGAAAAAATGCAATATTTGTGTGCAGAAGGTATGATATCACTCTGGAAAGACCAATCTGTGTACTGGAGGTGTGAAAGCAGAACATAAAAGTTATGTAAAATAGGAATAAATGAAAAGTGCCACCAAGGGAATAGTTCATACTAAACAATGAATTACATATATTGTTTAAGATTACATCAATTTAGGCCCTATAAAGAAACCAAATATCAGAAAAAAATTAAAAAGCTTGTCTAAAATATTTATTGCTAGGGTAATTTCATTCTAGTAAAAATATGGAGAAAATGAGTGTTGAGATGAAATCCTATTGGCCAGAAAGAGAGCTATGTGAATGTAGGTAAAACATACAAACTCCATGCAGTGTACTAGGTCCTCAGTGCTGCAAGACCACCTATCTATACTAAAGAATACAAATAGGAACCTTTACAACAAATAGTATTATATGACCAGTGTATTTTGATATGTGAAATGCATTTGCCAGTCATTTACATTTATTTATATACAGGAATACAACCAAAAAACCCCAATCCGTATATTGGCAAAATAGAAACTCATGGATTTGCACTACAAATAGCTTCCTTTTCACATATTTTTTTTCTCTTGCTCAATGCACGTTTTGTTAAATATTTCTAACTTAGTGATAAAAGTAAAATCTAATACTACACTATATGTTGAATAGTTGAAGCTAACCACGAATTACCAACAAAACCACTTTCTTCAAAGTGTTTAGTCATCGCTACCTGTATTTTGTATTGTGATTTAGTTTATTTGAAGTGCAGTATTTAAGAAAAAAAAACTGGTATATGATTATATAGTGTTGCAAATAATGTTTATGCTAACTTTATGCAATTTACACTATATTGTCAAAAGTATTGGGACGCCTGCCTGTACAAGCACATGAGGTTTAATGGCCTCCCAGTCTTAGTCCGTAGGATTCAATATTGAGTTGGCCCACCCTTTGCAGCTGTAACAGCTTCAGCTCTTTTGGGAAGGCTGTCCACAAGGTTTAGGAGTGTGTCTATGGGAATGTTTGACCATTCTTCCAGAAGCGCATTAGTGAGGTCAGGCACTGATGTTGGATGAGAAGGTCTGGCTCGCAATCTCCTCTCTAATTCATCCCAAAGGTGTTCTATCGGGTTGAGGTCAGGACTTTGTGCAGGCCAGTCAAGTTCCTCCACCCCAAACTCACTCATCCATGCCTTTTTGGACCTTGCTTTGTGCACTGGTGCGCAGTCCTGTTGGAACAGGAAGGAGCCATCCCCAAACTGTTCCCAAAAGGTGGGAGCATGAAATTGTCCAAAATGTCTTAGTATACTAATGCCTTAAGAGTTCCCTTTACTGGAACTAAGGTGCTAAGCCCAACCCCTGAAAAAGAACCCCACACCATAATCCCCCCCCCACCAAACTTTGAACTTGGCACAATGCAGTCAGGCATGTACCATTCTCCTGGCAACTGCCAAACCCAGACACTTCCATCGGATTGCCAGACAGAGAAGCAAGATTCTTCACTCCAGAGGACACATCTTCACTGCTCTACAGTCCAGTGGTGGCGTGCTTTACATCACTGCATCCGACGGTTTGCATTGCACTTGCTTATGTATGGCTTGGGTGCAGCTTCTCGGCCATGGAAACCCATTCCATGAAGCTTCCCCACGCACTGTTGTTGTGCTAATCTGAAGGCCACATGAAGTTTGGAGGTCTTTAGGTATAGACTCTACACACACTTGGCGACTTCTGCACACTGTGAGCTTCAGAATGTGCTGACCCCACTCTGTCATTTTACGTGGCTGTTAATTCCAGTTGCTTCCACTTTGTTATAATACCTCTAGCAGTTGACCGTGAAATATTTAGTAACAAAGAAATTTCACGGATAAACTTATTGCACAAGTTACAACTTATCATGGTACCAGTTTGAATTCACTGAGCTCCTGAGAGCGACCCATTCTTTCACAAATGTTTGTAGAAGCAGTCTGCATGCCTAGGTGCTTGATTTTATACACCTGTGGCCATGGAGGTGATTGGAACACCTGAATTCAATGCTTTTGGTTATATAGTGTATATTACATAAAGTGGCAAACAAACAGAATGTCGGCAGGCTACCACATTGTCAAAAAAGGGTAGTATTTATAAGACTATAATATTCCAAATTAAAATATCTACTGACTCTACTGTTGTCCAAAGATATGTACAGACAGGCACCGAACCTAGAAGTGTAGCCAGAACCCTATCAATCATGCTGCAGTGAAGCAAAGCAAAGCAGTTGTCTGTATTCATAATACACAATGCAAATCCAGGTTGATTTTTTGTTAAGCGACTTAATGCACATTCTCCTCAACAAGAAAGGGAAAGAGGGGGCAGTTAGTGGGTTCAGAGTGCTGCTTTTTACAGCTTATGTTTAGTTTGATTTTTTTAAATCAACACAAGAGACAGTACTTGCATTAAATGAGAAGTGTCCCTTGTGCTGATAGCTCCTCTCTTCATTTCTCAGTCCTCTGTAGTCCTCAGTCTTCTGCAGTGTCCCCATGTACTGCCCTAGTGGTAATCCTCTACTGACAGGTGCAGTGGCTTATATTAATTCCCACAGCATCGGAATTACCATTGCAGGGTGTGCAGGGAAGCAGGGGATGAAGATTTAAATGCAGAGAGCAGTCACCAGCACAAGGGACACTTTTCATTCAATGTAAGTTTCATCCCTTGTGCTAATTAAAAAAAAAAATCACTAAACTCAAAGTGTTACTAAACCCAGGACCCTGCATTCACTAAAGCTGGTCTCCCACAGTACACACAACATGGAAATGCAATTATTTTAGTAAATATAAACTGCTAAATACCTTTTCTCATCAGCAGTTACAGCAGTCTTGTGACTTCAGCAGAACACTGGTTAAAGCTTGTAGGAGGAGCTTCCTTTTTGCTTTAGGAGGATGTGAAATCTCTGATCTTCTGTCTGGACAGTGCTGATCATGTGCACCCTCCCAAGAAAAAAAAACCTCTCTAGCAATACACACCAAACTGAGCTTGTGCATGTGACCACAGGTTCAGTCTGTATCAGGTGGTCTTTTCAACAAGAGGAGGGGCAGAGCAGAAAGGATTAAATAGCCTTTTTACACAATGCAAAGGATTAACCCCTTAGGTTCCACAGTGAGTATAACAAGCATGCTTTACTGCATATACAGACTGATTTTACTGTTGTGGGTTTAGTAACACCTTAAGTTTTCAATTGCATAACCAATCACATTTTATAAAAAGAAGGAGACTAAACTGAAACCTTTTGACCAGTTATGTACCTGAATGTGGAAATGGTAGAAAATCCCTTTGTAGATGCAGTGGTTATTATTTATTTTATATTTTTTACTGCACAGAAGACTTTTCTTTCTGTACTGAACATACGATAAACATACAGCTGTACATTAGCTTCAGGTATACCACACTTGTGGAATAGTCTCTATGACCTTAACATTGTTACACAGCTGGAGAGTGCTTGGGGAAATGCTAATTGACGATTTGAGCATCAGCTTGACATTTAAAAATGTATTCCCATAGAGCTAATAATATCTAATGATATGCTAGGCATTATCTTTTTGTAAACGTCTTCCAGAAAACAACGCCTTCAAATCATCCCTGACATTAGCTCATTCTGGAATATTCTAATTCCTTGCTCATCAACATAAACAGTGAATATTGCCACAAAGAGAGAAAAAGAACAAAGACGCTCTTAGCCCCAGACTCTGTACAGACTGAAATTTGATTATTAGTCCAGCTTCCTTCCGGATTGGTTTAATTAAAGTGGAATTTAACAATAACTATTTTTCCTCACTATGCATAGTTGTTATTGACATGTATGGTGGGAAGTTGACAGCACTGGTCCCATAAGGATCTCTGAGCTACCCCTGATAACAGTTCATGAAAACAGAATAAATATTTTTGGCATTTATTGTCTTTACAGTGTTTGGAGGATGTACTGTATGCTTCAGTGCAACCACCTTCAACTCATTCATGCTTGCACGCAGTATCTTTTGTTGATTTACATAAATTCAATCCCAAAATGTTTCTGTAGTTTCCACTGACAAAACTGTCACTAAATCTAAGCTCTTAACACGTTTCCTCAGCTACAGAAACATTTTGGGATTGAATTTATGCAGATGCTGGTGAATCAGTTGATTTATTTTCAAATCACAATTTTATTCTCTGTGCCTACTCTGTGCTTGGATCATTGTGATTCACTGGCCAATGGTCACAATGCCACTCACACACTAAAATGGTAATAAACCTAAACCAAAAATATAACATACTGCAGTTTACCAATCATTAGATGAGGAGGCTGCATTTGTTTTCTTTTTTTAGGCTTTTTTTTTCTTGGTTTTTACCTGGTGGTCTGGTCAGTAACACACCTCCTGTATTAGAGTGCCCCCACTCTGCATGAAGGTGCAGAGGGGCACCTTTGGACAGCAGCATTTTCATTCGGGGGGGGTGGGGTAGATGTACTAGCAGATTTAGACACACTAATGAACAGAAGCCAAACTCCATCTAACACTTCATAAACAGTTACAGCACACAGTTTTGTTTTTTTTGGGATAAAGGTTTTAAAGAATGTAAATGAATAAAAGCTGATCATTGTAAGCACCCCTGCCATTAGTAAATGGTTTATCTCATCAATCTAACTGCTATATCTGCAGGACAGCTTGTTTAGTTGAAAAACAACATACTTACTGTCTTAATCACAAAGTGAAAATAAAAGAAAGAAAGCCTAAAAAAGAAAACTAATGCAGCAATCACATCTAAGCAATGGTAAACTGCAATACTATTAATGGTTGCTTTTGGATTTAATGCCACTTTATGATAACTGGCACATGAACCCTAGGAAAAGCTGTGCCATACATATTACAATCAGAATGTACAAACTTCCTACAATTATGTAATGTCAAGGCCTGTCTGATGTTATATGTTACATAGACTAGTTTTGGTAAACATAAATGAGTTTGTTTTGTATGGTTTAATGAAATTGTAATTTGTATAGCCAATTGTAGGGTTGGTTTACATGCTTGCACTGTTGTACTAATACAGTGCTGATTATGTTGGTAAATTGTATAGTATAACTTCTCCTTCTAGGGTTCACATGCAATTTGGGGGTTCACTTTAATTTCCTAGCAAAAATACAGATTTTTTTAATGTGAACAAAAAGTGTCAGAAAAGGCTTGGTCTTCAGGTGGTTAGAAGAGTGAATGATGTGTGGCATAAACTTCTAATGCTGGGCATAAAATTCCCCCACACCCCAAAATGACCCCTTTTTGGAAAGTAGACACCCCAAACTATTTGCTGAGAGGCATGTTGAATCAATAGAAGAATTTATTTTTTTACCACAAGTTTTTTGAAAATGACAAAAAAAAAAATTACACAAAATTGTCATTTAAATAATTTATTGCTCACACAAGCCATATGTATATGTGGAATTACTCCCCAAAATACATTCTGCTACTTCTCCCGAGTATGGGGTACCACATGTGAGAGACATTTTGGCAGTCTAGCCAAGTACAGGACCCCAAAATCCAATAAGCACCTTCAGGCTTTTAAAGGGCTTTATTTCCTCATTACACTTCCTGACTACCTATCACAGTTTCGGAAGCCCTGGAATAGCAGAATAGCAACAAACCCCCCCAAATGACCAATTTGTGGAAAGTAGACACCCCAAGGAATTTGATAAGAAGCATGATGAGTATTTTTCAGATCTCGTTTGTTGCCACACGTTTTTGGAAAATGAAGAAAGAAAACAAAAACATATTTTTTCTTTTCTTTTTTATATTTCAAAACCTTGTGAGAAAAAATGAGATCTGCAAAATACTTACCATGCCTCTTTTTAAATTCCTTGGAGTGTCTACTTTCCAAAAATGGGTAATTTGGGAGGGGGTTGGTGCTATCCTGGCATGTCAGGGCCTTCAAAACTGAGATAGGTAGCGAGGAAGTGAAATGAGAAGTTACGCACCTTCAGGCTTTCAAAGTGGTCATTGGATTTCAGGCTCCTGTATGTGGCTAGGCTCCCAAAAAGTCTCACACGTGTGGTATCTTCATACTCGGTAGAAGTAGCAGAATGTATTTTGGGGTGTAATTCCACATATACCCATGGCTTGTGCAAGAAATAAATAATTTAAATTACAATTCTTTGTAAATTCTTTGTCATTTTCCAGAAACTTGTGGAAAAAAAATAAATCTTCCATGGACACAATGGGGTTTATTTACTAAAGCTGGAGAGTCCAAAATCAGACTCCCTTCTGCATAGAAACCAATCAGCTTCCAGGTTTCATTGCCAAAGCTTCATTGAACAAGCTGAGGTTAGAAGCTGATTGGTTTCTATGCAGAAGGGAGTCTGATTTTGGACTCTCCAGCTTTAGTAAATAAACCCCAATATGTCTCTCAGCAGATAGCTTAGGGTGTCTACTTTCCGAAAAGGGGTCATTTTGGTGTGCTTGTTCTATCCTGGTATTTTAGCACCTCAAGAGATGTGATGGGCGGTCAGAAAGTAAAAGCTGTGTAAATTTCAAATTATCTATACCATAGTTTTTAGACGCTATAACTTTCACGCAAAGCAATCAATATACATTTATTGGGATTTTTTTACCAAAAACATGTAGCAGAATACATTTTGGCTTAAATTTATGACTAACTTTGAGTTTACGATATATTTTTTATAGCTGAAAGTAGAAAATATTGGGTTTTTTTAAAACATTTGAGTGTTTTTTTTGTTTATAGCGCAAAAAATAAAAAGCTCACAGGTGATAAAATACCACCAAAAGAAAGCTCTATTTGTGTGAAAAAAAGGACGTAAATTTTGTTTGGGTACAGCATTGCATGACCGCGCAATTATCATTTGAATTAGTGCAGCGCCAAACAGCAAAAAAAGGCCTGGTCATTAAGGGGGGTAAATCCTCAGGAGTGCAAGTGGTTAATAACGTGAGTTTTTCAGCGGTTTTTAACGTTTTTGCATTAGCGTTTGGCAGCATTTTTTTGCATTTGCAGTTTTTAGCATTTTTTTTTTACCAACAAATTTTTTTTTTTTGCTCAAAAAAAGTCCAAAACCACCAGTTTGCGGCGATTTTCCATGTTTTTTCAGCGTTAGAGCGTTTTTACAGCTAAGAAACTCCTCTAGAAACCCAATAGTCCTGGGTTTTTTTTCCAGCCAAAAAATGCTGATTACAGTTTACGTGTACATGGACACATAGGATAGCATGCTGGGCTGTTTAGTGGCTGTAGAAAAAAAACGCCAAAAGCCAAAAAGAGCAACTGTAAAAACGTCCAGTGTGCATGAGGACATAGAGTCCAGAAAGAAATACACACAAGGATGATAAGATGGTACATGTTTGTTAACAAAATATTCACAGATTACCAGGTGTTTGTCTTATTACATATAGTCATTGCCTGAAGTGATCAGTCTTAACTGTAAAAACCTAACTCTCTGGAGCCTTGCATATCCATGTCAGTTAGGAACCTATAAATATAAAGGTTTAGGCCTTACTTCTTACATATGAGAAATGTAGATGTATTTGGGAAGGAATGGGGGTTTCTCAACGTACTATATACACTGCATGCTGTGTATAGGTAAGTAAATATACAAATACAATACTAGACATGTATCAATTCTGTCACTTGGATGTTATATGTTGCACTAAGTAAATGCAGCTGGAAAAAACAAAAACTGTGTCTGTCTTAACTTCAGACTGCAAAGCAACAAAATGTGATTATTTTAAAGGGGGTTATTCTTTTCCATACCCACTGTATTATAATATTTCAGTGTGATTTAGAATTTCCTCCATCCTCTGCTGTAAGGTAGCACAGCAACATAATAAAGCAGGGTATACACACACAAGGGGAATGAACAAAAAAACCCCAAAACAAAACAACAAATCCATTGGCTGCAAGCGCTGACTGAATGCTGGTTTTCCAGCATGACCGTTCAACAGAAGTCGGTAGGTAGATCAGCTTCTGTTAAACAGAGAAGATTATACACTTACCTAAAGTCAGCAAGTTCTATCTGAACGACTGTACCTGGCTTAAAACCTGCCCCTGTCAATTGCTTAATTGTCCATCTGTTTGGAGTGAAAATCTGTCTCATCTGTCACAAACCTGTGCAAAACTGTCTCTGCAGCTACCAGGATTGCTGGTGCAAGGGGAAACAAATATACAAAAAAACTGTTGCTTAGACTTTGCAAACTGAGAGGTAACCGTACTGTATTTGTGTCTAATATTGTTGGTAATTTGCTTCATACATGTTCCCCAAGCACCAAATTCAGCCAGTTGTACAAAACAAAGAGGAAACTTAAAGGGGTATTAAACCCCAAACCAAAAATGTATTATATTGCATTATACTAATCCTTAGATGTGGTGGCTGAATTAGTTTTCTTTTTTATGCTTTTCCCCTCTGTTTGCACCTGGTGATCTGGCCAGTAACACACTTCCTGTATTAGAGTGTCCCACTCTGGATGAAGGAGCACAGGAAACCTTTGGACAGCAGTATTGTTATTCTGGGGGAGGGGGGTGTTAGATGTACTAGTAGATGTAAATACACTAACAAATTGAAGCCACACTCCAGTTCACACTGCAGTTACACAAGCAGTTACAGCAACAGTTTTTTTTGGGGGGATAAAGAGTTTACATCAGGGTTGTCAGACTCAAGTTCATTGCCGCCTCAGCACTATAGCTACTCCCAAAGGGGCAGTTATATCTGGGGTGTGCTACGTGCAGAGTGCAGGGTTAGGAATGCGTTACGTACAAAGTGCAGGATTCAGAATTATGCTACATACAGAGTGCTGAGTTCAGGAGTGTGCTACCTACAGAGTTCAGAATTCAGGAAAATGTTATTTTCAAAGTTCAGAATTCAGGGGTGTGCTGTGTACAGAGTGCAGGGTTTAGGGGTGTGCCATGCAACTCCAAACCCAACATTTAGCGCCAAAGCTTCCTTGCATTTCTCTCCTACCTGACCCAGCTTTAGTACCTCCCTGTGTAGAAGCCTCTGCCTTGCCTTGTACGGGGATAATTTTCTCTCTCAGATTCTCAAGATCTGTCCCCATTGTGCCCCTCTGTAAGTGTGTGCAGGGATCTGTTAGCCCTGGAGCCACTGAGAGCAAAGTTGTCCCTTGTAAACACAGAAGGCTTCTGTGTTTACAAGTGGGAGCGTAGAGTGGGAGCTGTTGATGGTAGAATGAAGTTCTGCAACATTCCAGCTGCAAAACTGGGTGCGAGGGCCACATGACAAGGCCTGGTGTGCCAGATTCAGCCCACGGGCCTTGTGTTTGACATATGTGATTTAGATGAATAAATAAAAACTGATCATTGTAACCACCCCTGTCAGTGGTAAATAGTTTGTCTCAACCCCGTAACTGCTAATTCTCCAGAACAACGTTTTCTGTTGAAAAACAAAAGACTTTCTGACTAAACCATCAAGTGGAAATAAGGGAAAGAAATCCTAAAAAAGAAAACAAATGCAGCCACCACATCTAAGAATTGATAAGCTGAAACATAATACATGTTAGCTTTTGAGTTTATTACTGCTTTAACTAAACTAGCATATTCTTCATAGTTCCCCAGTAAGAGGCGACTACGGTGTACATTTAGACTTGATTCTGGTTTGGATGAATCAGAGAGCACTTTTTTTGCCACCATATCTTAGGTTACAGCAATAGGGTCTAGAGCTCTAAAGTGGCACCATTTAATCTTCAGCAAAAGCAATGGCTAATGTTTATACTGTGCACCAACTATATCACAGTTTCAACTAAAATTCACTCATCAGAACTGAATCTTAGATACCGTAGTTTTCCCAAATAGGGATTTGTATTTTGACAGCCATAAAAGTCTACTCTGTTACAATGGATCACAAGATCACAAGAACCATGCCTTGATTAAATGACCCAAGCATATGTATTGCAACATTTACACAAATATTTAAAATCTTTTTAACGCACATAATATCTTCTGAATAAGCTGCATTCATTATAAGGAGAAATTATTATAAGTTAGAAAAGATAATTTATAGCAATTAAATATATAGATTTCATCCTTTATTGTTTAAATTAATATAAAATGTTAATTTACTTTGGTATAAAAAAATGTTAATTTATTTTAATGTGTGAAGCTTATAAGTGAAAAGCTTTGATATGGATCTCATATAATTGAATGGCTAGTCAGTTTTGATTTCATGAAAAGTCTTGGTTGCACGCTCCAGTGTTCTTGCCAACTCTGACCTTTAGATTTAGTTCTGACATTTAAGAGGTCTTATTCTGTATGCATTTTTTTTACCTTACTTTATGAGTTCTACTAGACAGGAAATGGACCTGTTTGATGCATTGCTTGAGTCACTTATAAAAGTCACTAAGCAAGCACATAGAGGAAATCATAAAATGAGATTTTTTTTTAAAGCCTAGCCTATAAAACGTAGTTGTGAATGCCGTATGCGGGTCTACATAACGTGCATAGGAAGAAAAGTCTGAAATGTAACAGATTTGGCAACACGGTGCTGAAACAGAGTGCTGCATGTCTCATAAATTAATACAGCAACTCACATCTGTTTTTGTGAAGGAGTCACTCTCAGTTTTTACCATGTTATAAAGCACAGATGTCAGGTGAGCCTAAGAAGGCAAAAGCTAAATGTGGAAAGGTTAAATGTAAAATTACCCAGGGACTATCTTTGGAAAATGGACAATATACAATACTGATATGCATATTGTGTTTAAATGAATATATACAACTTTAAGTTGTTTTTAAATTAAGTAAAAAAAAAAATCAAGAAATGTTCCTCATGACACATCTCTAACCATAACCATTTCTATAGTTGCATGATAATCTGCTCTCAGTTAGCTACTGCTGGTGTTATAGTTAGAACTGCTTTTAGCAGAGAATAAAAAAAGAGTAATGACCCCACCACACCTATGGGTTTTTTTTTCACTGGGCTATCCACAAAAACATACTTACTCACCCAGGGTTCACAGAAGTGTTCAATTATGATCAGCTGCTCCACTGCCACATACCTGGTCTCACACTGCCATCTTCTTCTCTGAAGTCATCAGGAACTGGCTGTTTCTTGTGGGCTCTTGCAGCTGGCCCCGAGATGATGCGAATGCACACTGCAAGTCATCAGGTGGCCAGTTGGAGAAACCAGGAATAAACACCCAAGCCCTGATGATGCACTGCTGCCTACATACTGTAGATGCATTATGAGTATCCCAGGAGGCTGCGGGCAACTGCATAAGTTATTCTCACCTAGGTGAGAATCCAGGAAGTGTGTGGATATGTTCCCCAAAAATGGAATAAAAAAATAAAAATAAAAAAAATAAAGGTCCATTTGTGAAAGAGGAGGAGGGCAGAATATAAATAAAGGGTGCGGGAAGGATGAAATTCTGCTATGGGCTCCTTTTTTTCTGTGTGTCATTGTAGTTACCTGTTTTTTCCTGCACCTAGTATGAATGGGCCCTTAGGTTAGTGCGCTGCAAAAACTGCAAGTAATTCCAGAGAGAGAAACGGAGGTATTATACATTATACTATTCATAATACAACCTAAAATGCGGCTGAAAAATATTTAAGTTGGGGCAGCAAAAAGGCACTTATAAGGCACATAAAGCAACAGGCACATTATGATCCATATAACAGGCTGGTGTGCATTGCGTATGGGCAGTTTGCAGTGTTTTCCTTTTTTCTTTAACTTTATTGAGATGTCACTTTATTCACCTCTATGCACAACAGCGTGTTGTGATGCATTGCCCTGCACTGACGTGTTTTTGTGTGCTGCGATGTGTAAAAATGCAGACATGCTGCAATTTTATGCAGCGCACACATATGATATGAAACGGTACATATAACACAATTATTTTCTATGTGTCCTAGTGTTGAGCCTGCATTTATCCATTGGAAAACTGAAGATGGAAATGCCTGATCTGGCAAGTAACACACCTCCGGTATTAGTGAGATACCATTCTGGAGGAATGAGCACAGGACACAGTGGACAGCAGCATTTTCAGTCTGAGGGGAGTGTTATATATACTAGCAAATTTAAATACATTACGCAAATCAAAGCCAAATTCCAGCTAATACTTTATAAGCAGCTACAGAACACATTGTTTTCCTTTGGGGGGATAAAGGTTTTATATATATATATATATATATATATATATATATATATATATATATATATACTGTAAATAAAAGCTGACCATTGTAGAAAAAAGAAAGCCTAAGGCTACGTTCACACTAGCTTTGTCAGCAGGCATCAGACAGGCGTTTGGGAAGTGTTTTTAACGCTCCTCAAACGCCTATGAAAATTCTGCACATGGCAGCACACAGTGCTGTTCACACTGAAGCGTCGCGACAAAACTGACGCCTCATGTCCAGTCAGGAGGAGGTAAAGCCTCCCATTCAAGTCTATGGTGCTCTTCTCAAACGCCTGGCAGGCGTTTGTGGGGCGGTTACAACACAGTTGCGAGGCGGTTGGCGTTTGCGGAGCGTTAATACCATTTAACTTCATTATAGGCGTTTGTAGTGCGGTTTTAATGCCTGGCAAACGGCTATCAAACGCCTCAAAACTACGCATAGGGCCTGTCTAAAGCCTGTCAAATGCTATAGGGGGGTTTTGCAAGAGTTAGAAATAAAGTCAAGTGTGAACGAACCCTAAAAAATAAAAACAGTGCAGCCATCACATAAAAGCATATTTGCTTTTTATTCTTTGCATACCTGTATTTCTCTTTCTTCCCCATTATTCTCACAGAGGCCATTTTTACTAAGTGCAGATGATTCCATTCTCTTTACCTCCTAGAACTCTGGGTCTCCCCTTGTAACATGTGACAGTACACATCATGAGTGGGAAGGCACTGGTGATGTAGTCTTTCCAAGATGCATCTGTGAAGCCCCTGGTTATATCACCAGTGCCACAAGAAACCGGAAAGTGGAAAAGTAAGATGATGTCATATTAGCACACAGAGCTGCATGCAAATATGATTTTTAGTGTGAGGGAGAGGGGAATGTCCCTTTTGAACTTCAGTCACTCAGTCACTTACCATTTTCAATCCTTATGTTGCTAGCATTAACCACTTTCCTGCCCCCCTATAGCAAAAATACTACTACAGGGCGGCAGGGGGTGCACAATTACGTATATATATGTGATTTTGCATTTCTGGGTAGGGGGCACACACGCGGCCTCACCTGTCGATCACCAGGTCCCGGCTGGTGATTCCCCGCCACCACACGGTGATCGCCGTGTATCACCGACGGGGCAGAGACCTGTATGTAAACAATACAGATCTCTCCCCTGTCAGCTCTTGCACACTGCTTTGTATGGCTTTGTGTGCTTACAGTGTAAAGCACACACAGCACATAGTAATACAGCACACAGTTAACCCTTTGATTACCACAGATGCTAACCCCTTCCTGCCCAGTGTCATTAGTACAGTGGCAGTGCTTTTCATTAACACTGATCACTGTATTGGGTGTCACTGGGGATGTCAGTGGCAGTTAGTCAGTTCCTCCCAGTGTCAGAATGCCCGCCGCAGTCCCACTATAAGTCGCTGATCGCCGCCATTACTAGTATTTAAAAATAAAAAATGCCAGTATCTATATTGCCATTTTTAGCAAAGACATGTAGCAGAATACATTTCAGCCTAAATTTATGATGAAATTTTATTTTTTTAATGTTTTCACTGGATATGTTTTATAGCTAAAAGTAAAAAATATTGGGTTTTTTTTTTTTCAAAATAGGCGGTCTTTTATTTTATAGTGCAAAAAATAAAAACCACAGAGGTGATCAAATACCACCGAAAGAAAGCTCTATTTGTGAGGAAAAAAAGGACATAAGTTTAATTTGGGTGCAGCGTTGCATGACTGCACAATTGTCACTTAAAGTAACGCAGGAAGGGTCAGGAAGGGGGATAAATCCTCTGGAGGGCAAGTGGTTAACCAGAATTCCTTATCTGTGTACATGTTCCATTCAGTGACTTAGAGACTGTGGAAGTTGCAGTATCACCCTCACAATCATTGAACTGATATTCTGAATAGATGGAATGAGCAATGACAACCTGAAAAAAAATCTCTCATTATAGGTGTAAATTAATGCTGGCAACCTGCTTCTGTGCCAGAAAGTCACATTATTGTTATTATTATTATTACTACTACCTCATTATTATTGTTACTACTACCTCATTCAAAGTTTTAGGCCCCTTTCACATGAAGGGCCCAATCAGGTCCACCTGTCAATTTTTCAGGTGGCTCTGATCGGATGGTCCACTCACCCATATGGACCAGCAGGGGTAAATGGACTTGTGTTCATTTATACCCACCTACCTCCGGTCTGCTAAAAGAAAAAAAAAAACAGGAGAAGATTTGTTCTTTTGCATCTAGGATTGGAGGCTAGTCGAGTGTAAACAGACAGCTGAGCCTGTTTACACTCTGCTGCCCACAGAGTACAGTGGGCTCTGTCCTTGTCCAATCTGCATAAACTGAAGGGACCCGGATCTGTCATCCATCCACTCTGCTGTGATCAGCAGGGGATCAGCAAACAGATCCCCTCCTGATCAAAATTGGGTTTGCCCCATGTGAAAGGGGCTTTATTGACATGCACTACTATTCCACAGCTGCTTCATGCAGGAATAAAATAATGTAAAAAATGTTTAAAAAAAAAAAGGATTAAAGAGATAAACATATTTGTGCAAGTCACAACGTATCAACTGTTCATTTATATGATGGCTCCACTTGCAACCATTCATACAATCATTATCAAATTGGCTAAAGCTGTTCTATGCATATCTTACTATGATGTGAATAAATAACCAAGGGAGGCACTGGAAGTCACACAGATCTCAAGTCTGTCAAGGCACCCAAAGAACTGGGGACTTCCTAAATAGACATTTTGGTAGTGTAGCACCTGTACCTAAAATATATATTTACCAAAACCTCTTTGATTCTCTGCAGCTTTAATCACAGTAACATATGATGGAATCAGCGTGATAGTCTTCAGTCGTTGAGGCTTCACAGCTCTCGCAGGTCTTACAGCAGACCACAACGGGGACAAAGAATTTAAAGATTTGGTGTAGATGGACCCTGCTCCACACCTACCTATAGGTCCATAGGCATGTTAAAGGACATGCACACATTAAAACAAAGTACACTCATTCTTTTTGCCCAATTCCCCCTAAACCTAACCAAGCCTTCCCTTCACAGATGCATACTTACCTCAACCCCATGGCTGTGCTTCCTCTGTTTGCATCCAACACCACAAGTCTTGGCATAGTCTGCACATTACAGCCCTCTAGAGTTATGTAGGACAAGCTCCCCTAATCTTGGGCTTCAGGACACAGCCCAATAAAAGTCAGGAATAAAAGCATGGCCAGGACAGTGGTGACTTGTGGCACTGGATGTAAACAAATACCGATGGCCATTTAAAACCCCTATGAAGTCAGAGAAATGCAGCCACACATTGTACTAACAACATCCACTTTCCTCTTACAGAAGTTGTGTAAGGTCTCTGAATACACAGTCTAAACAGCACTGTAACACACACACACACACACACACGGTCAGCCCCTCACCCCTTCCTCTACATTATAAGCCTGGGTGAGGACACGAATGATGACTCTTATTCTGCTATCTCAGAATAGACCACTGCAGTCTACAGCATTTTTAGCAAAAAGGGTTTTTCCAAACAAAAATCAATATCACAAATCATAACATGAAGGGGTACAGGACTTTAAAAAGATAATACACAGAAGTCTAGGGTCTTAAAAACAATAAACATGCATACTCACCTCTCTGCTGCACCATCTCCAGGACAGAGAGTTGAGTGATCACCTGATTAAAGGATATGCTCACCTTTGGGAACATGTTACATATTCCACCCATTTATAGGGTGGAACATGTAACATGTTCCCATAGCTGCAGCGGTGTCTGCCGCCCCCTTCCCTCTGAGAGATAGTACAGGGAGAAGTTTCCCCATACTATCTGTTAGATTTGAAAACAGCACATCTGTGGGCTTGTAGTTTTCAATGAATTACCACGGTGCTGTGGAGCGCCATGGTAGTTCATTGAAGCTTCCTGTCAGAATATCTGCTTGACTGTACATCCCGTACGGCAAGCAGATATTCTGACAGGTCTGCAAGAGACCTGCTTGTTATCTGTGATCTACTGATTGCTGGTGCAATACTTTCCAGGCTCCTTTGGACAAAAATAATAAATGCATATTTTTTTACATGCAAAAAAATGTGCATTTATTATTTTTGTCCAAAAAGTGAACTTATCCTTTAAACAGCCTTTAGTCTTTGGTTGGCCATACATTATACAATTTGTTTGAGAATTTTGCTTTAGATTTACCAAAAATCATATAATATGAGGTCAAACCTAAATAACACTTTCAATTGTATCCAATTAGGCAGGCCCTTGCACTACATAGTTGAAGGTAAATCTAAAGGAAATTGGGCAGAAATTGGACAGAAAATTGTATAGTGTATGGCCAGCCTTAGCTACCAGTGGCCCTTCAACTGGAATTTCTGAATGGAGAGACATATAGAGGAGGGGGTGGGCACTGTTGGCCATACACTGATAGGCAGAGTTAGCTGTGCTGATGAAAAAATGGTGAGAATCCTTTTTGACCACAGCATCAGCCACTACTGGGCAAGAGCCCACTATTGACTGACTTTAGGTCACAGGAGTACATACAGTAGGTAAATGTACTTTGGTGACCAAAAAGATGAGCACAGCCAAAAGAAATGTTTGGCTTTTTTTAATGTGTGACAATGACAGACATTAATTTGCAAAAAATCTTGATCAGAGCTATGAAAAATATTGTTCACCATGAAATACTTCGCTATCATAAAATATCAGCAAAACACTTATTTTTTTTCCATGCAATCTAGGTAAGCAACCAATACATCCAAGTCTATATTTTAGAATCTTTACATGTAGTGCTGACTTTACCTGTCAAACATATGCACATATTAATTATGTAAGCTCAAGCTGAAGACTAACCAGCTTTCCAACAGACACACATACTGTCTGAAATGTCTATACTGCATAATAAGGCCCAGCAAGTATAATTGGTGCACTAAAGAGTAATAGCTGTCAAGGGAGACGCTAAATCTAAACATGCAGATGCTGAAGTCTCAGACGGGTAATTCAGAAACTTGAGGGAGCAGGTCATGTGGAAATGTCCTGACAAAACATATCTGCATCTCTGTTAAATTATAAATGCAGCGAAGCACTAAGTGTGCATGCTTCAAGTGACTGTTTTTGTTCCACTCACTTTACAGCTCTAGTACATGAATAATAAAAGGTAACCGATCACAATCTCCTCAAACAGCAGCCTGTTTAAGTTTGTTTCTGTAGAAATAAACTTTTCCGATACATGATGCGTAACATACATTTACCATTGCAAGCTGGCAATGTTCACTTGTTTATTTAACTTTTTACTGACTATGGGCATTAACTATAATATTGTGGGTCATTCCTGCCAACTGCCAAAGGCTGTAGATCTATTGCGTTCGTTTCCCCTATGATGTGCATTCCTGCATGTGCCTAACAGTCCCCAAGGTTGTGCCCAGACCTAATCAAAGTGGATCCAAACCAGGGGCGGACTGACCATTTGGAAACTCGGGCGCTGCCCCATGAGATGCCCCTGGTACCTTTTTCATAGGCTTTTTTGAGTTTGGGCAAGGACACAGGGGCCCCATGATCCCCTATTGCCCGGGGGCCCCAGGAGTTATCAGTCCGCCCCTGCTCCAAGCAACATAATATTCTGATTGGTTGGTGATCCTGTATAAAAGCATTGTTAAAGAAACACTGCTTTGCCGCTAAGCATTTTGCTCTCTCTGCTGATTATTTGATATACTTTGTTATATTGTTTACATATTCAGCAAGTGCAGTAGAGCAGTATATGAGTGTATGGCTTCTTGCATGGGGGCTGTCTATCTGCAGTGCGTCTCTCCTGGCACATTAACCACTTGCCCTCCTAAGGATTTACCCCCCTTCCTGACCAGGCCATTTTGTGTGTTACAGCGCTGCGTTACTTTAACTGACAATTGCGTGGTCATGCCATGCTGCACCCAAATGAAATGTATGTAATTTTTCCCACAAATTGAGCTTTCAGTGATATTGGATCGCCTGTGCGGTTTTTATTTTTTGCGCTATAGAAAAAAAATAGACCGAAAATTTTGAGAAAAAAAACTATATTTTTGACTTTTTGCTATTAAACATGTTCAGTAAAAAAAAATTTAAAAATCAAATTTCATGATATATTTAAGCCAAAATGTATTCTGCTACATGTCTTTGCTAAAAAAAAATCCCAATAAGTATAAATTAATTGGTTTACGTGAAGGTAATATCATTTACAAATGGCGATATAGATAGTGGAATAGTTTTTTTTCACTAGTAATGGAGGTGATCAGTGACTTATAGCAGGACTGCAGCGGACATTCTGACACTGGGAGGAACTGAGTTGGTGTCACTGACATCCCCAGTGACACCAATACAGTGATCAGTGCTAAAAAGCACTGACACTGTACTAATGCACTGGGCAGGAAGGGGTTAATATGAGGGCAATCAAAGTGTTAACTGTGTACTGGGAGTGTTTTACTAAGGGGCCGTGTCACCGTGCTTCCCTGTAAGCACACTGCTTTGGATGGTTGTGCTGTGCACAGCCATCCAAAGCAATGTACCCGAGTTGACAGGGAGAACTGTTAGTAAACAAAACAGTCCTCCTCCCTGTCGGAGATGCTCGGTAATCACCGGGCGCCGGTGGGTAATCACCTGCTGGGACCCTGTGATTGACAGCCGCAGCCGCAAATGGCAGCGTGGGTAGTGCACGTGGCTCACACATGCCCCCTACCCGGTAATGCAAAATCACGTATATGTACACACATATACATGTACACCCGTGTCGCCCTGTAGTAGTATTTCTGCTATAGGGCAGATGGGAAGCACTTAAGGCACCTGGAAGGGACAGGTGCAGCATCCAGCCCTACTGAAGACAGCTAGTCAGTCTATGGCAGGCTGCAGCTGAACAGGCATGAACACTCTACTTAGTACTAACGTTTAGGGTCCTGTGCATTCAGGTGCGAGATTCCAGAACGCAGGTCTTACATAGAAGTCAAAGTCTGAAGTCCGAGGCTGAAGTTGAGGTGTTCAAATTAGCTCACACACAAAAATGAGCCATTTTCCTGCACAGTTTAGTGTCCATTTTATATGGATAGTGCCTTATGTTTTTAGTAGAGGTGCACCAAAATGAAAATTCTGGACCGAAATCGAATTTTCAGGATGCACTTGGCCAAAAACTAAAGCTAAAGCCGAAATAGGACACGTTTTAAAAAAATATATGTATTGAAGTCAATTGGACTCGATTTTGCATTTAAGTCAATGGGATGCAATTTTGCATTTAAGTCAATAGGGGGGCGTTTTTACATTAAAGTCAGCAGGATGCGATTTTGCATTGAAGTGAATGGGATGCAATTTTGCAGTGAAGTCAAGGATGCAATTTTGCATTATTATTATACAGGATTTATAGAGAGCCAACAGTTTACACAGCACTTTACAACATAAGAGAAGACAGTACAATTACAATACAATTTAATACAGGAGGGCCCTGCATTGAAGTCAATGAGATGCGATTTTCCTTTGAAGTCAATTATCATTATAGGCACCTTTTTTTTTTCCTATCGGTAATTGCTGATAACTCTATTTTTGCGATCATTTTCGGCGGCCGAGATATTGGTGCATCACTGGTTTCTACAAACACACAAATGTGAATGAGCCCTCAGTCCCATTATGTGCAAAATCACTTGATACCTGTCCTGGGGTGATTGAGCATCTCTCTAGATTTCTACTGTACTGAGGGAATGTATAGTATGTGACAATGTAGTCAAGTCTATCTGACTGGGGGGCATGCTGGAGATCTCTCCAACCTTCCCCCAGGTGAAGCCTTCTTTTTTGGACATACACAGCTAAGAAGTATAGTATTTAAGAGACTCTGTTAAGGGAAAACACAATTCTGAGTTAGCCCAAGAAACCATTTTTTGTGAAAAGAAAATAGGTGAGCATTTTGTTTTCATACTGAAGAATCTCCCGGTAAAGTTTAGCCCTTCTCTTGTCAATTTATGTTCTGTTCCCTGTCTCAGCAGCACCATTCCATGTCCACAGGTACACTCATTACTTCCCTCATTCAACCCCGCTATTATAGACAAGGTTGTTAAACATTTTTCAAACACCCACTTAACCAACTACCCCCTGGACCCTGTTCTCTCACAAATGCTGCAACCACTCTCTGGCTCTATCCTACACTCTCTAACTCACAATCTCTCCCTCTCTTCTGGCATTTTCCACAACTCTAAAACATGCACTAGTCAACTCCATACTTAAGAAGCACTCATTAAACCCCACCAATCCAATCAACATGCACCCCATCTCTTTGCTCCTCATTTCCTCTAAATTCCTTGACCATCTAGTCTACAACCAACTGAGCGACTACCTCACTGAAAATAACCTCTTTGATCCCATTCAGTCTGCATTTCACCCTCAAAACTGCACAACTGCTTTCATAAAACTCAATAACGACCTACTGACGGTTAAAACCAATGGACACTGTTCTGTACTGCTACTCCTGGACCTCTCTGCTGCCTTTGAAAGAGTGGACCATCCCCTCCTCATAAAACTCCACTCCTTCGGTCTCCGTAATTGTTCCTTGTGCTGGCTCATATCCTACTTATCCCACCGCACCTTCAGCATCCCTTACAATTTTACTTCCTGCTCTTCTCTTCCTTTCCCTGTCAGGGTCCCCCAAGATTCTGTACTTGGATCTCTCCTATTCTCAATTTACACCTCCTTCCTGAGTCAGTTGATAACTTCCCATGACTTCTAATACCATTTCTACACTGATAACATCCATATCTATCTCTCTACCCCACAGATCACTCCATCAGTCTCCACACACGTCACTAATTTACAAACAGACATATCTGCCTGGATATGACCCTTCCTCAAACTCAATCTATCCAAAACTGAGCTCATAATATTTCCTCTCACATGCACCTCATTCCCCAACTTCTCTGTCAAGATCGATGGCACAACCATCAACGTGTCCCCGCATGTCAAGGTGCTAGGTGTACTCCTGGACCCTGAACTATCCTTTCAGTCCCACATCCAATCACTGTCCAAAGCATGCCACCTCTAGCTATGCAACATCTCCAAAATACGTCCCTTCCTAACCAATGACACCACAAAGCTTCTTATTCACTCCCTGGTCATCTCTCCCCTTGATTACTGCAACTTCCTTATCACTGGCTTACCTTTACACAGGCTATGCTCCTTCAGTCCATCATGAATACTGCTGCCAGACTTATCCACCTTACCAACTGTTCAGTGTCTGCTACTCCTCTCTGCCAACCCCTCCATAGGCTTCCACTCACCCAATGAATTAAATTCAAAATACTAACAACTTACAAAACCACCTACAGCCCTGCCCCAGCTTCATCACTAACCTAGTCTCAAAATACCAACAAAATCATTCACTTCATTCCTCCCAAGACCTTCTGCCCTCTAGTTCCCTTGTCACTTCCTCCCATGCTCGCCTCCAGGACTTTTCCTGAGCCTCTCCCATCCTATGGAATTCCCTACTCCAATCTGTCCGACTGTCTCCTACTTTGTCTACTTTTAGACAATCCCTGAAAAACCCTCCACTTTAGGAAGCCTATCCTGTCCCTATCTAATAACTGTACCTTTATTTTCTCCGTCAGCTCATTCCCTACAATTACTACCACTTGTATCATTTGACCCTCCCTTTTAAATTGTAACCTCTAACGAGCAGGGCCCACTCATTCCTCCTGTATTGAATTGTATTGTACAGTGCCTGAAAAAGTATTTATACCTCTTGAAATTTTCCACACTGTGTCATGTTACAACCAAAAACGAAAATATATCTTATTGGGATTTTATGTGATAGACCAACACAAAGTGGCAAAGTGAAGTGGAAGGAAAATGATAAATGGTTTTCAAACTTTTTTACAAATAAATATCTGAAAAGTGTGGTGTGCATTTGTACTCAGTCAATACTTTGTAGAACCACCTTTCGCTGCAATTACAGCTGCAAGTCTTTTTGGGTATATCTCTACCAGCTTTGCACATCTAGAGAGTGAAATTTTTCCTCAATTCGCAATTTCTCAACTGGATTTAGGTCTGGACTTTGACTGGCCCATTCTAACACATGACTATGCTTTGATCTAAACCATTCCATTGTAGCTCTGGCTGTATGTTTTGGGTCGTTGTCCTGCTGGAAGGTGAACCTCCGCCCCAGTCTCAAGTCATTTGCAGACTCTAAAAGGTTTTCCTCTAAGATTGCCCTGTATTTGGCTCCACCCATCTTCAAATCAACTCTGACCAGCTTCCCTATCTCTGAAAAGCATCACCACAACATGATGCTTCCACCACCATGTAGGGAAGGTGTGTTCAGGGTGATGTGCAGTGTTAGTTTTCCGCCACACGTAGTGTTTTGCTTTTAGGCCAAAAAGTTCAATTTTGGTGTCATCTGACCAGAGCACCTTCTTCCACGTTTGCTGTTTCCCCCACATGGCTTCTTGCAAACTGTAAACGGGACTTCTTATGAGATTCTTTAAACAATGGCTTTCTTCTTGCCACTCTTCCATAAAGGCCAGATTTGTGGAGTGCATGACTAAAAGTTTTCCTGTGGACAGATTTTCCTACCTGAGCTGTGGATCTCTGCAGCTCCTCCAGAGTTACAATGGGCCTCTTGGCTGCTTCTCTGAATAATTCTCTCCTTGCACAGCCTGTCAGTTTAGGTGCCATACTCTTTCCATTTTTGGATGATAGATTGAACAGTACTCCGTGAGATGTTCAAAGCTTGGGATATTTTTTCATAACCTAATCCTTCTTTAAACTTCTCCACAACTTTATCCGTGGCCTGTCTTGAGTGTTCCTTGGTCTTCATCATGCTAATTGTTCACTAATTTTCTCTAACAAACCTCTGAGGGCTTCACAGAAAGCTGTATTTATACTGAGATTAAATTGCACATAGGTGGACTCTTTTTACTTATTAGGTGACTTCTGAAGGCAATTGGTTCCACTAGATTTTAGTTAGGGATATCAGAGTAAAGAGGGCAGAATACAAATACACGCCACACTTTTCAGATATTGATTTGTAAAACATTTTTAAAACCTTTTATCATTTTCCTTCTACTTCACAATCATGTGCCACTTTGTATTGGTCTATCACATAAAATCCCAATAAAATAAATTTACGTTTTTGGTTGTAACATGCAAAATGTGGAAAATTTCAAGAGGTATGTAACTGTACTGTCTGCCCTCATGTTGTAAAGCGCTGAGCAAACTGTTGGTGCTATATAAATCCTGTATAATAATAATAATACAAATAATAGCTCTCACCTTGTAAAACAAGCCATTCAGTTTAATAGAGAAATGAAAGCCAAAACATTTGTGTATATTTAAAAAAATATATTAATACCCTTTTCTTTCCTTTTTTAGAAATGATCACTTACCCTCTGTTCTCAGCTGCATAAGAATCTTAGAGAGCTGGGGGAGCAGAAACAGTGGCACACTGGGGCAAAGCAGGATAAGTTCCAGCATAGCTAGAAAACTTACCACATTGTGATTTTATGCTTAATGTGGTCAGTTTTTAATAGAAATGCAGAGGGACTGGCGGGAACACCAGGGATTTCACACAAAGGAAACAAAACAGAGGGAGGAAGAGAACAGGATGAATTGTATCACAAGTACGGTACATGGTACAGCAAGCACATACTGTGTCTGGAATATGAAATGCTGGGTTTACACATTCTGTAAGGGATGTGTGTAAGAAGAAGGTGAGAGTATGGTGACTGTACATGGTTAAAGTACACAAAGGAAGATGTGAGGGGTCTGATGTCCTTAAAGTATTAATAAAGCTAAAAATATTTTTACCTTAATGCATTCCTTGCATTCTGCATCTTTTCTCCCCTCGCATCCTCTTCACACAGGACTCGAGCAGCAGCAGGAGCCATTCAATGTCAATGAAATTATTGAGGAAGAAGTGGGGGGCAGGGCTACATCCCACTGTGTATGTCTATGGAGTGCGGCTCCATAGACACACAGCTGGGGAGGCTGCGGACACTGTGTGCCCCCATAGCAGCTGTATGCTATAGGGACACACAAAAAGTAGGAGAAGCTAGGATCGCCAGTGGGGGACCCGAGAAGAGGAGGATTGGGGCCACTCTGTGCACCTGCACAGAGCAGGCGAGTGTAACATGTTTTTTATTTTAATTTAAAAAATAAATCAGACTTAAGTAACACTTTAAGTTTATTCAGGGTAAGGAATCAGCAAACAACTAGCAAATTAGTTGAAACGGTCTCTTGCAGAAGAAATAAATTCTGCCCATGAGAAGTGTATCTGGGACATGGACGGAAGCTGACTTACTTGTGAATGGAAGTTGCGACATCATTAAGAACAATGCAGGGTCCATAGCCCTACATTGGACTTCAGGACACCAAGGAAAACTTGAATGCTGGAGCATAGGGGAGCGCTGTCTGCTGCAGGAGAAGAGGATTAGGTAAGGTAAAATGTTTTTCTGGTCTCCTTGACAGAAACAAGCAGGTAACCCTTGCCATGTGGGTGCAGACACACTACAAGGGAGGAATTATAGCCCTTATTTACACCTGAGCTTTTTGTAGCTCAAAGCTCCAAAACACCCAACAATTAAAGTCAAATGCTTTTCAATTGTCCCTGTTCACATTTGGGCATTCATTCAACTGTAGCTCAATGGCTGAAGATCAAAATGGTACATGAGCTACATTTGATGCAGAATAGAGTGTTTTTGGCCTCATTAACTTTAATGAGGGTGCACAAAAAAAATAGCAAAAAATATGCGATATGCACATTTCAGATGTTATCATAATTAAAGTCTATGTGGCCAAAACAAGCTCCTGGATGACACTACACACTTAAAAACGTGAAAAACATGCACAAAAAGAACGCCTCAAAACATCTATATACGCTATGTCAATGTTTGAACGATGGCTAATTCAACACTAGGGAAATTAACTCTGCCTCTTCCCTAATGCAGAAGTAAACAAAACCAAGCAATACAAAAAAACAAGACACCAGCACAAGGGATCTAAGTGTAGTAAAAACAATTGGTATTTATTGACAAATAAATAAAAATCTGATGCACTCACAAAGAACACTCTGCCTGACAGCAGTCAGGGTTCCATTGTCTAGCCCAGCAATGGGCAAACTACGGCCCGCGGGCCGTATACGGCCCGGCGGACCTTTTAATCCGGCCCGCGGAGAACGCTCCTATCACATTCCGCCCTGAAGACCGGTGTAGCATGAAAATCTGTCTCCTATGAGGATCTGTCCCCCTCGACGGAATCTGCGCATGTGCCGGAGATCGCCGATCGGCTGCTAATGCCTGAAACTGGCACATGCGCAGATACGTCGAGGGGGACAGATCCTCATAGGAGACAGATTTTCATGCTACATCAGAAAGACGCGGTAGCACGGCGAGAGGAACGCGCGGAGCAAAGGTAAGTGAATTGACACAGGGGGGACTTGGGGACTTAATATGGGGGATGAATTAATATGGGGAATGAATTGCTATATGGGGGATGAATTACTATATGGGGGATGAATTACTATATGGGGGATGAATTACTATGGGGGATGAATTACTATATGGGGGATGAATTACTATGGGGGATGAATTAATATGGGGAATGAATTACTATATGGAGGATGAATTACTATATTGGGGATGAATTACTATATGGGGGATGAATTACTATGGGGGATGAATTACTATATGGGGGATGAATTACTATATGGGGGATGAATTAATATGGGGAATGAATTACTATATGGAGGATGAATTACTATATTGGGGATGAATTACTATATGGGGGATGAATTACTATGGGGGATGAATTACTATATGGGGGATGAATTACTATATGGGGGATGAATTACTATGGGGGATGAATTACTATATGGGGGATGAATTACTATGGGGGATGAATTACTATGGGGGATGAATTACTATATGGGGGATGAATTACTATGGGGGATGAATTACTATGGGGGATGAATTACTATAGGGGGGATGAATTACTATGGGGGATGAATTACTATAGTAGGGATGAATTACTATATGGGGGATGAATTACTATATGGGGGATGAATTACTATATGGGGAATGAATTACTATGGGGGATGAATTACTATGCTTACTATGGGGGATGAATTACTATATGGGGGATGAATTACTATGGGGGATGAATTACTATATGGGGGATGAATTACTATATGGGGGATTAATTACTATGCTTACTATGGGGGAATATTACTATACTTACTATGGATGACACATACACATCATTCATGTACTCTTGGTCCGGCCCCCGGGTCCAATATATGAACCCATTGCGGCCCTCAAGTCAAAAAGTTTGCCCACCCCTGGTCTAGCCTGTAGAGGTGTGTGCGTCCCTCCATGAATATGCCTCCCCAGACCATCACTGACCCACCACCAAAATGGTCATGCTGAACGATGTTACAGGCAGTATAATGTTCTTCACGGTTTCTTCCCTTTCACATCTGTCACATGTGCTCAGGGTGAACCTGCTCTCATCTGGGAAAAACACAGGGTGCCAATGGTGGACCTGTCAATTCTGGTGTTCAATGGCAAATGCCAATCAAGCTCTATGGTACCAGGCAGTGATCATAGGGCCCACTAGAGGACATCGGGCCCTCAGGCCATCCTGTTTCTGATTGTTTGGTCAGAGACAATCACATCAGTGGCCTGCTGGAGGTAAATGTGCAGGGCTCTGGCAGTGCTCATCCTGTTCCTTCTTGCACAAAGGAGCAGATACCGGTCCTGCTGATAACTTAAGGACCTTCTGCGGCCCTGTCCAGCTCTCCTCGAGTAAGTGCCTGTCTCCTGGAGTCTCCTCCATGCTCTTGAATCTGTGCTGGGAGAGACAGTAAACCTTCTGGCAATGGCATACATTGATGTGCCATCCTGGGAGGAGTTGGACTGCCTGTGCAACCTCTTTAGGGTCCAGATATCTCCTCATGGCAATGGCACATATTGATGGAGACACTGACCCTAGCCAAATGCAAAACTAGTGAAAAACAATCAGAAAAGATGAGTAGGGAAAAATATCCATGGCCTC
Source organism: Staurois parvus (assembly GCF_062004578.1). Taxonomy (NCBI): domain Eukaryota; kingdom Metazoa; phylum Chordata; class Amphibia; order Anura; family Ranidae; genus Staurois; species Staurois parvus. The sequence goes on from NW_028317968.1 coordinate 233,304, forward strand.
CACTTGTAAAACCAGTCCTGTTTTGGGGGTCATCTCACTGTTGCCCATCTAGTGCACCTGTTGTTAATTTCATTAACACCAAAGCAGTTGAAGCTGATTAACAACTCCCTCTGCTAACTTAACTGACCGGATAAATATCCCAGGAGTTTAACTGACTTGATGCTATACTCTGATTAAAAAGTCTTCCTTTAATTTTTTTGAGCAATATATATATATATATATACACACACACACAGTATATATATATATATATACACATACACACACAACCACACACACACCGGCCACTTTATTAGTACACCTGATCAGTTGTTGGAGTGCAGCATGGAGAAATTCTGGAAGGTTGCAGAGCTTAAATTTTGATTCTTTCTGTATAATAGTCCTCGTATTTACAACTTACAGTGATAGTGAACTTATGCTTTCCACACATAGGGCAATGAAACAGGTTAATTTACCTGCTTATCACCCCCTATCCCTTCCTTCACATCCCCAGCTTCCATTTGCTCCCCTACTGTAGAAAATAAGCAGTACAGAACTTCTGAGTATGGCAGAGAATGTGACTATCTCCTTTTCATGATGCAGTGCTGGATTTCAGAGCAGTCAATCACCAGGCACACATCTTGTAACATGGGGCGAGAGGGGGAGAGGGGACAGTCCTAAGAAAGCTCTAACTTGACTTCAACTTTACTGGATGATTTTCAGTGAATAGACTGGAATGGCAGGCAGGCGAAGGGATGGTAAATATAAACAACTAGGGGAGGGGAATATAATTAAGTGAATTTGGTGGGTTACCCTTCATGGCCAATGCACTAATTAACTTGAAGCCTTTGATCAGCTGTACTATGAAACATGGACTGGGATGACAATCAAACTATATTTATTTTATCTGAATTTTCCTTTTGGTTATAAAGCAATTAATTATTAAATGCTTTAACATAGTGTCTGTAGCTGTGCTTTTAACAAATGAAACCTTCTAGGGATCAAAGAGCTGAACAGATGAAGTAGAAATGTTCTTATTGTTTATGTTATCTGATATAATTGTAACATACAGTATATGGTGTGCTCATGAGATCTTTGCTATTATAACATGCATGTGTTGACTTTTTTTTTAGCTGGACAGTTTGACCAAACCAAATGAATATAATGTATGCACAGCACATTTAGAGCAATTAGGGATTGTGAAGGGCTAGCACAGCCAGAGATGATATTTTTTCTAGTTTGGCTTTATCTGGAACATTAGTTATCAATTTGGGGGTTCACTTTAATGACAACATGAAAGTATGTTGCCACTGCTTGGTTCCCACTAGTGTAATGGCAGTGGAACACAGGCCACACCTTTCTACTGATCACAAGAGAGTCGTGTCTTACTGGGATACAATAGGTTGTCACTACATTAGACTAGTAATTAAACTCACCCCTGACTTTTTGAACCTAATTCCTGCAATCCCCATTTTTTATGTTCAATAATTTTTTTTTGTTTTCACAACCTTGACAGGGCACGCAGGCCAATGATAAAATAGTGGTCAGACATTGCCGACTGTAGACAGTGTAATGCAAGAAGGAATGGCCAGTATATGACCACAGGGCTCTAGCACAGTGTCAATTGGTGCGTAATTGAGAAAGAGAAGTGAGTAGAGAGAGAAAGAAGGGGGAAGGCTTAATGGTATCACTTCAGCTTTGGGTAAGTAGAATGACCGCTCACAGATCTAGAAGATGGCAATCAAAGTCCACATGCATGAATTTCAAGAGCCACCTGGAGAGTGTAAAATTGGGTGCAACTCTGTACAGAAAACATCCAGGTTTCATTGGCAAAGCTTAACTAAACAAGCTGAAGTTAGAAGCTGATTGGCTACTAAGCACAGCTGCACCAGCTTTTTTACTGACCAGGTTTAGTAAATCAACCCCATGGTGTCAGTAAGGCTGGCCATACATTATACAATTTTCTTATTCAATTTCCTTTAGATTTATATTCAACTATCTAGCAAAAGGGCCTTCCTGATAGCATACAAATTGAAAGTGTTTAGGTTTAACCTCATATTATATAGTTTTGGTAAATTTAAAGGAAAATTGTATAGTGTACAGCCAGCCTACGCTTAGCCGTAAATTTATCGTTCATGAGCATCCAGTTCCTTAGATTTTACCACATCCCCTATTTTTTAATACACATTTTACTTCAATACAATACCCACAAAAACACTTCCACAGAAATAGAGTATCTCCACACCAGTATACACGGGGGATGTCAGCCTCAACAGCTCAGGTTCCTGTACACTTCCAAAGCATTAAATTCGAAGAGAGAGCCAACAACAATCCTTTAGAATACTTTATTTGGTAAAAGATAAGAGATCTGGGCCATCCAAATAAACCCAGTAGAATGTTAATGCCTTTTTGCCGAAGCCTTAGGGCTCTTTCACACGAGTGGACCAATGGGGTCCGCCTGGCTGTTTTTTAGGCGGACCAAATTGGTCCATCCATAGGTATCTATGGACTGGCAGGTGTCAGTGGACAATAGTCCTGTACGCCAAAAATAGATGGATGGGGATCTGTGTCCAGCGGATCGGATGATAATCAGGTGGATACGGACAGGCGGTCTGTTTTCATCAGACCGTCCCATTGAAATCAGCAGGAAGTGACTGTGCCCACTCTGCAGCAGCAGAGCAGACAGAGACCTGTTATCCGTTTGCTCAGCGGGGATCAGCGGAGAGATCCCCCGCTGAGCAGGTGGATCATGCTGACAGATACGCCCCATCTGAAAGGGGCCTAAAACATAGCTAATCTGGACAGTATACAGTAGATTAGCCATGACTAGGGCTTCTGTTGAAAAGCAATGCGGGCTTTGTTTGGATGCCTCAGATTGTTTATCCAAATAAGTACTGTAAAGAATTGATATTGACATCCAGCCATCTCTTCGAATTTTCAGCTTTCACATAAAGGGCAGATTGATACATAAATAATGGATCCACTGGCCATGAAATATTGGTGGAGTGAGAAAATTACACTCAACATCATTACTGCACTCTGCTCACTGAATTTCTCAGTTTGAGCCATACAGCATGTTAGAGATTTCCTATACTGTATATTTCTAGGCCATTGTACAATCTACAAAAGGAACATAACAGGACAGAAACATGGAACTTGCCTTTGCAGACTTGTATTGAAGATTCCTATTCCAAAGCTATTGTCCCTATACTTGCTTTACTAGTTGTTGAGTGACTCACCTGGAACAAGCAACTGCATATCAGGTGTCAGGATGGCTGCCTGAAATATGCACCTTCAATACCTCACCTATTTCTTTCCTGAAAGGTTCCCTTTAATGAGGATCTTTCAGTAACTTTACAGGTCTGCATTAATAAATTCCTGACATGTCACAATATAATGATATCATTTTTCAGAAACACTCCACATTTTATGATGCACACACACCATATGTATTTTATTCAGGGTCTGAGTACAGCAGGATCCTGTATAAAAAGTTATCCTTACACTGCACAAGTGTAATGACTGTGATAATGTATACATGCCTACAGTGTATAGCATAAATAGACCCTTCTGGCTGCCGCCACTGATCAGGGCTGTCATGTCAATTTCAACAATATGTAGCCAATGATGGATCCACCGCTCTTTACACACTGTTGATGTTTACTTGTGGGCGCTGGAAGAGTCATTCATGCTGTAAGGCAGAGGTCCTCAAACTTTTTAAACAGGGGGCCAGTTCACTGTCCCTCAAACCGTTGGAGAGTCGGACAATAGTTTAAGAAAAAAAAAAACTATGAACAAATGCGGACACAGTACAGGAGATGACCAGAGACTGCGGACATACTACAGGAGATGACCAGAGACTGCGGACATACTACAGGAGATGACCAGAGACTGCAGACACAGTACAGGAGATGACCAGAGACTGCGGACACAGTACAGGAGATGACCAGAGACTGCAGACACAGTACAGGAGATGACCAGAGACTACGGACATAGTACAGGAGATGACCAGAGCCTGCGGACATAGTACAGGAGATGACCAGAGACTGCGGACATAGTGCAGGAAATGACCAGAGACTGCGGACACAGTACAGGAGATGACCAGAGACTGCGGACACAGTACAGGAGATGACCAAAGACTGCGGACATACTACAGGAGATGACCAGAGACTGCAGACACAGTACAGGAGATGACCAGAGACTGCGGACATAGTACAGGAGATGACCAGAGACTGCAGACACAGTACAGGAGATGACCAGAGACTACGGACACAGTACAGGAGATGACCAGAGACTGCGGACATAGTACAGGAGATGACCAGAGACTGCGGACACAGTACAGGAGATGACCAGAGACTGCAGACACAGTACAGGAGATGACCAGAGACTGCAGACACAGTACAGGAGATGACCAGAGACTGCGGACATAGTACAGGAGATGACCAGAGACTGCAGACACAGTACAGGAGATGACCAGAGACTACGGACATAGTACAGGAGATGACCAGAGACTGCGGACACAGTACAGGAGATGACCAGAGACTGCAGACACAGTACAGGAGATAACCAGAGACTGCCGACATAGTACAGGAGATGACCAGAGACAGCGGACGGTACAGGAGATGACCAGAGACTGCAGACATAGTACAGGAGATGACCAGAGACTGCGGACATAGTACAGGAGATGACCAGAGACTGCGGACACAGTACAGGAGATGACCAGAGACTGCCGACATAGTACAGGAGATGACCAGAGACTGCGGACACAGTACAGAAAATGACCAGAGAATGCAGACAGTACAGGAGATGACCAGAGACTGCAGACACAGTGCAGGAGATGACCAGAGACTACGGACATAGTACAGGAGATGACCAGAGACTGCGGACACAGTACAGGAGATGACCAGAGACTGCGGACACAGTACAGGAGATGACCAGAGACTACGGACATAGTACAGGAAATAACCAGAGACTGCAGACACAGTACAGGAGATGACCAGAGACTGCGGACACAGTACAGGAGATGACCAGAGACTGCGGACATAGTACAGGAAATAACCAGAGACTGCAGACACAGTACAGGAGATGACCAGAGACTGCAGACACAGTGCAGGAGATGACCAGAGACTACGGACACAGTACAGGAGATGACCAGAGACTACGGACATAGTACAGGAGATGACCAGAGACTGCGGACACAGTACAGAAGATGACCAGAGACTGCAGACATAGTACAGGAGATGACCAGAGACTGCGGACATAGTACAGGAGATGACCAGAGACTGCAGACATAGTACAGGAGATGACCAGAGACAGCGGACGGTACAGGAGATGACCAGAGACTGCGGACAGTACAGGGGATGACCAGAGACTGCGGACATAGTACAGGAGATGACCAGAGACTGCGGACATAGTAGAGGAGACTGCGGACACAGTACAGGAGATGACCAGAGACTGCGGACATAGTACAGGAGATGACCAGAGACTGCCGACATAGTACAGGAGATGACCAGAGACTGCAGACATAGTACAGGAGATGACCAGAGACAGCGGACGGTACAGGAGATGACCAGAGACTGCGGACAGTACAGGGGATGACCAGAGACTGCAGACATAGTACAGGAGATGACCAGAGACTGCGGACATAGTACAGGAGATGACCAGAGACTGCGGACACAGTACAGGAGATGACCAGAGACTGTGGACATAGTACAGGAGATGACCAGAGACTGCGGACACAGTACAGGAAATAACCAGAGACTGCAGACAGTACAGGGGATGACCAGAGGCTGCGGACACAGTACAGGAGATGACCAGAGATTGCGGACATAGTACAGGAAATGTCCAGAGACTGCGGACATAGTACAGGAGATGACCAGAGACTGCAGACATAGTACAGGGGATGACCAGACACTGCGGACACAGTACAGGAGATGACCAGAGACTGCGGACATAGTACAGGAGATGACCAGAGACTGGGGACACAGTACAGGGGATGACCAGAGACTGCGGAAACAGTACAGGAGATGACCAGAGACTGCGGAAACAGTACAGGAGATGACCAGAGACTGCGGACACAGTACAGGAGATGACCAGAGACTGCGGACACAGTACAGGAGATGACCAGAGACTGCGGACACAGTACAGGAGATGACCAGAGACTGCAGACACAGTACAGGAGATGACCAGAGACTGCAGACACAGTACAGGAGATGACCAGAGACTGCGGACATAGTACAGGAGATGACCAGAGACTGCAGACACAGTACAGGAGATGACCAGAGACTACGGACACAGTACAGGAGATGACCAGAGATTGCGGACATAGTACAGGAAATGTCCAGAGACTGCGGACATAGTACAGGAGATGACCAGAGACTGCAGACATAGTACAGGGGATGACCAGAGACTGCAGACATAGTACAGGAGATGACCAGAGACTGCAGACATAGTACAGGGGATGACCAGACACTGCGGACACAGTACAGGAGATGACCAGAGACTGCGGACATAGTACAGGAGATGACCAGAGACTGCGGACACAGTACAGGGGATGACCAGAGACTGCAGACATAGTACAGGAGATGACCAGAGACTGCAGACATAGTACAGGGGATGACCAGACACTGCGGACACAGTACAGGAGATGACCAGAGACTGCGGACATAGTACAGGAGATGACCAGAGACTGCGGACACAGTACAGGGGATGACCAGAGACTGCAGACACAGTACAGGAGATGACCAGAGACTGCGGAAACAGTACAGGAGATGACCAGAGACTGCGGACACAGTACAGGAGATGACCAGAGACTGCGGACACAGTACAGGAGATGACCAGAGACTGCAGACACAGTACAGGAGATGACCAGAGACTGCAGACACAGTACAGGAGATGACCAGAGACTGCGGACACAGTACAGGAGATGACCAGAGACTGCAGACACAGTACAGGGGATGACCAGAGACTGCGGACATACAACGGTGGCGGGAATACTGGGCCGGACGCTCCGTAAGACGCACAGACATTTCCCCCCAAGTGTGTCTTATGGAGCGAAATAGTAACCCATCATTGGTGTAAGTGGGAGGAATCGTGCCCCATCATTAGTGTCAGTGGGGGGAGGAATAGTACCCCATCGTTGGTGTCAGTGTGGGGGGGGGAATAGTGCCCTGTCATTGGTGTCAGTGGGGGAAGGGGATAGTGTCCCAACATTGGTGTCAATGGGAGGAATAGTGTCCCATCATTGGTGTCAGTGGAAAGAATTGTGCCCCATCATTGGTGTCAGTGGGAGGAATATTGCCCCATCATTGGTGTCAGTGGGAGGAATAGTGCCCCATCATTAGTGTCAGTGGGAAGAATAGTGTACAATCATTAGTGTCAGTGGGGGGAGGAATAGTGCCCCATCGTTGGTGTCAGTGTGGGGGGGATAGTGCCCCATCAATGGTGTCAGTGGGGGGAGGAAAGTGCCCCATTGTTGGTGTCAGTGTGGGGGGGGGGAATAGTACCCCATCATTGGTGTCAGTGGGAAGAAACGTGCCCCATCATTGGTGTCAGTGGGAAGAAACGTTCCCCATCATTGGTGTCAGTGGGAGGAATAGTGCCCCATCATTAGTGTCAGTGGGGGGAGGAATAGTGCCCCATTGTTGGTGTCAGTGGGGGGAGGAATAGTTCCCCATCGTTGGTGTCAGTTTGGGAGGGGGATAGTGCGCCATCATTGGTGTCAGTGGGGGAAGGGGATAGTGTCCCATCATTGGTGTCAGTGGGAGGAATAGTGTCCCATCGTTGGTGTCAGTGGGAAGAATAGTGCCCCATCTTTGGTGTCAGTGGGAGGAATAGTACGTCATTGGTGTCAGTGGGAGGGAATAGTGCCCCATCATTGGTGTCAGTGGGGGGGGGTAGTGTCCCAGCATTGGTGTCAGTGGGGGGGGGGGGTAGTGTCCCAGCATTGGTGTCAGTGGGGGGAGAACAGTGCCCTATCATTGGTGTCAGTGGGGGAAGGAATAGTGTTCCATCGCTGGTGTCAGTGGGGGGTGGAATAGTGCCCCATCGTTGGTGTCAGTGGGGGGGGGAATAGTGCCCCATCGTTGGTGTCAGTGGGGGGGAGGAATTGTGCCCCATCGTTGGTGTCAGTGGTGGAAGGAATAATGCCCCATCATTAGTATCAGTGACACCAATGATGGGGCACTATTCCTCCCACTGACACCAATGACACTTAACTTGCTGACCCCTGTTCCAGCATGGTGCTGCTGCAGCCAGCATACCTGGTTGCAGCAGCACCATCAGCACGGCACACTTACCTGTCAGCTGTCCTTCTTCACTCCAGCCTCTCCCTCACTCGATGTTCGCCGAGCCGCTTGGCTCCGCCTCCTCGCAGGTAATTGGCCGCTTGTGTGTCTTTCCTGAGCTACAGTTCTGGCGCCCAATCACCGGCGAGGAGGCGGAGCTGAGTGGTAGGAGTGAGGGAGTGGCCGGAGTGAATGAAGGAGCAGCGCTTCCTGGACTGGATCGTCGTGGGACTGGGACCGGAGCCAGGTAAGATATAGCAGACCCCTGCCCGCCCCTGAACTTAGTGTCCCTTCCTCACGGAAAACACGCCCCTGCCGGCGGGCCGGATAAATGGCCCCCGCAGGCCGCATGTTGCCCGCGGGCCGTAGTTTGAGGACCCCTGATCTAGTTCAACCATAGAAAAAAAAAAGTTATAACCCTATACCCAAAGTTGATGCAGAGGAAGTAAAAAAAAACCCAGCAAAGCACGATCCAATTTGCTCCTGCTGGGAAAAAAAATTCCTTCCTGATCCCTCGAGAGGCAATCGGATATTCCCTGGATCAACTTTACCTATAAATGTTAGTAACCAGTTATATTCTGTAAATAATTCAAGGTCCTCCTGCGCTATCAGAGTGAAAGTATTCAACCTATTAACTAGCTGCCAGCACTCAAAACTGATACCAATCCACAGTGTCAATAAATCATAAAAGAAACAGTGCAGCGCTCTAAGGGCTCGTTCACACTTGGCTGTTTTGCCAACGCTTGCCAAACGCCCCTATAGCGTTTGGCAAGCGTTGGTCCGGTGTTTGCGGAGCGTTTTTAATGCTCGGCAAACGCTCCGCAAACGCCGCATGCGCGGTTTAGCGGCGGTTGCTAGGCGTTTGCCGAGCGTTAATAACGCCCCACAAACGCCTATAATGCATTTGAGTGGTGTTACCGCTCCGCAAACGCCCCGCAACCGCGTCGCAACCGCACCGCAAACGCCGGCCGGGCGTTTGCGGAGCGGCACCATAGACGAGAATAGGAGGCTTCAAAGCCTCCTGACTCGACCAGAGGCGTCCGTTTTGCCGCGACGCAACGCGACGCGACGCAAACGCTCCTGTTAGAACAGCACCATGTGCTGTAATGTGCAGAGTTGGCAGAGGCGTTTGGGAAGCGGTAAAAACGCTTCCCAAACGCCTCTCTGCCGCCTGCACACAAGGCTAGTGTGAACGTAGCCTAAGAGACTGTATCTACAACTAAATAATAATAAATCAATAACATTAATAAAATTGATATACTAATAGTGCCAAAAAAAATTAAAGTAAAAAATTTGTGCCAAACCATGATAAAACAATAAAAGATAAAGTGCCAGACCATAACCATGTAAATGGTGTGTACACAATTAATAATCACCAGATACCCAGATGAAGTCACGAGTAGACGGTGACGTAACGCGTAGGTACGCGAGTTCGTAGTTCCGGTGCGTGGTGACGCATTTCCGGCGGGAGACGCCATTTTGCTACACCCAAGAGGTCCCAGCCACATGCAGTACACCCACACATCAGTGAGGAGGGAAGATTGTCTGTAATGTGAGTGAAACCTTTTTTACTCTTTGAAATAAAACCGAGTTAATCGAATACTGCACTTAGAGGCTTTTTTTGTGGCTCACTGGATTGTGAGCTATTACTCTTCAGGACCGCCCTGACTGAATAGGGGAAATAGGAGCCCCTCTAAGGAGATCCAGGGAAGGAAGGAAGCTGCTGGCCATGGTCTATTAAGGATCCAGGGTGATCCTGCAAGCCTGTTGGCCCCTAGGGGTCAGTAGGAGGAGATGAGGAGGCAATTTAGCCGCTAACGAGGAGGAGTTTGGCACAGTCACGTGTTGCATTCAATATCACTATTGCACATCGCATGATTTATGTCATTCTTTCACTAAAAGGACATTGTTCTGGATGCATTTATTTATGTTTATTTTTTTGTGGCACTATGTGAGCACTGCTAAGATTTATGTCATTTTTCACTAAAAGGACATTGTGCTGGATGCATTTATTTATGTTTATTTTTTTTGTAGCACTATGTGAGCACTGCTAAGTTTTCCTTTATTGGATGGTATTTTTGGAGTGTGATTTACTATTATTAATTGTGTACACACCATTTACATGGTTATGGTCTGGCACTTTATCTTTTATTGTTTTATCATGGTTTGGCACTAATTTTTTACTTTAATTTTTTTTGGCACTATTAGTATATCAATTTTATTAATGTTATTGATTTATTATTATTTAGTTGTAGATACAGTCTCTTAGAGCGCTGCACTGTTTCTTTATCAGTTATATTCTGTGTATCTAAGAAAGAATCCAGCCCTTTTTTGAAACAATCCACTGAGCTGTCCAGAACCAACCAAGGGATCAAGGGAGTCTATTCCACATTTTCACAGCTCTCACTGTGAAGAAACCTTTCCGTGTTTGGAGATTAAATTTCTTTTCCTGCAGATGTAAAGAGTTCCCCCTTGTCCTCTGTGACAACCTCACCGAGTTCACTATATGAACCACTGATGTATTTATACATGTTGATCATATCCCCCCTTAATCTCCTCTTCTCAAGAGAGAATAAATTCAGTTCCTCTAATCTTTCCTCATAGCTGATCTCCTCCATGCTTCTTATCAGTTTGGTTGCCCTTCTCTGTACTTTCTCCAGTTCTCCAATGTTTTTTTTGTGAATTGGTGCCCAAAACTGAACTGCATATTCCAGATGAGGTGTTACTAATGATTTGTACAGGGGTAAAATGATATCTCTCTCTGGAGTCTATACCTCTTAATACAAGAGAGGATTTGCTGGCTTTAGAAACTGCAGCTTGGCATTGCATGCCATTATTAAGCTTGTGATCTACCAGAACTCCCAGATCCTTCTCCACCATTGATTCCCCCAGTTGTACTCCCCCCAGTATGTATGATGCATGCATATTCTTAGCCCCCAAGTACATAACCTTACATTTATCAACATTAAGCCTCATTTTTCACATAGTTGCCCAATTAAACAGTGTATTGAGGTAGGCTTGTAGGTTGAAGACATCCTGTAAGGACGCTATTCCACTGCACAGCTTGGTGTCTTCTGCAAAGATGTGTAGTGTAGGTAATGGTAAAGCATAACTCTAGGAATTCTCTGGATTACATTCTTACTTTGGTCCAGCTTGGCACAATATAAGTATGCATATCTTTTACCTGATATGCTGCTAGGGACGCTGGAAGTCACTGTTGTAGTCTGTACTACTACGGTAATATCCTGGGTCCTGCTGGTGTTATGTGCGAGTGAATTCCCCCATGTACGTTGACCACAGGGGGTCACTTGCTTCATAGAACACCCTGTATTTTTTCCATGATTAGGCATTGTCTGATTGGACCAGGTGGAGAGGAGGAAAGGTGATGTCACAATCTCCACCACGTCCAATTAGAGAACACATTAAATTCACTGCTCTAGAAATGGTGGCAGTGCCAAACAAGTAGAACATGAAAAATTGCAGTGATCACTTTATATAGAGCCAACACTACAATGATTTTCATCTTCCCTAGCTGTCCATCAGATATGAGATATGCATACTTACATTGTGCCATGTTGGACCAACAAAAGTATACAATACAAATAATTTATGGAGTTCAACGTGCCACCTGTGTTTAATTTGAGAGATTTCTCTTCACTCCCTGTCCTGTAGACACAACAGGAATTGAGATGCCTTCTTAGACAGTTGTTACTGGAACAAATGTCCTCATTGGGAGATTTCCCCTCTGTTCCTTTTGGTGAAAAGTATATTCTTTTCTCACTTTCAGTGTCAGTAACAGTGGTTACCAAGATGATCACAGACAGGGAATCTTCCTAGGAGGACACAGACTTCAATAAAAACCCCACAAGGGTTCCAACACCTTGCTCTCTTCATAAGAACAAACACATTTACCCAGTGCACATGTACATTTTTGTTAACAATCTATTGTTAGAAATGTCTGTAGGAAACTAGTTGGTGGTGAATATTGTTGATCTAACACAGTGGTCTCCAAACTGCAGCTTGGGGGCCAGGTGCGGCCCTAAGATTGCCCTTATCCAGCCCTTGGGGCACTTTTCCTCTTACTGTTACAACACACTATTCTTCCCACTGACACCAACAGTGAGGCATACTTCCACTGACAAAATCAATTGGACACTATTCCTTCTGCTTAAACCAGTGATGGGATACTATTCCTCCCACTACCAATGATGCCATACTATTCCTCCCACTGACACCAACATCCAGCCCCCCTAAAAGCTGAAGGACAGTAAACTTACCCTTTTTTTAGAATGTTTGAAACCCCTGATCTAACAGATCAAGTGTGACTCAAAGTCTGACATCACCTAGGCCAGCGGTTCTCAACCTGGGGGTCGCGACCCCTTTGGGGGTCGAACGACGCTTCCACAGGGGTCGCCTAAGACCATCGGAAAACACATATTTCCGATGGTCTTAGGAACCGAGACACCACTCCTCGCCGCCGCCACCGCCGTCTCCAGGTGTGGGCGGGATGACATGCCGCCCCTGTCATCTGGACACACCTCGAGATCAATCCTCGCCTGTGATTGGCCGCCGGCACTGTAGCTCAGGAGAGGCACACAGGCGGCCAATCACCGGCAAGGAGGTGGAGCTTGGAGAGGAGGAGCCGAGCGGCACCGCGAAGATCGAGCGAGTGAAGAGGAGGAGAGCGGCCGGAGAAGGAAGACATCTGACAGGTAAGTGTCGGTACCATGGGAGAGGGAGGGAGCGAGCGAGCCCAGGCTGGAGCAGGGGTCTGCAAGGTAAGTATCATTGGTGTCAGTGGGAATAGTGCCCCATCATTGGTGTCACTAATACCAATGATGGGGCACTATTCCTCCCACTGACACCAACGATGGGACACTATTCCTCCCACTGACACCAATGATGGGGCACTATTCCTCCCACTGACATCAATGATGGGGCACTATTCCTCCCACTGACACCAACGATGGGGCACTATTCCCCCCACTGATACCAATGATGGGGCACTATTCCTCCCCCAAATGACACCAATGATGGGGCACTATTCCTCCCCCACTGACACCAAGGATGGGGCACGATTCCTCCCCCCACTGACACCAACGATGGGGCACAATTCCTCCCCCCACTGACACCAAGGATGGGGCACTATTCCTCCCCCCACTGACACCAAGGATGGGGCACTATTCCTCCCCCCACTGACACCAAGGATGGGGCACTATTCCTCCCCCCACTGACACCAAGGATGGGGCACTATTCCTCCCCCCACTGACACCAAGGATGGGGCACTATTCCTCCCCCCACTGACACCAAGGATGGGGCACTATTCCTCCCCCCACTGACACCTATGATGGGGCACTATTCCCCCCACTGACACCTATGATGGGGCACTATTCCTCCCACTGACACCAATGATGGGGCACTATTCCCCCCACTGACACCTATGATGGGGCACTATTCCTCCCCCCACTGACACCAATGATGGGGCACTATTCCTCCTCCCACTGACACCAATGATGGGGCACTATTCCTCCCACTGACAGCAATGATGGGGCACTATTCCTCCCACTGATACCAATGATGGGACACTATTCCTCCCACTGATACCAATGATGAGGCACTATTCCTCCCACTGACACCGATGATGGGGCACTATTCCTCCCACTGATACCAATGATGGGACACTATTCCTCCCACTGATACCAATGATGAGGCACTATTCCTCCCACTGACACCGATGATGGGGCACTATTCCTCCCACTGACACCGATGATGGGGCACTATTCCTCCCACTGATACCGATGAAGGGGCACTATTCCTCCCACTGATACCGATGATGGGGCACTATTCCTCCCACTGATACCGATGATGGGGCACTATTCCTCCCACTGACACCAATGATGGGGCACTATTCCTCCCCTTAATACCAATGATGGGACACTATTCCTCCCACTGACACCGATGATGGGGCACTATTCCTCCCACTGACACCAATGATGGGACACTATTCCTCCCCTTAATACCAATGATGGGACACTATTCCTCCCACTGACACCGATGATGGGGCACTATTCCTCCCACTGATACCGATGACGGGGCACTATTCCTCACACTGATACCGATGACGAGGCACTATTCCTCCCACTGACACCAATGACGAGGCACTATTCCTCCCACTGACACCGATGACGAGGCACTATTCCTCCCACTGACACCAATGACGGGGCACTATTCCTCCCACTGATACCAATGACAGGGCACTATTCCTCCCACTGATACCAATGACGGGGCACTATTCCTCCTCCCACTGATACCAATGACGGGGCACTATTCCTCCCACTGACACCAATGATGGGGCACTATTCCTCCCACTGATACCAATGATGGGGCACTATTCCTCCCACTGATACCAATGATGGGGCACTATTCCTCCCACTGATACCAATGATGAGGCACTATTCCTCCCACTGATACCAATGATGGGGCACTATTCCTCCCACTGACACCTATGATGGGGCACTATTCCCCCCACTGACACCAATGATGGGGCACTATTCCTCCCCCCACTGACACCAATGATGGGGCACTATTCCTCCTCCCACTGACACCTATGATGGGGCACTATTCCTCCCACTGATACCGATGATGGGACACTATTCCTCCCACTGATACCGATGATGAGGCACTATTCCTCCCACTGACACCGATGATGGGGCACTATTCCTCCCACTGACACCGATGATGGGGCACTATTCCTCCCACTGACACCGATGATGGAGCACTATTCCTCCCACTGACACCAATGATGGGGCACTATTCCTCCCACTGACACCAATGACGGGGCACGATTCCTCCCACTGACACCAATGAAGGGGGCACTATTCCTCCCACTGACACCAATGACGGGGCACTATTCCTCCCACTGATACCAATGATGGGGCACTATTCCTCCCAATGACACCAATGACGTGGCACTATTCCTCCTACTGCAAAATTACAGTTATGAAGTAGCAACGAAAATAATTTTATGGTTGGGGGTCACCACAACATGAGGAACTGTATTAAGGGGTCGCGGCGCTAGAAAGGTTGAGAACCACTGATCTAGGCTGTTCGAGAAAACCTAGTACATGCCCATCTTTAAAGCCCAAAACGTAATAGAACAGGGACATGGAGTGAATTTCATTTACAGCCATTACATACTCTACCCTCCTCCACTAATAAACTCTTTCAGGGCTTCTGTTTTATGTTGTCCTTTCCCAGACACATCTATGATTTGGAAAAGTGAAAGCAATGTGTCAGATGTAAGCACCTGAGATTTTAAATTGTAAGCTCTCACGAGCCCTCCTAACCCTCTTCTACTGTAACTGTACTGTCTCTCTTTATTTTGTAAAGCGCTGCACAAACTGTCGGCACTATATGAATTTACTCTAGCAATAATCATGCCAGCACCTTATTAAAGTAGTATTAGGCTCTGGGCGGCCATGTAAATGAGCCTAAAGGCTCATTTACAGAAGCACAGAGAGTTATTCAGCATAAAAAAGTAGAGTGTATATTGTCCAGGAGTCACAGGTGTTTGTATACAGCAGCCTGTACAAATCAATGACAGACTGCATCTGTACGCTGGTAACCACACATCCGAGCTTTACTTGCGTACAGGGCCACAACTGCACTAATGGACACAGGCAGTATACATCCAGGTAAGTTCATCCATCCCTGTGTACATGTAATTGCTTGGATCAGTGATTACCAGCGTATAGATGCATTGATTTATACAGGCTGCTGCCCGCTCCTGTATGCAAACATCTGTGACTGCTTCTGTTGGCCATGTACAACCCTGGGTGGTCATGTGAATGAAGCCTAAGTATTCATATCCACCGTGTAGCCCTGCACAATAATGAGAGGGAGAAGATAGCTTTAAGAAGAAAGCATTGCAAGTTGTTAAGGATGTGTTTTGACAAAAAATTATTTTAACAAAACACAACCTTAACAATTTGCAATGCTTTGTTCTTAAAGCTTTCTTCTGCCTCTCAGTGCTGCTTTCCCAAACTTTTAGGAGGGAAGTGAGCACAGTAGATATCACAGAAAGGTTAGATGATTGCTCCTCATGCATCCACAAAGCAGCCTACAAACAATACATTACACATGTGAGATGCCCCTTTTTATTATGCAGAATGCTGCCATATATAGTATATGTGATTTCTATGGCCAGTGCTTTTTCGAAAACTGCTGCCTGTCAATCACCTTGGAGGAGCTGCTGGGAAGTAGCTTGTATTCTGGGCTTCTGAGCTGCCTGTGTGGGTAGGCTCCTCACCAAGGAGAGTGAAAAGAAAACTAAAAAGAAGCAAGAGGCTGCAAACAGAAGGCAGACATGAAAAACTGCAAGTGCAAAAGAATGCTGAAGAATACCATGTTTTACATGGAAGGTCTAATGTTTACCTCCAGCTTTACCTTCAATTTGGCACAATTATACAGGCTCCTTTCCTGTATTGAAATTGCTTACTCTGGATTCACTTAATGCTGTGAGCTTCTCTCAGTGTGCGTTAGAAGCTGCAGGTAGTCAGATAGAGCCAGCCTCATTTCCTGGCTGCAGCATCATCTTACACTTTCCTCCTCAGCCTGCCTTTCCCTGATCCACCCCTTTCATTCATTGGATTTCGCTCTGCCAATCACAGAAGCTCAGCATCACATGTGGACAATACCTAGGGCAGTCTACTGTTTTCAGAAAGGTAGATAGCTCCCCAGCTATGATCTGCCTGAATTGCACAGAAAAGCAAAAGAAATCAGTAATGACATCACTAGGTCTAAAATAAGTATATAATGAAAACAGAAATGTTTTATTTAAAAATGTCATTAGCAAGTTGATGAATAGTAGAGATGAACCAGGAAAGTCAAAATATAAGCAGAGACTTCAGCTTTTGGCTTGAGCAGTGGCCGCAGACATTGTCATCATCTTACAACACTTTCCTCAAGCCCTAATCTCTATTCAAATATTTCCAATCAGATGCTGACCTGAGTCAGCAATTGCATTGTGATTCCACACGCTGTAATTTGCAGCCAATTAAAACATACTAATTGCCTGTCACAATCACAGCAGGCATGGGTGGCTTGGTTGGTGCAGGTATCTCAATGTATCTAAATGCACCCTGTAATGGATGAGGTCTCTAAACAACATAAATTAGTATATATATATATATATATATATATATATATATATATATATATATACATATATATGTTTATATTATATAGCGAACAACTTCAGTTTATGAAGATATGTGAGGGGAAGTGTTTCTTTCAAAAAATAAAGAATAAAATGGATGTCTTCGTTATTATTCCATCAGTTCTACCAGGCGGGTAATGATTGACACCAAAAGCACTGCTATCTGCTAATTTTCCAATAGGCTTTGAAAATAATCCTTCTTAAAATAACCCATCAAATTATGCAGAGCACCTCCTTGAGCAGAGCGTAGGCTACCCAGGCTGGAATAATTGCTGGTGCCTCCCATACAGCCTGCTCCTCGCTCTTCACAATGCACAGTGTAAATCCTCAATTACTCAGCTCCAAAAAGGCAGGCAACTTCACTGCACCATCACCTCCGTCTATGGGATCTGCTACTTGACTCATCAGAAATAGGACAGGCTCCTTTACTGCTAAATGACTGCCTGTCCCAGCGTAAGGAATCCTCCACATTGTTTCAACGTGCACAAAATTGAAACGGAAGCATCGTTCATGCTGTGCTTTAAAACTGTCCACACATGTGTCTCTCTTCATGTAATAATAGCATGGCCAGATATAACTACACAGATAAAGCATTCTGCCTGCTTGTTAAAATCTGCTGCCTTCTACAATTACTTTCCAACAAGCGATTTTCTTGATCAGCATACCTGATTCAAATAGTTGGCAATGTGTCCTTATTGTAATACAATGCAGTACTGTGACAGTAGAAGCCTCCAGTTAATTATTGCCCGATTATCCTATAATCACAGGTAACTGCACTGATTTCCAAATGAAGGAAAGAAACACATCAAAGCAAGACGGATGGATGGAGGATGAGATCTTCTCCAAGGAAGCCTCCCCCCACCCCCTTGACTTATTATGGAACCAGTGAATACATGGAGCTGTCAGGAAAAACAAAAAAGCACCTCTGGGATTTGTGCATCTAAACATAAGGCAGCAGCTGTTTGGCAACATTGCTAAAGTCTGAGCAGCAACTGCAATAGTAAAACCTGCAGCCTTTTCCAGGAGCGATTAACAAAAAAAATGAAGCAGGGAGAGAAATGAGGGCTCAAGCAATACAGAAATCTACATGGGTTTTGCTGGCATCCTGCATAAAAATCATGTAATGGTCCGTATAGTGCTTCCATTTATATGTGTTTCTGTAAAACGGTCACATTCATAAGCCTCAGCTCACACCTTTGTGTTTCTGTTTTCATGTCTTCCTTTAACCCATTTCTCAATGTATGTTTTGTATGTTTTCATTGAGTTTTCATGTGTTCAAAGGCCAATAAAAAAAACTATTTTGATTTGATACCAGGCGCTGAAAAAGCATTCAAACTGCATCATGCATGTGTTACTATTGACTTCAAAGGGCCTCAAAACACATGAAAGTGGATAAAAGAAATGGACCTGAGCTGAACATGGACTTAATAAAGGCATAAAGACTGTGCACCTTGCAAGTGCAGTCACTTCAGAACTTGGTAAACAAGGTAAAGCTTCACTTTACAAAGAATACCCAATCACATGCAAGGAAATAAAAAAAAACAGCATTTTTGCTTACACATGATTGGATGATGGAAGTTAGCAGAGCTCCCCGTCATTTACTAAGCTCTGGAGCATCTGCATTTGCAAAGTGCACAGTGTATTTGCCTTTACTAATTCAACCCCGAAGTGCACAGATGTGAACAGACTCTGGGGGGAATTTATCAAAACGGGAACAGTCAGAATCTGGAGCAGCTGTGCATGGCAACCAATCAGCCTCTAGCTCTCATTTTCAAAGCTTACCTGAAAAAGCTGAAGCTAGAAGTTGATTGGATGCCATGCACACAGCTACTCCAGTTTGGATAAATGTCTACCCTCTATCTATAATATTACATTATAGCATGTTCTGACTCATGCAATAAAACACAAATGTGCAACGGCCTAAAATTCTCCCTCCATTTCTTTAGCTCAGATTTCAATCCCAGCATGCATAGCTAGTATCCCATGTGGAAGCGCCGTACACCAACAACTCAATGTATATCACATAGTGAAGAGTGGCTACAGCCTCAGCTCATCTGAGACCAGCATGTATACCTGTAAGGGCCAATTCACACTTGACTTGCAAGTACATTTCCATCCATTTTAGTCACGTTTTAATGTGCGCTGACATCCGTTGACACACATTTTGATGTCCGCTGTCATACATTTTGACGTCTGTTGACATGCATGCACAGCATTATGGTGTGAATAGAACACACTAGAAATGATTGTTTTTCAGGTGTCCTTCTGTTGATCTGTGTTTTACAGCTGCGCAAAACTGGTGTGAATTTACCCTTCAATAGTCCATAAAGTGCTTCTGTTTCCACACATTTACATCTGTAAGGGCCTCTTCACACTGAAACACGTATGTTCCTGTGTGGTGCGACTCTGGCAGCCCATTCACTTGAAAAGGCTTCAAACCACCCTAAAACACAGAAAAAGTAGCACAAAACGCACTACACCAACACTACACCCTGCGATTTTGTGCCTGTAAACATGCCACTTCTGCGATCTGATTTTGGGGTGCATTAACAATACATTGGCTCCTGCATGCAGGACGCAAGGGCAGATTTTCCCCTGCGGTGTGGGAAACTCCCACGGCCTTTCCCGCACCACATTTGGGTGCGAACCGCTAAAATTCTTCTTCCGTTCCTCTAGCTCAGTTTCCATACATGTGAACAGGAGCAAATAAGCACCACCTACCTGGAGTTTGCATGTTCTCCCTGTGCCTGCGTGGGTTTCCTCCGGGTGCTCCGGTTTCCTCCCACACTCCAAAGACATGCTGGTAGGTTAATTGGGTCCTGTCTAAATTGTCCCTAATATGTGTATGTATGAATGTGAGTTAGGAGCCTTAGATTGTACACCTCTTGAGAGTAAGGCTGGCCATACACTATACAATGTTCTGTTCAATTTCTGCCCAATTTCCTTTAGATTTACCTTCAACTATGTAGTGCAAAAGCCCGCCTAATTGGATACAATTGAAAGTTTTGTTTAGATTTGACCTCATATTATACGGTTTTTGGTAAATCTAAAGCAATTTTCTAAAGAAAATTGTATAGTGTATGGCCAACCTTAGGGACTGATGTGAATGTACAATATATATATGTAAAGCGCTGTGCAAATTGATGGTGCTATATAAGTACCTGAAATAAATAAATAAATGACACAGAAATTGTGGAGGCAGAATTTTCTACTTTCATTTTACGCAACCAAGCGCGACGCAAGATTACAGAGCGCGGTGCAGCGCGGGCTCCATCTATACAAGAATGCTGTGTTCACAGCCATAAAAAACAACTATACGCTGGACGCAGCTGAACGCAGCCATGTGCATGAGCCCGTATGGAGCACCTATTATTATGTGTGAGTGATGAGGAGGATTTCACACACCCCTAGGTAGATAGATAGATAGATAGATAGATAGATAGATAGATAGATAGATAGATAGATAGATAGATAGTATGGGCCAAATTTGAGTGGTCCCATGCCATAAGCGTGCAGTAGACATTGCTATCACATACAGCAGACTCTTTTATCAGTGAGATCTGGCTGCCATCCCCTGGCTGTGGTCCTGATCCAGTCGTGCTGATTGCAATGTGAGAAGACATAATACAGATCCCCAGCACTCCTCTGTATCCTCTCATAACCTCCCTGCACTGACAGGGCTACACTGTACACAGAGCTCTCAGCCACCTGAAGGCAGGCTGTGAGAAGAGCCTATTCTGCTGGCCATTGCTGTGCTGTCCTCCATGCTGTATGTCCTGTCATGGTGCAATCCCCCGTCTTACCTGCTCCTGTAGAAGGATGGTGAGGCAGGAAGTGGGGGCTCTAGTGGTGCTCCATGTAGAGGAGGATGATACACGTATGAGTGAGGAGTGTATGTGTGTGTGAGATGGGCGCTCCTCCTCCCTCTCCTGTGTGAGGGGCTGTGGCACCGCCCGGCAGGCTGTGTGTGCGTGTGTAGGCTTCCTCCTCGTCCGCCTCCCTCCTCTGACTCAAGGGCTCTTCTGAAACATTTCATGCCATCTCCTTGTCATCTTCAGCCTCCTTATAGTATGTCCTTATTTAAAGTCCAAGTGCAGCCTTTCACTTGCCCACAGTGCTCTCGGACACACGTCCCCGTTCCAGTAAACATTCCCCCTATTCCAATGAGCATGCAGGCATTTTATAGAAAGATGCTGTGCTGACATTCACCCAATTTATTCACCCGTTCTGCTGAAATCACAGCTCAGCAATACTGTACTGTAAGTTCCTGTTCTTTAATTCACTATCTGTTATTGCATGCAATATTTGGTTTTTCTTTTTAAATCATAAAATAATTAAAGTGCACAATCAAATCTGAAGTAAACACAGTAGATTCTGTAAATATATGAGGTACATACTAAAAGCCACAAATGCAGTAAATATGTGAGGTAAATACAGCAAATTCAGAGGTAAATGCCACAAATGCAGTAAATATGTGAGGCAAGTACAGCAAATTCAGAGGTAAATGCCACAAATGCAGTACATATGTGAGGCAAGTACAGCAAATTCAGAGGTAAATGCCACAAATGCAGTACATACATGAGGCAAGTACAGCAAATTCAGAGGTAAATGCCTCAAATGCAGTAAATACGTGAGCCAAGTACAGCAAATTCAGAGGTAAATGCCACAAATGCAGGAAATACGTGAGGCAAATACAGCAAATTCAGAGGTAAATGCCACAAATTCAGTAAATACGTGAGGCAAGTACAGCAAATTCAGAGGTAAATGCCACAAATGCAGTACATACATGAGGCAAGTACAGCAAATTCAGAGGTAAATGCCTCAAATGCAGTAAATACGTGAGCCAAGTACAGCAAATTCAGAGGTACATGCCACAAATGCAGGAAATACGTGAGGCAAATACAGCAAATTCAGAGGTAAATGCCACAAATGCAGTAAATATGTGAGTTAAATACTGCAAATGTGGAGGTAACAGCAGCAAATTCATTAACTTTGGTATGTAAATACTGCAAATTCAGAGGTAACAGCTACAAATTCAGTAAATATAGTAGGTAAATATGACAAATTCAGAGGTAAATACCAAAAATTCAGTAAATATGTGAGGTATATACTGGAATTCAGAGATTATTACCACAAATTCAGTAAACGTGAGGTAAGTACCGCAAATTGAGGATAAATGCCACAAATTCAGTAAATATGTGAGGTATGTACTGGAATTAAGGAGGTAAATTCAGTAAACATGAGATAAATACCACGAGTTTGAAGATAAATACCACAAATTCAGTAAATACAGTAGGTAGCGTAAATACTGCAAATTTGGAGGTAAATGCCACAAATTCAGTAAATATGTAGGGTAATACCACAAATTAGGAGGTAAATACCACAATATCAGTAAACGTGACATAAATACCGCAAATTTGGAAATTAATGCCACAAATTTAGTAAATATGTAGGGTAAATACTGCAAATTCGAAGGTAAATGCCACACATTTACCAAATATGTAGGGTAAATAATGCAAAATTGGAGTTAAATACCACAAATTCAGTAAACGTGAGACAAATACAGCAAATTTGGAGGCAAATACCACAAATTCAGTAAATATGTGAGGTAAATACCACAAATTTGGAGATGAATGCTACAAATTCAATAAATACAGTATGTAGCGTAAATACTGCAAATTTGGAGGTAAATGCCACGAATTCAGTAAATATGTAAGGTAAATACAGCAAAATCAGAGGTAAATGCCACAAATTCAGTAAATATGTAGGGTAATACCACAAATTGGGAGGTAAATACCACAAAATCAATAAACATGTGAGATAAATACCGCACATTTGGAAATGAATGCCACAAATTCAGTAAATATGTAGGGTAAATACTGCAAATTCGAAGGTAAATGCCACAAATTCAGTAATTATGTAGGGTAAATAATGCAAAATTGGAGTTAAATACCACAAATTCAGTAAACGTGAGACAAATACAGCAAATTTGGAGGCAAATACCACAAATTCAGTAAATATGTGAGGTAAATACCACAAATTTGGAGATGAATGCTACAAATTCAATAAGTACAGTATGTAGCGTAAATACTGCAAATTTGGAGGTAAATGCCACGAATTCAGTAAATATGTAAGGTAAATACAGCAAAATCAGAGGTAAATGCCACAAATTCAGTAAATATGTAGGGTAATACCACAAATTGGGAGGTAAATACCACAAAATCAATAAACATGTGAGATAAATACCGCACATTTGGAAATGAATGCCACAAATTCAGTAAATATGTAGGGTAAATACTGCAAATTCGAAGGTAAATGCCACAAATTCAGTAATTATGTAGGGTAAATAATGCAAAATTGGAGTTAAATACCACAAATTCAGTAAACGTGAGACAAATACAGCAAATTTGGAGGCAAATACCACAAATTCAGTAAATATGTGAGGTAAATACCACAAATTTGGAGATGAATGCTACAAATTCAATAAATACAGTATGTAGCGTAAATACTGCAAATTTGGAGGTAAATGCCACGAATTCAGTAAATATGTAAGGTAAATACAGCAAAATCAGAGGTAAATGCCACAAATTCAGTAAATATGTAGGGTAATACCACAAATTGGGAGGTAAATACCACAAAATCAATAAACATGTGAGATAAATACCGCACATTTGGAAATGAATGCCACAAATTCAGTAAATATGTAGGGTAAATACTGCAAATTCGAAGGTAAATGCCACAAATTCAGTAATTATGTAGGGTAAATAATGCAAAATTGGAGTTAAATACCACAAATTCAGTAAACGTGAGACAAATACAGCAAATTTGGAGGCAAATACCACAAATTCAGTAAATATGTGAGGTAAATACCACAAATTTGGAGATGAATGCTACAAATTCAATAAATACAGTATGTAGCGTAAATACTGCAAATTTGGAGGTAAATGCCACGAATTCAGTAAATATGTAAGGTAAATACAGCAAAATCAGAGGTAAATGCCACAAATTCAGTAAATATGTAGGGTAATACCACAAATTGGGAGGTAAATACCACAAAATCAATAAACATGTGAGATAAATACCGCACATTTGGAAATGAATGCCACAAATTCAGTAAATATGTAGGGTAAATACTGCAAATTCGAAGGTAAATGCCACAAATTCAGTAATTATGTAGGGTAAATAATGCAAAATTGGAGTTAAATACCACAAATTCAGTAAACGTGAGACAAATACAGCAAATTTGGAGGCAAATACCACAAATTCAGTAAATATGTGAGGTAAATACCACAAATTTGGAGATGAATGCTACAAATTCAATAAATACAGTATGTAGCGTAAATACTGCAAATTTGGAGGTAAATGCCACGAATTCAGTAAATATGTAAGGTAAATACAGCAAAATCAGAGGTAAATGCCACAAATTCAGTAAATATGTAGGGTAATACCACAAATTGGGAGGTAAATACCACAAAATCAATAAACATGTGAGATAAATACCGCACATTTGGAAATGAATGCCACAAATTCAGTAAATATGTAGGGTAAATACTGCAAATTCGAAGGTAAATGCCACAAATTCAGTAATTATGTAGGGTAAATAATGCAAAATTGGAGTTAAATACCACAAATTCAGTAAACGTGAGACAAATACAGCAAATTTGGAGGCAAATACCACAAATTCAGTAAATATGTGAGGTAAATACCACAAATTTGGAGATGAATGCTACAAATTCAATAAATACAGTATGTAGCGTAAATACTGCAAATTTGGAGGTAAATGCCACGAATTCAGTAAATATGTAAGGTAAATACAGCAAAATCAGAGGTAAATGCCACAAATTCAGTAAATATGTAGGGTAATACCACAAATTGGGAGGTAAATACCACAAAATCAATAAACATGTGAGATAAATACCGCACATTTGGAAATGAATGCCACAAATTCAGTAAATATGTAGGGTAAATACTGCAAATTCGAAGGTAAATGCCACAAATTCAGTAATTATGTAGGGTAAATAATGCAAAATTGGAGTTAAATACCACAAATTCAGTAAACGTGAGACAAATACAGCAAATTTGGAGGCAAATACCACAAATTCAGTAAATATGTGAGGTAAATACCACAAATTTGGAGATGAATGCTACAAATTCAATAAGTACAGTATGTAGCGTAAATACTGCAAATTTGGAGGTAAATGCCACGAATTCAGTAAATATGTAAGGTAAATACAGCAAAATCAGAGGTAAATGCCACAAATTCAGTAAATATGTAGGGTAATACCACAAATTGGGAGGTAAATACCACAAAATCAATAAACATGTGAGATAAATACCGCACATTTGGAAATGAATGCCACAAATTCAGTAAATATGTAGGGTAAATACTGCAAATTCGAAGGTAAATGCCACAAATTCAGTAATTATGTAGGGTAAATAATGCAAAATTGGAGTTAAATACCACAAATTCAGTAAACGTGAGACAAATACAGCAAATTTGGAGGCAAATACCACAAATTCAGTAAATATGTGAGGTAAATACCACAAATTTGGAGATGAATGCTACAAATTCAATAAGTACAGTATGTAGCGTAAATACTGCAAATTTGGAGGTAAATGCCACGAATTCAGTAAATATGTAAGGTAAATACAGCAAAATCAGAGGTAAATGCCACAAATTCAGTAAATATGTAGGGTAATACCACAAATTGGGAGGTAAATACCACAAAATCAATAAACATGTGAGATAAATACCGCACATTTGGAAATGAATGCCACAAATTCAGTAAATATGTAGGGTAAATACTGCAAATTTGAAGGTAAATGCCACAAATTCAGTAATTGTGTAGGGTAAATAATGCAAAATTGGAGTTAAATACCACAAATTCAGTAAACGTGAGACAAATACAGCAAATTTGGAGGCAAATACCACAAATTCAGTAAATATGTGAGGTAAATACCACAAATTTGGAGATGAATGCTACAAATTCAATAAATACAGTATGTAGCGTAAATACTGCAAATTTGGAGGTAAATGCCATGAATTCAGTAAATATGTAAGGTAAATACAGCAAAATCAGAGGTAAATGCCACAAATTCAGTAAATATGTAGGGTAATACCACAAATTGGGAGGTAAATACCACAAAATCAATAAACATGTGAGATAAATACCGCACATTTGGAAATGAATGCCACAAATTCAGTAAATATGTAGGGTAAATACTGCAAATTCGAAGGTAAATGCCACAAATTCAGTAATTATGTAGGGTAAATAATGCAAAATTGGAGTTAAATACCACAAATTCAGTAAACGTGAGACAAATACAGCAAATTTGGAGGCAAATACCACAAATTCAGTAAATATGTGAGGTAAATACCACAAATTTGGAGATGAATGCTACAAATTCAATAAATACAGTATGTAGCGTAAATACTGCAAATTTGGAGGTAAATGCCACGAATTCAGTAAATATGTAAGGTAAATACAGCAAAATCAGAGGTAAATGCCACAAATTCAGTAAATATGTAGGGTAATATCACAAATTGGGAGGTAAATACCACAAAATCAATAAACATGTGAGATAAATACCGCACATTTGGAAATGAATGCCACAAATTCAGTAAATATGTAGGGTAAATACTGCAAATTTGAAGGTTAATGCCACAAATTCAGTAATTATGTAGGGTAAATAATGCAAAATTGGAGTTAAATACCACAAATTCAGTAAACGTGAGACAAATACAGCAAATTTGGAGGCAAATACCACAAATTCAGTAAATATGTGAGGTAAATACCACAAATTTGGAGATGAATGCTACAAATTCAATAAATACAGTATGTAGCGTAAATACTGCAAATTTGGAGGTAAATGCCACAAATTCAGTAAATATGTGAGGTAAATGCCACAAATTGGGAGGTAAATACCACAAAATCAGTAAACGTGAGATAAAGACCGCAAATTTGGAAATTAATGCCACAAATTCAGTAAATATGTGAGGTAAATGCTGTAAATTCGAAGGTAAATACCACAGATTCAGGTTGCTAGGGGTTCTTGAGCAATGAGCAATTTCTGCCTCTCAGATAAGTTCCCACTGACACCATTGATCTCTTTAGTTATCTCTAAGTCCTCATACACACTGGACATTTTTGCAGCGGCTGTTTTTGGCTTTTGACGTTTTTTCCTACAGCCAGTAAACCCCCCAGCATGTTATCCTGTGTCCATACAGATGACGCGGTTTTTGATGCGCTCCAGTGCATTTTTGATGCGTTTTTGATGCATTACCATTAGTTTTTTCCCCTCTCTTTTTCTTCAACTTAAATAAGGACATGTGCGTTCTAGTGCGCTTTTGGTGCTTTCCGGTGTATTTTTGATGTGTTTTACCGCATTCTAGCACAGACAAAATGCAGCATGTTCTACTTTTTTTTCTGGAACTGGAACGCACTGGAACTGACTGCAGTGGTGTGAACTGTTCCATTGGAAACTATGTAGCCTACTATTAATGCATTTTTGATGCAGAAAAAAACCCACACTGGACTGCATGTGGTGTGAACTGGCCCTTAGCTTTCTTCTCAGAGATTTGCTTTTCCATCAGCCTGTGTTGATATGCATTAAAATAAAAATGAGTGTCATTTATATTGTCTACAAACTGAATGTTCAACAACCAAATGATATTGTGCCTGTTGGCGTATTAGTGCCTGTTGGTGTACCCAGTGCTGGGACATGGTCATCCAGTGCCCAGGGCAAAGATGCCAAAAAGAACCCCCCCCCCCTTCCTTCATGATGTGCAAACTTAAGGGATCCTACGCCCAGCAGTCACTAGTCATAATCACTGTGCAGATCCTGATCTGTCAGCCAGGGTTTGCATGAACTTGGATGTGTGCAGTTTTTCCAATGCAGTCCCACCACAAGAGGCCGGAAGAAGGGGGAGAGAAAACAAAGCCTGCACTGCCTCCTGACTTTTTCCTTGCCACTCCCGGCACTAAGCTGACAGGAGTAGTCATGCCACTGTAACTACTCCTATCAGCCTAACAGAAGGAAGACACCCCATCCCCACAGTAAACCTTTGCACCCGGGCAGCCGCCCCTCCTGACCACCCCTGCAGACACTTGTAGCTGGATACCTGAAACTCAGAAAGGTACAACAGCTACATTTGAAGCAGACATTTTTGGTCCCATAGACTTCAATGGAAGCACCCAAAAGATGTTTTGAAGCTTAAATTCAAATTTTTTTTTTTTAATTTCAATTGTTTTTGGTTTGTTTAGCAAAAAATAAAAGACGCAGAGGTGATTAAATACCACCAAAAGAAAGCTCTATATGTCTCAAAAAAATAATACAAATTTCATATGGGTACAGCGTTGCATGACCGCGCAATTGTCATTCAAATTACGACAGCACTGAAAGCTGAAAATTGGCCTGGGCAGGAAGGGGGTATAAGTGCCCTGGAGGCAAGTATTTAACCACTTCCCGACCGGCCGTTGCATATAAACGGGCGGACGGTGGCACTGCAGGGTCGGGTGGCCGTTTATAAACGGCCTCCCCGCACCCTGCTTGTGCGTGCTCCTTGGGAGCGCGCAGCACCGCGATCCGGTGCCCGCTGTGTCCTTCGGACACAGTGAAACACCAATCGTTGGACGGGGCCTCTGTACGAGGTCCCGATCATGTGATCACTGATTGGCCAATCAGTGATCACATGCAAAGTAGTAAGCAAGATGTCACTTGTGACATCATTGCTTACTACGTGTGAAATCTATGAATGATCACAGAGGTCACATGGTACAAGGCTATTCACAACAGCCTTGTACCATGTGACAAGCTGTGACCAATCACAGCTCACTCAGTACTTCTCAATGACTGCAAGAATGCACACAGAGAGAAAGAGAAATGATTGCTTTTACATTCTATATGGGTGTAAAAGCAATCAGTGTAAAAAAAAAAAAAATCTTCATCACCCCCCACAAGTAGTACAGTGTCACCATGGTGACACTGTACTGCTAGGGTGACAGTATGTAAAAAAAAAACATTAAAATAAAAAATAATAATATAAAAAGATAACAGAATACATTTTGGCCAAGATTTATGATGAAATATTATTTATTTGCAAAATTTTATTTAAAAAAAACACTTTTTTTCAAAATTTTTGGACTTTTTCCTTTACATAGCAAAAAAAATTAAAATCCCAGCGGTGAATGAATACCACCAAAATAAACTTTATCTGTCTCAAAAAAATGCTAAAAAATTCATTTGGGTACAGTATTGCATGACCGCGCAATTGTCATTCAAAGTGTGATAGCGTTGAAAGCTGAAAATTGCCCTGGTCAGGAAGGGGGTAAAAGTGTCCGGTCTGGAAGTGGTTAAAGACAATGCCAATTATTTTAGTAAATATAAACTGCTAAATACCTTTTCTCATCAGCAGTTAGAGCAGTTTTGTGACTTCTATCAGTGCCCACCAGAACACTAGTTAAAGCTTTTTGGATGAGTTTTCATTCTACCATGATTGTCCTATGAGGCTGCAGGACCTTTGTCTGGACAGTGCTGATTGGCCCTGTGCTGATCACATGCACTCTTCCAAGAAAAAAAAAACCTCTCTAGCAATATACACCAAACTGAGCATGTGCAGAGTGTTACTACACGATATGTCTTATCAAGTGATAAGAGGGGGGCACTGGAAGAAGAGGATGATCAGAGAAGACAGGATCAAACAGCCTTTTCACACAATGCAGAGGATTACCCCTTAGGTTCCACAGTGAGTATATCAAGCGTGCTTTACTGCATATACAGACTGATTTTACTGTTGTGGACTTAGTAACACTTTAAATGTTAATTTTTCTAGACAAAGCAACCATCTCCTCCTAGTACCTAACTTTTTATTGGCTACAACAACAGCACTCAAGCCTGAATACACCTGAAAAGAAACAAGCAAGAACGCACAAAAAAAGCTTTAAAGGTGCTAATGCTACCTCAGGTGTGGATGCAGCAAAATCCAAAACCATTGTTTATTTTATGATTTGCATTCTTCCAGATTATGACAAGGGTTGTAAAGGAATACAAAGGGGAAATTCAATGAGTTTTTTGGCTGTACACCAGGTACCTTTAACAGCAGCTTCACACCTACGCCTTGTGGCAGTGCATGGTTAAACGTGCTTTACTACAACATACGCTAATGCATGGCACACGTACAGTAGCAAGCAACCTACCCACATAAGCTGTGCGTTGTGTGCGCTACATTACAAGAATGGCACAGGTATGTTTTTTGTCCATTTAGATTCTTTGGAAGCTGATTCAAAATGAACATTCTGCCTTTACGTGATGTACATTAATGTTAATGTAGTCACTCTTTGCAACAGTGCAAAAAAAGTGTAAAGTGTCCGTAAAAAAGTGGTCAAGGATTAGAACCACAGTTTGTGTTTTAGCGCTATCTGGTTTAGAGATTTTCCCTGATTTAGGGATTTTTCACTCCAGCCCACACGCATGTGCACTGGTGTGCATTGTGTAGAGGCAGTGTTTACATTCCTTTTTTACTTTATGAACAAAATGACACATTATGTAACTGTGCACCGCAGCATGATGCAGTGACAGGCATTACCGTGAGTTGCATCATGTAAAAATGAAGACATGCAATGCAGCATTATGATGTGAACAAGGTACATGGAAAAGCACTGCGTTGAGCCTGTGTTGCTCTATGCAGATTAATGCAGCTCAATGAACATGGTTTGAACAAGCTCTTATGCAGGCCATAGACGGGTCGAAAATTGGCCGAAAAAAAAATGGCCGATTTTCGCACCTTTAGTGGGTTAATTGGTCGACCGTTTTTTGGGGTTTTGGCACATTTTTTTTGATCGGTAAAGTTGGAAAAAAATCTGATTTTGCCGATCGGCTGATTTTCCCGGCAATAATGGGCAAATCAGCCGATCGTTTTATCGATAAAAAATCTGTGCATGAGCCGTGACCTGCAAGAAGAAGAAAAAGAAGAAGAAAAAGAAGAATTCCAGTCCGCTATTATATTTTATATGAAAAGTATTGCGGTCGCAACAATGTATCTATTTGTATCCAAATAAAACCATATGTATCCAAAATGGATACAAATGGATACATTGTTGCAACCGCAATACTTTTTCAAGTCAAATTTAATAGCAGAGCTCTCTGCAAGGGACAGAAGTAATTAAATGTCAGCCGTAGATGGGACGAAAATTGGCCAATTTTTTTACCATTGGTGGTAACGTTGGCCTATTGAACAACCGATTTTTCGTTTTTTTGTTTTTTTTTTAAAAAGGCTGGTTTTCGACCCGTCTATGGCCTGCATTTCTGTCATGGTGAAAATCTGCGGGCAGTCAGCAAGTAGTTTAACTGCCTCCCACCCACCATATATGGAAATGACAGGCGCAAGGCGGTTCTCTCTTTCTGGGAGGACGTCATATGACATCCTCCCACTCTAACCGGGTGCGCACGGCTCTGGGGCGCACAGCACGGCGATCGGTGGTGCGCTGTATCCCTTGGACACAGCGGATCACAGATCAACGGAAAGAGCCGAAGATGTCGGCTCGGTCATGTGATCATCTGTGTCCAATCACAGCTGATCGCATGTAAATAGGGAAATGCCGGTTATCGGCATTTCTCTCTTCACGAGCTGTCACGCTGATAGCTCGTGAGGAGAGGAGAGCCGGTAATCAGCATTCCTCAGAGGGGATATGTACACTGATCATCAGGGCACTGATGATCAATGTGCCCTGATGATCAGTGTAGCCCCAGCAGTGCCACCTGTCAGTGTCCATCAATGCCAGCTGTCAATACTCATCAATGCCACCTGCCAGTGCCACATCAATGGCACATATCAGTGCCTACCAGTGCATATCAATGCTACATATCAGTGCCCATCTGAGCTGCCTTTCAGTGTCACCTATCAGTGCCAGTCAGTGCCACCTATCAATGCCAGTCAGTGCCACCTATCAGTGCTGCCAATCAGAGCCACTTATCAGTGCCAGTCAGTGCTGCCTATCAGTGCCAGTCAGTGCCACCTGCTGCCTCTCAGTGCCGCCTAACAGTGCTGCCTAACAGTACCAGCCAGTGCCGCCTCTCACTGATCATCAGTGCTGCCTAACAGTGCCCATCAGTGGCGCCTATCAGTGCCAGTTAGTTCAGCCAGTCAGTGCCGCCTATCAGTGCCATATGTGAGTGCTGCCTTTCAGGGCCCATCAGTGATGCCTGTCAATGCCCATCAGTGCCACCTACCAGTGCCTCCTCATCAGTGCCCATCAGTGCCAGCTATTAGTGCCCATCAGTGCAGCCAATCAGTGCCCATCACTGCAGCCTCATTAGCGCACATCAGTGAAGGAGAAAAATCATTTATTTACAAAATTTTATAACAAAAACTAAGAAAAAACTTTTTTTCCCCCAAATTTTCAGTTGTTTTTGGTTTGTTTAGCAAAAAATAAAAAACCTAGTGGTGATTAAATACCACCAAAAGAAAGCTCTATCTGTCTCAAAAAATTATAAAAATTTCATATGTACATTGTTGCATGACGGCGCAATTGTCATTCAAAGTGGGACAGAGCTGAAAGCTTTAAATTGGCCTGGGCAGGAAAGGGGTATAAGTACCCAGTAGGCAAATGGTTAAAAAAAAAACCTTAAAAAAAACTCAATATTTTAATTTTATACATTTTTCAACATTATTTTACATTTTATTTTACTATTTTCTTTTTATAATACTTTCATCAAAGTAGTTGAATGTTACCATAGTAACATTGCACTACTCGGGGAGGGGGGATTTTTTTAATTTTTACACTTTGCATTGCAGGAGCAATAAAGATTATTGCTCCTGGAATGCAATGCTTGCTTTGCACTGTCATGAATAGGTTACGTTCATGACAGTTCAAAATACTAGTGATCTGTGATTGGCTACAGAAAATCACCTGGGACAGGGTGCTGTAATTGGCCCATGTACCATGTGGGAGCTGCGGGCCAATCACAGCTCACCAGGAAGAGAAGGAAAACTTATGAATCAGAGTGATTCACAGTGATCACATAATCTCCAGGTCCTGATTGCCGGGATCCACATTCCTCTGTGCCTGTACATTGCTCTGCCAGTAGATGCCGCCTATCTGCAGTACAAGTACTGCAAGCGGTCTGCAAGTGGTTAAAATAGAACTGAAGGCTTTTTTTTTTATTTTGGATATAGTAAGGGAGGGTTAATACTCCTGTCAGGTGTTTTTATTTTTTACTCTCTGTGTCCCATTGGGGAGACGTTCCTTCACTTCCTGTTGCATATCCACAACATGACGTGAGTGGAAATCCCTCCAAAGTGAGGGAATTCCCTGTCTGTCACCAGAACTAGTGTGCATGCTGGAAGATTTTCTCTCTGTTCCTGTCCTAATGAATACTCAAAACCTGGCTTTTTTTTTACTTTCACTTTTGTCGATAATAGTCACCAGGACAAATAGAGAGGATTAATCTCCCAAATGGGGACACAGACAGTAATATTAACTGACAGGTGTTCTAATTCCTCTCCACTCCGCATATCGCAAATCGCATATATTTACATCTGAGGTTTTAACCTGGAAACGCTGGCAGTGTCAAACCTGCGTTCATATGCTTTTAGAAGACATTTCTAAACACATATAAATGCATGTAATGATTTGTTGTTTGGCTACAATCATAAGAAATAGAATTCTGTTTGTCTAGGATCTGATAAGACATTCAAATTGTGGCTAAACGCATGTAAACACACCTAAACATGACTAAATATGCCTAAATTTTGCTAAAGCTGCTTACAATCCTAGCGTTTTCATGTACCCAGAAGGCCAGATGCAGGGTCCAGCCCCACTGTCCTGCAGCTTGTCAAAGTCTATGGCAGACTGAAATACACTTTTGCTGGACAGTGCTGAGCACTCTACCAAGTGATACTCGCATTTATCGTCCTATGTGTTCAGGAATGAAGGCCCACAATGCATTTACACACTCTCCTTTGCTAGTTTATCTAGTAGTGCTCCACGTTATTTACTTATGACCTTTGCACTCTGAGCGTTACTTACTCCTAACCTCTGTACACTGTGCAATTTGCTCTCTTGACCCATAGCAGAATAGTCGCAGGTTTTATTCAACCATACCCTTTTAAGCCCCTCCTGCTGTTACCACAGTTTGGCCACACTCACAATTTGCCGCTGCATCTTTTCTTTGTTTAAAGTGCTCAAGGCATCCTAATTTCATACACTGAATATCTTGACTCTTGTTCCACAAGTCTGTGACCAATTATTTCAGGGTGTGTTAAAAATAGGATTGTGATTTTGTGGGTATAGCTACAAATGTGGCTGTTTTCTGTGTGTGGTTTAAAAGTGGGTAAGGTCAGTAGGGTGTCGCTGGATTTCATTTTGAAAACCTGGCAACTATTTTAGGTGGACGGTTTGGTAAAGTTTTAGGAGGTAAACTTACCATAAATTATGCTGCTACATGGTAATGTTTTCAGAACCCTGTTCCTATGTATGATTTGTAATTATACACTGCTAAAAAAAAATTAAAGGAACACTATTTAATCAGAGTATAGCATCAAGTTAAATAAACTCCTGGGATATTGATCTAGTCAGTTAAGTAGCAGAGGGGGTTGTTAATCAGTTTCAGCTGCTCAGCAATGTGGGGTCACACCTGTGTACATCTTTAAAGTGTTTTGGTAAGCTATGGTCCTTCTTTCCTTTTTTAATCTTGGTGACATGTTCCCTTAATCTTATTTGTAGCTTCCTTGTGGGAGCCCACAAGGAAATTTCAAAAGATAAGTCACGAAATTGGAGTTGCACGACATAAATTTTCTAAAGGTGCCAATCCTTAACGGGGAGCGGGGGACAAAGCCTTTTATCTTATCAACAGTGTTTAACCAGTTGCCACCTTGCCTATGGCCAAATGGCATCCGGGCGAACACTTCGTCCCTCTGGGAGGACGCCACTTGGCGTCCTTCCCGGAACGCACATTGCGCATGACCACAGGTCCGCGCTGTGGCAAGATCTGTCACCGGCCGTGTACCTCGGACATGGCCGATGACAGATCTGTGTACCGGCCTCGTTGCCAGTACCATGTGACCTGCTGTGACCAATCACAGCAGGTTACGTGACAGTTGTGACAGTTGTATATAATGGATGGCTTCTTTTCATGCCATTCGTTGTATACAAATGTGTCTAGCTGTGAATGGTCACAGCAATCACATGCACAGTCTGGGCCAATCACAGCCCATCTGTGTCATGTCATTAGCCGTGGCAAATTGTGTAAAAAAAAAAAAAAATACTGATCACTTCCCCAAAGTAATACAATGTTACTATGGTAACATTATACTGCTTTGCAATATAGAAAAAAAAATCTTAAAAAAAGAGAAAAAATTTAATAAACAGTAAAAAAATTTAAAAAAATTATCTTTTTTTTTTTCATACTGTCACCAGTCAGTGTCCCTGATCACAAACAGTTATGATGCTGTACTGCACTGGTATATAAAAAAAAATTGTGAAATACATTTTCTTAATTTCTTCATTTTCCAAAACATTATGCCAAAAAATTACAACTTCAAAAAACTTTCCATGCCTCTTATCACTGTCTACTTTACAAAAAGGGGTAATTTGGGGGATATCTGTACTGTTCTGACATTTTTGTGCCTCAAGGAACTAAATTGGCTGTCAGTACTTCAGGACTGATCAATTTTCAGATATATCCCATAGTTTGTGAACTCTATAACTTTCCTACAGAATAAATAATAAATACCAATTTTGGTTATTTTCACCAAAGAAATGTAGCAGAATACATCTTGGCCTAAATTTATAAAGAACACTTATTCATTTGCAAACGTTTGAGAAGAGACGAAACGCGTCCAGGGCACGTGACGTTCCCGGAAGTGCTGCGGCAGCCATTTTGGATTCTGGAATCCCTGTGTGTTGGAGGTCTGGAGAGTAACGGTGCACTTCAGGTGTCCCCCAGAGCTACAAAGTGATAGTGCTGGATAGGAGTAGCAAGGGGGAATTACCTGGTGATCGGGAGACCCTCTACACACGGAAAGAGGATCGCATACTGGGCATGAGGAGTTGGATGCTGTCTTGCTGATCTTATCGTTTTTATATGTAAGTGGCTACAATAAATTTTATATATGATTATAATTCACATACTGATTCCTGGTCTGTTTGTGAGGTCCTGAGGAACAAGAGGATACCAATCTAAGGACACTCTGTACATATGTGGTTGATTACAAACTGGAATTTGTTTGTTTTAGGGTAATTATGCACTTTATATATAGTTTGCAGTGATATTTATAAAATTTAAATATATATATTTTTTTTTCTCTCACATGAGTGCTGTGACACTGGAGTGTTTTTTTTGCATGATACACGTGTGGCACTTTAGTTCTGGGATTTAAAAGGTAATATACTATGTTGAGATTTTGTTTTTTGAGGTATTTGAAGAGCACCTGTGATTGATTTGCATCTTCTTCAGTGGAGTGGGGGGCGTCTTCCTATCGGGAAGTTGATCTTTGTTTGGACGCATTATTTGGACACTTTGCATATTGGGACTTTATTTATTTTTGTTCTTTTATATATATTTGATATTTTTTATTTGTTGGGTAATCTCTTTGGGTTTTGATCTTTTCACTGTAGTTGTGGGTTTTTGGGTTTAAGTCAATGACTAAAGCTAACAAGATGGGGTCCATGAGTAATTTCACACGCAGTGGTTTAAAAAACAATTCGACTTTCAACCCTCTGCCATAATGTAGAAGTATTTAAACAGATGACAGATTTGAGAGAATTGAAAAGCAAAAGATTTAAAGATCACGCCACTATCACTACCGGATTGGAAGTTTAGAGAAGAAGAATCACATAATCATACGTCCAGCGGATAGTGGGGGTGGGGTCGTGGTACTATACAGGCAGGAGTACGTAACGGAAATCAATAGGATTTTGGGGGACTTGGCTACTTACAAGAAACTAAATAGGAATCCAACTAAATAATTAAAGAAGGAATTGAACGTTTTGGTAAAGGAAGTTAAAAAAAATGGGGTGGTTGATAACAAAGAAGCTAAGTATTTAATACCATCTAGTTCTAGGATATCAACATTTTATTACTTGCCCAAGATCCAAAAAAGTTTACTAAATCCCCCAGGTAGGCCTATTGTTGATTGAGGTGATTCCATCCATGCCAGAGTTGGAGAATATGTTGATCATTTTCTTCAGCCTGTTGTTACCCAAATGCCAGCTTATTTGAAAGATAGCCAACATGTCATTGATTTGGTGGGGATTTTGAAAGTAAGGGAGGATTTCATTTTCGCCCCCATTGATGTAAATTCCCTTTATACGAGTATTAGGCATACAGTTAGAATGAACGCAGTCAAATGGGCCTTGAGAACATTCACAGATTTACACATGAAACAGAAGAGATTTATTTTGTAAATATTGGACTTTGGCATGCACAGGAATTACTTTTGGTATGGGGGAGAATTTTTGTTCAAAAGAAGGGAGTTGCAATGGGAGCAAAGTTCTCCCCCAGTTTGGCGAATATTTTCATGTCCAAATGGGAACATGAGGTTATCTTTAGTTGTGCATGGGAAGGATTGAGGCTATTGCAGAGCTTTATTGATGACATTTTGGTCATATGGGAGGGCATCATGGAATCTCTTCTTGAGTTTTTTTGCCATCATAGATAGCAATGAATATGGATTGGAGTTTTCTAAGACTATCGATACCCTTTCGGTTAATTTCTTGGATTTACATATTTTCGGATATGAGGGGGTTTTGCATACTAAAACCTATTTTAAGTCCACAGACCGTTTAGTTGTCAACATCCCTTATGGCTAGAGGGAATCCCAAGAGGGCAGTTCAGCAGAATCATGAGGAACTGCTCTAAGTTAGAGGACTACATTGCTCAATCAGAAATTAATATGAAGAGATTTATTGATTAGGGTTATGATCCCATCAAACTAGAGAACGTTAGATATGAAATAAGTCATAATTATTTAGGGGAAATAAAAAGAAGTAAAAGGTTGAATAGAAAGCAAGACAGGGGTTTTGAGTTTGCATTTATTTCGGACTTTAATTGTCAATA
Organism: Staurois parvus; assembly: GCF_062004578.1. Taxonomy (NCBI): domain Eukaryota; kingdom Metazoa; phylum Chordata; class Amphibia; order Anura; family Ranidae; genus Staurois; species Staurois parvus. The sequence continues at coordinate 271,842 of NW_028317968.1, forward strand.
TAAAGAAGTGGAATAGATTATTGGCAAATATTGGTCCATTATTAGGAATGATAGGATCTTGGGACCTTTGATCCCGATAAGACCTACATTTTTTTTATAGGAAATCTCTCAACTTGAGACAGAAGTTAGTAAGAAATGTCATCTCCCCCCGAGACTGGTTAAGGGCACCATGTTTGATCTGAAGGGTTTCTTCCCGTGTGGTAAGTGCACCAAACGTAGGATCACTAGTGTTAGACATAAAAAAATTGAAACTTTTAGATAGAACGTGACACAAAAAATATACACCATTAGAAAATGTATCTCACGCCACTCCAATTTCGTGACTTATCTTTTGAAATGTCCTTGTGGGCTTCAATATGTGGGGCGTACCACAAGGAAGCTACAAATAAGATTAAGGGAACATGTGACCAACATTAAAAAAGGAAAGAAGGAACATAGCTTATCAAAACACTTTAGAGATGTACACAGGTGTAACCCCACATTGTTGAGGTTTTGTGCCATTGACAAAGTTGGAGCACATTGGAGGGGTAATAATCGCACAAAGAAAATTAAAAAAACGAAACCTTCTGGATAAATGAGCTGGACAGTATGCACCGCAAGGGGCTTAATATAGAACTGGATTTGAACTGCTTCATCTCCAACTCATAGGTTATCATTTGAGGATTCCAATTAAGCAAATGTTAGTAGTGAGGACAAGTGTGTTTTGTTTTAGATTGGACACACCTGTCCTCCCCCCTTTTTTAGATGTACTCATGATTCATATAATTTAATGAATATTGTTAATTCATTAATTATTTTAGTTTAATTTTAATTAATTTATATTGTAATAAATATTTTATATCTATATGCTATAATGTGGTAGAGAGGATACAGATACCAACATTTTCTAAACAGTCAGGGTTTACAAATCTGTTATATTCAGCTTCATTAGCATTAATTTGTTTTACCACTAGATGGCAGATGTTTTAGGTCTCTTCATATATCTATGTGAATAATAATGATTATAACAAATCAATTGGGTTACATGGGATGATATACTAACCTAACCTTGTTTTTGGATCGTAAAAGGATATTGTTTTAGGAATTCTGAGGACATGGGGTTATGGGATAGTAGGTTAGTGTTGCATTTAGATGTCTTTCCAGGAAGTAAGATGGAGACCTTGGCCGCTGGATGTTGGCAAGATGTTGTGTAAGTTGAAGTCCGGTGGCGTCTGACGCGTATTTACTATGAAGAAGTCAATTCAATGATGAAACGCGTCAGTCAGATGTGACGTCAGACACAACTGGAAGTGCCGCAGCGGCCATTTTGGAAATTGGTAGAATCAAGCTGCTTGTATTCCTAACACATGTAAGCACATTTTCACATTATTAAACTTGATTTTAAGCAATATTGGACTATAGGAGTATATTTATCTTTCATGATCACTGAGAATTTGTGAAGAAGTGAGGAGGCGATTGGGAACGTGGATACTTGATTTCAAAAAGGCAATCCAAAGACATGCAGGGTAAGGTGCATGACTGAAAGGGAAAGGGATCGAGCACGTTGTTTTTGGCTTTGCACACAGGTGGTGGATGAAGGACGGATACACATGTTGTGGATTTGATTCACAGTTTAAGAGTGAAATGCACATTTTCACCCCTAGAGGGTAAGAGTATTTAGGGAAGTGTGGTACACATTCCTTGTTTATTGCACATTATATTGCACACAGTTGCACAAGCAATTTTCGTGTATAAGAAATACTACACTATATTAATTTTTTCTTTTGGAGATTTAGATCAGCACATTGGAATATCAGAGAGAGAGAGAGAGAGAGAGATTGTATGGCATACAACACATTCTGGCTAAGGAGATCTTGATGGGAAGATATGAAGATTGGTGTATGAAGTGGTGTGCTGTTGCTGGCATAACACAGACACTTACCTGTACCTCGGTCCAGCGTTGTCCTCACCACGGCTGGTTTCACTGGCCATCTGCTCTCCCTGGCGCTGGCATCTACAATGTGGGCACCTAGCTGTGACAGCTTGCGGCTTCACAGCCAAGTGCCCACTGCCCATGTGCGAGTAGCTCTGCTCTTTGTGAATGGCCTCGTAGTCTTCTGGGACTTGTCACACGTCCCAGAAGACTACGGGGAGGAAGGGGGAGGACAACTTCCACTTCCAATGCCTTAGGCCAGTGGTCGGCAAGCCGCGGCTCGCGAGCCACATGCGGCTCTTTACACAGTCTAATGCGGCTCTTCTGTGTGCCGGGCGCCCGCTCCCCTCCCTCCTCTCGGGCAGCTGCCCCAAAAGTCAGGACTCTGCAGCTAGCCCAGCAATGGGCAAACTACGGCCCGCATACGGCCCGGCGGACCTTTTAATCCGGCCCGCGGAGCGTGGCAAACATTGGCTGTCAGGATGTAGGCGGGGCAGCGTGACGAACTCCTCTCCTCTCACAGTCCGCCCTGAAGACCGGAACGGCACGGGAACACGGCGAGAGGAACGCGCGGAGCAAAGGTAAGTGAATTGACACAATATGGGGAATGAATTACTATAGGGGGGATGAATTACTATATGGGGGATGAATTACTATAGGGGGGAATGAATTACTATAGGGGGGATGAATTACTATATGGGGGATGAATTACTATAGGGGGGGATGAATTACTATGGGGGATGAATTATTATATGGGGGATTAATTACTATGGGGGATGAATTACTATATGGGGGATGAATTACTATATGGGGGATTAATTACTATGGGGGAAGAATTACTATATGGGGGATGAATTAGTATGGGGGATGAATTACTATATGGGGGATGAATTACTATATGGGAGATGAATTACTATAGGGGGGAATGAATTACTATAGGGGGGATGAATTACTATATGGGGGATGAATTACTATAGGGGGGATGAATTACTATAAGGGGGATGAATTACTATGGGGGATGAATTACTATACGGGGGATTAATTACTATGGGGGATGAATTACTATATGGGGGATGAATTACTATAGGGGGGAATGAATTACTATAGGGGGTATGAATTACTATGGGGGATGAATTACTATATGGGGGATTAATTACTATGGGGGATGAATTACTATATGGGGGATGAATTACTATGGGGGATGAATTACTATATGGGGGATTAATTACTATGGGGGATGAATTACTATATGGGGGATGAATTACTATGGGGGATGAATTACTATATGGGGGATGAATTAATATATGGGGGATGAATTACTATATGGGGGATGAATTACTATAGGGGGGAATTAATTACTATAGGGGGGATGAATTACTATATGGGGGATGAATTACTATATGGGGGATGAATTACTATATGGGGGATTAATTACTATGGGGGATGAATTACTATATGGGGGATGAATTACTATGGGGATGAATTACTATATGGTGGATGAATTACTATATGGGGGATTAATTACTATGGGGGATGAATTACTATATGGGGGATGAATTACTATATGGGGGATGAATTACTATGGGGGATGAATTACTATGGGGGATGAATTACTATATGGGGGATTAATTACTATGGGGGAGGAATTACTATGGGGGATGAATTACTATGGGGGATAAATTACTATATGTGGGATGAATTACTATGGGGGATGAATTACTATATGGGGGATGAATTACTATATGGGGGATGAATTACTATGGGGGATGAATTACTATGGGGGATGAATTACTATATGGGGGATGTATTTTCAGTTTTAAAAATGTGGCTCTCAAAATAAATTTCAATCGTGGTTTTGGCAAGATTTGGCTCAGTTGAAAAAAAAGGTTGCCCACCACTGCCTTAGGCGATTGCTCCAGAAGTGGGAGTGGGTACCTGTCAAGTTCAGATACCTGCTCCCCAAAGGTGCCCATCCTTAACTTTGAGCGGGGGGCAAAGCCTTAAAGCGGAACTCCCCCTTTTGGGTGGAGCTCCTCTTTAACTTATATCTTATCAACAGTGTTTAATGGAATGATGGAGAAATGGCAACAAGCTGATGAGAGCTCCTTCTAGTACATTAATAACTTAAAGTGTTACTAAACCCACAACAGTAAAATCAGTTTGTTATACTCGCTGTGGCACCCAAGGGGTTAATCCTCTGCATTGTGTGAAAAAGCTGTTTGATCCAGTCTTCTTTGATGCTCCCCTTCTTCTACTGTCCCCAATTCATCTGTCAGAGCTATAGGAGTCACTCTGCACATGCTCAGTTTAGTGCATATGGCTAGAGAGTTTTTTTTTCTGTGGGAGGGTGATTCGTACAGGCCCAATCAGCACTTTCCAGACAGAGGGTCAGGGGTTATGCAGCCTCATAGGACAGTTAGAGCAAAATTAAAACAGTACATCATGCAATGCATTCCTTAATAATTACATATAAATATCATTATGTTATTGTATGTAATTGTACTACATGTACATGTTGCACTTGTTGTCAAAGAATGGTAACTGCGCTGCTGACGCGGAGAGAGAATGTAGGCATAGGAGTGTTATTACAGGGTGGAATTACAGGTTTCTTTTGGATGGACAGTAACAAAGGCAAGAAGCAGATGAAGCAGAATTAGTAGGAAGCATTCATTTTTCTGGCATATTACAATTTTCTAGATCCTTTACGTTGGTTTCATATTGTCTTTAAGGCTGGATTCACATTATTGCAGTGTTTTAGCACTAACTTTAACATGCATCATTTTACACATAAATACACCTTGCATTAAAGCAACCTTTTCATTTTGAATGGGCTGTCAATGTATCACAACACACATGTTCACAACTGTGTTGTGAACCTCTATAACACAGTTGTTTTGGGGTGTGCAGTATATGTGTTTTGTGATGACACTGAGGCTAGGTTCACACTAGCCCGCAGTCTGCAGTCTGGATGCAGATGCAGGAATTTCACCTGTTCCTGCAGCCAAATTGTGCTGCTCTTATGAGAGCCCACAGCACGTTTGCGGGTGCAGGAACCACATTGCAACTGAATAGTTAAAGAGACTTTGCAGTTTCCCTGTGGGTGCATTTTTAAAAATGTGCAAGCACCTTTTTTCTGCAGGACACGCAGGCACCATAGCTCATTCAAATGAATGGGCTGTCATGCATGAGCAAACACGGGCCACACAGCCTGCAGTAGTGTGAACCAAAGGTAAAAGTGAATTGTGGGGCAACACCTACATACACCTGGGTGTTAATGAGTGTTGCATTATGACCTGGTTCACACTAGTGTGCTGTATTTTGACTGCAGTGTAGATGTATGAGTGGTTTATTTGCATTTTACACACGTTTTTAGCTATGGTCCTATTAGGACTTTTTGCAGGACCTGCATTTTTGCTAAGTTTTCTGAAAGTGCACCAAAAATTCTGCATGCTGCATCTTTAGTGTGCTTTCAAAAAACAGGGCAAAAAATGCACAGCCTAATAGAAATCAATGGGACTGCGACTAAAAAATTAGTGTAAAATGTAGGTAAAACGCAGTCAAAACTCAGCACACCTGTGTGAACCTGGCCTAATGCTTAGTAAAATACAGATAGAAGATGGAGAGAAAAATCACTCAGTGGCCTATAACAGAGCTCATAATCTGAGCGCCATGTTTCATATTTAGTTTCAGAGTCCGTATTCCAAGTTTTATGTTCCTAGTTCCATATTCTGTGTTCTGACATCTGTTTTTTACATTCCAACATACAAACTTTGAGTTCCATTTTCAAAATTTCAAAATATTTATTCCTAGTTTCATATTCCAAGTTCAACGTTCCATATCCTAAGTTCTACCTTCTGAATTCCAAGTTTCATAATCTAAGTTCCATATTCCATACTCCAAGTTCCATGTTTCATATTCCTAGTTCTATGTTCTACATTCCATACTCTGAGTTCCATGTTTCATATTCCACGTTCTATGGTCCATATCCCAAGTTCTATGTTCTATATTCCAAGTTCCATGTTTAATTTTCAAGTTTTATTTTCCAAATTCCAAGCTCCATATTCCATACTCCGAGTTTCATGTTTCATATTCCAAGTTCTATGTTCCATATCCCAAGTTCCATATTCCATACTTCGAGTTCCATGTTTCATATTCCAAGTTTTATTTTCCAAATTCCAAGTTCCATATTCTATACTCCGAGTTCCATGTTTCATATTCCAAGTTCTATGTTCCATACCCCAAGTTCCATATTCCATATTCCATACTCCGAGTTCTATGTTTCATATTCCGAGTTTTATTTTCCATATTCCAAGTTGCATATTCCATATTCCGAGTTCATTGTTTCATATTCCAAGTTCTACGTTCAATATGCCAAGTTCCATATTCCATACTCCAAGTTCAATGTTTCATATTCCAAGTTCTATGTTCCATATCCCAACTTCCATTTTCCATACTCCGAGTTCCATGTTTCATATTTCATATTTCAAGTTTGAGGTATGCAAAGGGACGTGACATATGACTATCACAGATGGTTCAAATAAAAAGAAGAGTGTGCCACAAAGTTTCAAAGTCCAGAAACAGTTTATCAGGTTCTTAGGTAACCAATGTGTTTTGGTGGTGCAGAAGGATTCCCTTCATCAGGGCTTACATGTTACGGTAACTGAAGCTGGCCATACACAGAACAAATTTCAGCTTGTTCCTGAAGGCTGAACAGAAAAAAATCTATATGTATATGGCCAACTTCAGATACCAGTCTTTACAACTGTGGTGAGCTGAAAAGCATCTCAGAATGCACAACACCCTGAACCTTGAATGAAAGACTGCATCAAAATTTTTGATCAGCAAATTTGCACCATTGGGTTGTAATAATTTATTTTTACCAGTGATTTCTATATCTGTTGGCAAAGGAAAGAAGTGCTTAAATGTGCACTAATTAAATTAAATTAATTAGTAATTAAATTGGTTGGATTTTACCCATAAATGTTTATTAAGTTATAAAATGATGCATATAGTTATATACATCTCTGCAAGAAGAATTGAAAACATAGTGTATTATAATACAGCAGAATAAATGTTGTTTGTGTAGATGGACAAATGTAGCAGGATGCATTCTTTCTAATCTGTCCAAAAAAAATGTTTAGAATTTTCCTAGTAATACATTGCACTCCAAATTAAAATATAATTAATACATTTCAGTGAAAACACAAACTATAAATATTACTTTTATATGATATAGAATCATTTGTATAATATTTTATAATAACACCGACTCTTAAAAAGGAAAACTGTGGAGGACAGATCATTGCCATTGAAATATTCCCATTACCCTGTACAATGACAGCATGGCCATTTAAGCGGGCTTGTGTCTAGTAAGGTAAAGTAGATTTAATTAAAATCCCATCTGGCTTTGTCTGCAACATCATTAAACCCCACATTCTCCTTTTATGCTGAGTAACCTGTGATGCCAGGAAGAGAACATCTCAAGACAAGGCAGTTCATTGTGCTTCAGGTACTAGGCTAGGGGGTGTGCCCATAGTTCTTGTGGGCACAATTACATTTCTAGGAAAAAAACAGAAATGGTGTCATATTCATATTCAAAGTCTACATTTGTGATAGCAAAATACACTGGTAAATAGAGCTATTGTTTAAAGCATAATTAAATGAGAGTGGTCTCATGATTAAATTGTATTTTTATGACATATATATTACTTCATATTCAAAAAAATCAGTGAACCAATGAGGATTTAGGACTACTGCAGTGGTCCCCTAATTGGCAATATCTCCTCCCCTGAGGAAAACAATATAGAGTTGTGCATGAATATATGTTTCTATTTTATTTTGGGGTCCAAAGTAGTAGTTGAAGACTGAACATTTGTACTTTAATTATGTAGTTTGATGGGGACATGCACTTTTGTGATGTGTTTAACCCTTACGGGCTTGGTTATAGAGATGTCATGGGATTAATCATGAGCATCGTTTTTTACAATTGGGCCATATGGGAATCAAGCCAAATCTATAAAACTGGATTGTTTGGCACCCCACCAAACTTCTGTCCTGATAGAAGGACAAAACAATTGCATGATAAATATGAATATAGTTATGGTATGGCTATTTTTTCCAATCCATATGAAAAATAAAATGTATTGATATCTCAATTAATCCTGATTGAATGAACCCCAAATAGTATCAGAAGATTCTACAGAAGAATGAAAGTGTATCTGTGTCTTATAGAAGGTGGGGGATGCAACATAACAATGATCTGGAATAGTAAATAAAAAAGCAATGGCTCAGGCAAAAGAAATACTATATTTTACTCTAGTAATAGTAGTCCTATGCTCTTGAGCTAAAAAGCACTGATCAAGCAAGGCATTCCAAAAAATATTCATGAACTGGTACAATTTCATACACAGGAATGGGCAAAAATAGGACCTAAGCAAGGTGAACGTCTGATCATTAGCAACAGTAAGCATATGATTGAAAGTAAGATATACAGTAGTTGATAATAACATATATGTGTACTTTGTCAAATAAGACCACCTTTATTTATTGTTAATATTTATAGGGATACAGATCACATATTTTAGGAGTTGTTCTTGCAGATATGCATACTGAAAAAAGAATATCTAAGAGCAAAGAGCATTACAAGAATTTTATAAATTGTTATAGTCAGTCCTTAAAGCGGCAGTAAACTGCAGGAAAGGAAAAAAAAAAAAAGAAGTCCCCTGCAAGGTAATGTCATAATGTGCTAGTATGCATTGTACACTGGAACATTATGTAATACTTACCCGTAAACAAAGCCCTCCAGCGGCGTGCTGTAGAGGCTTCTATCTTCACTCGTCTTCCTACCGGGTTCGTGAGCTTCGGCCGTCTGACAGGCCGGGCTGCGATGACGTGCACGGGAGTCTGGGGCCATGGCACACAGCTCTGAAGGAACGGCACAGATATGCCATTCCGTCAAAGCGCATGTGCCGGTTTAAAAAAGATAGAATATCTCCTAAATGGTGCACGTTTAGGAGTTGTTCATTTTATCTACAGGTAAGCTTTATAATAAGCTTACCTGTAGGTAAAATAAAAAAAAAACAACTTTACTACTTTAAAAGTGAGTGTTGTGTGAAAAATCAATAAAAAGAATTTACAAAAAAAGTGAGTGTTGTGGATTTATGTTGAGCATGGGGATACAAAATGCTAAAGAGAGTGTTTCCCAGAATTTGTGTGGATACACACAGAGATATAGAAACGGTGTGACTAGTTTCGGTACAGCAAATAGAAGAAACAATTAAAAATACTAATTATTTCATTAATATTTAGTGAAGTTTTCTAATGGAACATTTAAACCGTTTCCACAACAGTGTAGAAGTATCGTAGATGAGAGCTAGCTACTAGTTGTGAGCAGCCCCACGCAGATAGAAGAGTGATCTCTTTATAATATTTAAGGGATATTAGGTTTTCTTTAATAAATACAATGCTTTGTTGAACTTGACATTTCAAGTCTTTGTCAAAGAATTGACCTGGTCAAATCTTCTACATATAATTTTGCCTGAACACCAATTGTGCAGTAGCCACTACTGTTGTGTATTGTTTTTCCCTTGTAATTTTAGCATCTCTTCTGACATATCTTTATGTTTATTGTTATTCTTTTGTAGAAATATATCTCTGTGGGATCTCATTACCTAGGCCAGCCAGTAACATTAGCGATTTGTAATTGGAAAGCACTGCATTCATGGGTCTGCAGTATATGGGAATGGAGCACAAAGGACAGATGGCCATAGCTATACTTCATTTCCCTCATCTTTCTCTGTCACAAACACAACTCAAACTCTATCTTTGCAAAACAGATCTGGCAGTCATACATATTTGCCTGCATTTCCATAATTGCTATGAGGTTTATCTTCTCTTTAGGGTCTAATAATCATTTCATTTTGAATGTCTATCATATTTTACCTTAATTTCCTCCATCATTTGGTAATTCAAATGGGCTTCAATAATTCCAAAAACTCTTAAGCAGTCTTGACATAATTGTACACCAAATAGGAAATGTATTTACATTTTCAAATTTGCATAGCGTTAGCATCTTTTCAGTTAGCGCATGTTTATTTTAATGCAAAAATATATTAATTAAAAATATATTAATTAATATAAGTCATTGGCTTGTATTTATGAATAAGTCATTGGTGAAATTTGCCCAGTGAAAGATTAGGCGCATTTGCCCAAATAAGATTTTACTGGATTTGCCCAGCATTTTGTGGCAGGATTCATCCTATCTATTTTATGACATTATTTACTAAAACTGGACAGGGCAAAATCTGGTGCAGTTCTGCATAGAAAATAATCAGCTTTCCATGATTTTTTTTTGCTAAAACTTAACAAGCTGAAGTTAGAAGCTGATTGGCTACCATGCACAGTTGGTCCGGGTTCTGAGCGCACCAGTTTTAGTAAATCAGCCCCTGTCTGTTCAAATATTGTTAGTTTGAATCTTGTCAAGGTGAATATTGATAGTACAGCAGCAGCTATTTTTCACCTTTGTGCAAATCTTTGTGGGAATGGTTTGGATGAATCTGGTTATATGACAAAAGTCTGTTCAATCTTTTGCTACTCATGGTGTTCAAATGGTGAATAAACAATAAAAAAACACCAAAAACAACAAGGACCATACCTTCCTTAACTAATCAGCTCAGCATACTACACATACAGACTGGTATTCTCATAGCTAGGGGATGGCAAGCCTGCAGTCCCTTATTATGTTAATACCAGTCCACATGCCCTTCAACATTAGGGGGCTGCTTTAAGGGAAGGCACCCCCTCAAAGTACCCTAGCCTCAACTGGCACCAGGCTCTGTAGCATCCCAGTGCCCAGGAGAAAGTGCTGGCATTTAAGGGATCATGTTCCACTTACCTGCCCCTCCAGGCAGGTAGGTGGAACACTTTAAAGGGGAACAACCTATTTGCCGGCTACAAGATGGCAAGTAGGTGGACCATGAGCTCCCACTCTTTTTTGCCACCTGGGGTGCTGAAGAACTTGTTGCCTGTCAGCATTCTGCTAGGGTGCTTTGAGGGTATTAACGTAGTATTAACATAGCAGGGGGTTGTGCACTCAGTGATCCCAACATGTGCGAATTTAACCATGGAAGTGCTAAACCAGTATTAAAAACACAGAATGTGCACTTCCCACAAACTAAAATATATAGTGTAAAAGAAAAGGAGCACTTTAAAATACACATTCCCCACTTCAATCTAAGGAATATTTTAAATGTTTTGTCAGTTGAAAAATGTATGCATTTTGGATGAGTATCAAAACAAATTTACAATCTCTGCTTGATAAATAGGATACATCTAACAATAAAGCACTTTCTCATTGAAGGACAGTTTTTGGATGAACCTTACTTCAGGAAAACTCCATAGCGTGAATCTTGGTTGAAAAATGGGCAAATGTTGGGTGAAGGTTGGCATCTTCCTCACCAAATCAATGATAGATACTCCGAACAGAGCTTAGCATGTGATGTTGAACAATGACTTTTGCCGTTTCCATCACCATTCTGAATCTTGTGTTTCTTCGGGATTACTATAAACCATCTATATACCATAAGATGAATTACACTTGTATGATACAAGCAATTGCAAAACATTTTGAGAGGTGGGGCTTTGCAGCAGGAAGTGTCTAACCTTGACTTGGAGAGTCAAGGTTTTGTATCCTAACTAGTCCTAGACTACAATGACATATTCAGGCTGAAAGAAAGTGATTGAAATACAAGTAAATGTATTTATAAGCATAACAAGATTCCTATACTTCAACAGTATTAGTAGTTTATTCATGGTGAACAGATGTAGTTTTTTCTTTTTAAAGGAGACCTTGCACTGAGAATATATTATATTATATATTGTTCTTTTCCTCACAGTCTAGCATATAGTTCTCATCGCATTTTTTTTGTTGCCATACCAAATCTGCCTCACATTTTTATAGCCTACATAACTTGACTATAAGTCCAAAGGCAAAGATATAATTATTTAAACTGCCCACATGACTATAAGTTTTGGATTGTATAACTAAAGGCCAAACTTTTTTTTCTTTGTCTTGGATAGAGTGGAGAGGGATAAGAACGCTTGTCAATTTGTATTGCTGTCTGTGCTCCAATTGAGGAAATTCACCCTCTCTATTTGTCCTGTTTACCATTATCATTGAAAGTGAATGTAAAAGAAATCCAAAATATTGGGTTGTTTCCTTCACTTCTTCTTTGGCTAGGGGAAGAAATCTCCCCAATGGGACACAAATAGCAAAATAAAAATCTGACAGGGGTTATAACTAGAGATGAGCGAAGTATTCAAAAATTCGATTCGACTGATTCGGCGAATTCGTAGAAAAATTTCGATTCGAGTCGAATATATTCGCTGTGAATTTAACTTAAAAAAGGGTGTTTCTAGGCTTCAGAGAGACTTAATATTAGTGCTGAACACTGTACCTTTAATTTAAATGCCCTTGGAGTCTGCTGGGGAAGAGAAATAACACTGTCAGGCAGTATGACATGCAGATGAGTGCCGTCGATCTTAGAATCACCGCACACTTCACTCATTTGGCCAGTCACGGGGCCAAAACCAGAGTGTGGAGCCACAGTGTGGCGGTGGAGGCAGCAGCAATGGGAGGCCATACAGCACCCTATGACAAAAATGGAAACCACCAGCAGTGTGAGGAGACCTGAAAGTGGCACATGGCAGAGTGTGGCGATAGAGACAGCAGCAATGGGAGGCCGTACAGGGACCCATGAGACACTCTGGACCTGGCAGCAGCATGAGGAGGCGGTACAGGGGCCCATGGCAGATTACGGGCCTGGCAGCAGCATGAGGAGTCGGTACGGGGGCCCATGGCAGATTACAGGCCTGGCAGCAGCAATGGGAGGCCGTACAGGGACCCATGACACAATCTGGACGTGGCAGCAGCATGGGGAGGCGGTACAGGGGCCCATGACAGATTACGGGCCTGGCAGCAGCATTTGGAGTCGGTACGGGGGCCCATGACACACTCTGGACCTGGCAGCAGCATGAGGAGGCGGTACAGGGGCGCATGACAGATTACGAGCCTGGCAGCAGCAACTTGGACAGGAGGACGTTCAGTTTCTGCACTGTCTGGTGCGTGCTCGCAAACTGTTGTCTCTTGGAAACGGATTCCAAGAAAGACTGCTGACGGAATCCGTGAAGAGGAGTAGCAGGAGAAGGAGCATCTGAACGAGCGGAATATGCCAACAAGCGACAACAGGGGCCTATGGCAGATTAGGGGCCTGGCAGCAGCTATGGGAGGCCCGTAATCTGCCAGCACCCTATGTCAAAAAATTCTACACACCAGCAGTGTGTGAGGAGACCTGAAAGTGGCACATGGCAGAGTGTGGCGATGGAGACAGCAGCAATGGGAGGCCGTACAGGGACCCATGACAGACTCTGGACCTGGCAGCAGCATGAGGAGGCGGTATATAGGGGCCTATGGCAGATTAGGGGCCTGGCAGCAGCTATGGGAGGCCCATAATCTGCCAGCACCCTATGTCAAAAAATTCTACACACCAGCAGTGTGTGAGGAGACCTGAAAGTGGCACATGGCAGAGTGTGGCGATGGAGACAGCAGCAATGGGAGGCCGTACAGGGACCCATGACAGACTCTGGACCTGGCAGCAGCATGAGGAGGCGGTATATAGGGGCCTATGGCAGATTAGGGGCCTGGCAGCAGCTATGGGAGGCCCGTAATCTGCCAGCACCCTATGTCAAAAAATTCTACACACCAGCAGTGTGTGAGGAGACCTGAAAGTGGCACATGGCAGAGTGTGGCAATGGAGACAGCAGCAATGGGAGGCCGTACAGGGACCCATGAGAGACTCTGGACCTGGCAGCAGCATGAGGAAGCGGTATATAGGGGCCTATGGCAGATTAGGGGCCTGGCAGCAGCTATAGGAGGCCCATAATCTGCCAGCACCCTATGTCAAAAAATTCTACACACCAGCAGTGTGTGAGGAGACCTGAAAGTGGCACATGGCAGAGTGTGGCGATGGAGACAGCAGCAATGGGAGGCCGTACAGGGACCCATGAGAGACTCTGGACCTGGCAGCAGCATGAGGAAGCGGTATATAGGGGCCTATGGCAGATTAGGGGCCTGGCAGCAGCAATGGGAGGCCCATAATCTGCCAGCACCCTATGTCAAAAAATTCTACACACCAGCAGTGTGTGAGGAGACCTGAAAGTGGCACATGGCAGAGTGTGGCGATGGAGACAGCAGCAATGGGAGGCCGTACAGGGACCCATGAGAGACTCTGGACCTGGCAGCAGCATGAGGAAGCGGTATATAGGGGCCTATGGCAGATTAGGGGCCTGGCAGCAGCTATAGGAGGCCCATAATCTGCCAGCACCCTATGTCAAAAAATTCTACACACCAGCAGTGTGTGAGGAGACCTGAAAGTGGCACATGGCAGAGTGTGGCGATGGAGACAGCAGCAATGGGAGGCCGTACAGGGACCCATGAGAGACTCTGGACCTGGCAGCAGCATGAGGAAGCGGTATATAGGGGCCTATGGCAGATTAGGGGCCTGGCAGCAGCAATGGGAGGCCCATAATCTGCCAGCACCCTATGTCAAAAAATTCTACACACCAGCAGTGTGTGAGGAGACCTGAAAGTGGCACATGGCAGAGTGTGGCGATGGAGACAGCAGCAATGGGAGGCCGTACAGGGACCCATGAGAGACTCTGGACCTGGCAGCAGCATGAGGAAGCGGTATATAGGGGCCTATGGCAGATTAGGGGCCTGGCAGCAGCAATGGGAGGCCCATAATCTGCCAGCACCCTATGTCAAAAAATTCTACACACCAGCAGTGTGTGAGGAGACCTGAAAGTGGCACATGGCAGAGTGTGGCGATGGAGACAGCAGCAATGGGAGGCCGTACAGGGACCCATGACAGACTCTGGACCTGGCAGCAGCATGAGGAGGCGGTATATAGGGGCCTATGGCAGATTAGGGGCCTGGCAGCAGCTATGGGAGGCCCATAATCTGCCAGCACCCTATGTCAAAAAATTCTACACACCAGCAGTGTGTGAGGAGACCTGAAAGTGGCACATGGCAGAGTGTGGCGATGGAGACAGCAGCAATGGGAGGCCGTACAGGGACCCATGACAGACTCTGGACCTGGCAGCAGCATGAGGAGGCGGTATATAGGGGCCTATGGCAGATTAGGGGCCTGGCAGCAGCTATGGGAGGCCCATAATCTGCCAGCACCCTATGTCAAAAAATTCTACACACCAGCAGTGTGTGAGGAGACCTGAAAGTGGCACATGGCAGAGTGTGGCGATGGAGACAGCAGCAATGGGAGGCCGTACAGGGACCCATGACAGACTCTGGACCTGGCAGCAGCATGAGGAGGCGGTATATAGGGGCCTATAGCAGATTAGGGGCCTGGCAGCAGCTATGGGAGGCCCGTAATCTGCCAGCACCCTATGTCAAAAAATTCTACACACCAGCAGTGTGTGAGGAGACCTGAAAGTGGCACATGGCAGAGTGTGGCAATGGAGACAGCAGCAATGGGAGGCCGTACAGGGACCCATGACAGACTCTGGACCTGGCAGCAGCATGAGGAGGCGGTATATAGGGGCCTATGGCAGATTAGGGGCCTGGCAGCAGCTATGGAAGGCCCATAATCTGCCAGCACCCTATGTCAAAAAATTCTACACACCAGCAGTGTGTGAGGAGACCTGAAAGTGGCACATGGCAGAGTGTGGCGATGGAGACAGCAGCAATGGGAGGCCGTACAGGGACCCATGAGAGACTCTGGACCTGGCAGCAGCATGAGGAAGCGGTATATAGGGGCCTATGGCAGATTAGGGGCCTGGCAGCAGCAATGGGAGGCCCATAATCTGCCAGCACCCTATGTCAAAAAATTCTACACACCAGCAGTGTGTGAGGAGACCTGAAAGTGGCACATGGCAGAGTGTGGCGATGGAGACAGCAGCAATGGGAGGCCGTACAGGGACCCATGACAGACTCTGGACCTGGCAGCAGCATGAGGAGGCGGTATATAGGGGCCTATGGCAGATTAGGGGCCTGGCAGCAGCTATGGGAGGCCCATAATCTGCCAGCACCCTATGTCAAAAAATTCTACACACCAGCAGTGTGTGAGGAGACCTGAAAGTGGCACATGGCAGAGTGTGGCGATGGAGACAGCAGCAATGGGAGGCCGTACAGGGACCCATGACAGACTCTGGACCTGGCAGCAGCATGAGGAGGCGGTATATAGGGGCCTATGGCAGATTAGGGGCCTGGCAGCAGCTATGGGAGGCCCGTAATCTGCCAGCACCCTATGTCAAAAAATTCTACACACCAGCAGTGTGTGAGGAGACCTGAAAGTGGCACATGGCAGAGTGTGGCGATGGAGACAGCAGCAATGGGAGGCCGTACAGGGACCCATGACAGACTCTGGACCTGGCAGCAGCATGAGGAGGCGGTATATAGGGGCCTGTGGCAGATTAGGGGCCTGGCAGCAGCTATGGGAGGCCCATAATCTGCCAGCACCCTATGTCAAAAAATTCTACACAGCAGCAGTGTGTGAGGAGACCTGAAAGTGGCACATGGCAGAGTGTGGCGATGGAGACAGCAGCAATGGGAGGCCGTACAGGGACCCATGACAGACTCTGGACCTGGCAGCAGCATGAGGAAGCGGTATATAGGGGCCTATGGCAGATTAGGGGCCTGGCAGCAGCTATAGGAGGCCCATAATCTGCCAGCACCCTATGTCAAAAAATTCTACACACCAGCAGTGTGTGAGGAGACCTGAAAGTGGCACATGGCAGAGTGTGGCGATGGAGACAGCAGCAATGGGAGGCCGTACAGGGACCCATGAGAGACTCTGGACCTGGCAGCAGCATGAGGAAGCGGTATATAGGGGCCTATGGCAGATTAGGGGCCTGGCAGCAGCTATAGGAGGCCCATAATCTGCCAGCACCCTATGTCAAAAAATTCTACACACCAGCAGTGTGTGAGGAGACCTGAAAGTGGCACATGGCAGAGTGTGGCGATGGAGACAGCAGCAATGGGAGGCCGTACAGGGACCCATGAGAGACTCTGGACCTGGCAGCAGCATGAGGAAGCGGTATATAGGGGCCTATGGCAGATTAGGGGCCTGGCAGCAGCTATAGGAGGCCCATAATCTGCCAGCACCCTATGTCAAAAAATTCTACACACCAGCAGTGTGTGAGGAGACCTGAAAGTGGCACATGGCAGAGTGTGGCGATGGAGACAGCAGCATTGGGAGGCCGTACAGGGACCCATGAGAGACTCTGGACCTGGCAGCAGCATGAGGAAGCGGTATATAGGGGCCTATGGCAGATTAGGGGCCTGGCAGCAGCTATAGGAGGCCCATAATCTGCCAGCACCCTATGTCAAAAAATTCTACACACCAGCAGTGTGTGAGGAGACCTGAAAGTGGCACATGGCAGAGTGTGGCAATGGAGACAGCAGCAATGGGAGGCCGTACAGGGACCCATGAGAGACTCTGGACCTGGCAGCAGCATGAGGAAGCGGTATATAGGGGCCTATGGCAGATTAGGGGCCTGGCAGCAGCTATAGGAGGCCCATAATCTGCCAGCACCCTATGTCAAAAAATTCTACACACCAGCAGTGTGTGAGGAGACCTGAAAGTGGCACATGGCAGAGTGTGGCGATGGAGACAGCAGCAATGGGAGGCCGTACAGGGACCCATGAGAGACTCTGGACCTGGCAGCAGCATGAGGAAGCGGTATATAGGGGCCTATGGCAGATTAGGGGCCTGGCAGCAGCTATAGGAGGCCCATAATCTGCCAGCACCCTATGTCAAAAAATTCTACACACCAGCAGTGTGTGAGGAGACCTGAAAGTGGCACATGGCAGAGTGTGGCGATGGAGACAGCAGCATTGGGAGGCCGTACAGGGACCCATGAGAGACTCTGGACCTGGCAGCAGCATGAGGAAGCGGTATATAGGGGCCTATGGCAGATTAGGGGCCTGGCAGCAGCTATAGGAGGCCCATAATCTGCCAGCACCCTATGTCAAAAAATTCTACACACCAGCAGTGTGTGAGGAGACCTGAAAGTGGCACATGGCAGAGTGTGGCAATGGAGACAGCAGCAATGGGAGGCCGTACAGGGACCCATGAGAGACTCTGGACCTGGCAGCAGCATGAGGAAGCGGTATATAGGGGCCTATGGCAGATTAGGGGCCTGGCAGCAGCTATAGGAGGCCCATAATCTGCCAGCACCCTATGTCAAAAAATTCTACACACCAGCAGTGTGTGAGGAGACCTGAAAGTGGCACATGGCAGAGTGTGGCGATGGAGACAGCAGCAATGGGAGGCCGTACAGGGACCCATGAGAGACTCTGGACCTGGCAGCAGCATGAGGAAGCGGTATATAGGGGCCTGTGGCAGATTAGGGGCCTGGCAGCTATGGGAGGCCCATAATCTGCCAGCACCCTATGTCAAAAAATTCTACACAGCAGCAGTGTGTGAGGAGACCTGAAAGTGGCACATGGCAGAGTGTGGCGATGGAGACAGCAGCAATGGGAGGCCGTACAGGGACCCATGACAGACTCTGGACCTGGCAGCAGCATGAGGAAGCGGTATATAGGGGCCTATGGCAGATTAGGGGCCTGGCAGCAGCTATAGGAGGCCCATAATCTGCCAGCACCCTATGTCAAAAAATTCTACACACCAGCAGTGTGTGAGGAGACCTGAAAGTGGCACATGGCAGAGTGTGGCGATGGAGACAGCAGCAATGGGAGGCCGTACAGGGACCCATGAGAGACTCTGGACCTGGCAGCAGCATGAGGAAGCGGTATATAGGGGCCTATGGCAGATTAGGGGCCTGGCAGCAGCTATAGGAGGCCCATAATCTGCCAGCACCCTATGTCAAAAAATTCTACACACCAGCAGTGTGTGAGGAGACCTGAAAGTGGCACATGGCAGAGTGTGGCGATGGAGACAGCAGCAATGGGAGGCCGTACAGGGACCCATGAGAGACTCTGGACCTGGCAGCAGCATGAGGAAGCGGTATATAGGGGCCTATGGCAGATTAGGGGCCTGGCAGCAGCTATAGGAGGCCCATAATCTGCCAGCACCCTATGTCAAAAAATTCTACACACCAGCAGTGTGTGAGGAGACCTGAAAGTGGCACATGGCAGAGTGTGGCGATGGAGACAGCAGCAATGGGAGGCCGTACAGGGACCCATGACAGACTCTGGACCTGGCAGCAGCATGAGGAGGCGGTATATAGGGGCCTATGGCAGATTAGGGGCCTGGCAGCAGCTATGGGAGGCCCGTAATCTGCCAGCACCCTATGTCAAAAAATTCTACACACCAGCAGTGTGTGAGGAGACCTCAAAGTGGCACATGTTTGAGGCATGATTCATGGCGGATTTAGTCAGTTGTGTCAGGAACTGGTGGTTTGAAATCCAGACTAATCCACGCCTGATTCATTTTCACAAACGTGAGTCTCTCCACACTTTGGGTGGACAGTCGTGTCCTCCGCGGAGTTACAATACCTCCTGCCGCACTAAACACGCGCTCCGATGCCACGCTACTGGCCGGGCATGACAGCCTTTCAAGGGCAAATTCAGCTAGTTGGGGCCAAAGGTCAAGTTTCGTTGCCCAGTAGTCAAGGGGATTGTCTACCTCGGTTGGCAGGGTGCTGTCCAAGTAGGCCCAAGCCTGTTGTTTGAGGTCCTGCTCCAGGTCCACCTGATGCTGCTGCTGCTGCTGCGGCTGGTTAGTAGTTTCCTCACTGCGCTGGTGAAGAAAGCTACTCATCATCGACTGCAGACTGAGGCAGCTGCTGCTGGTGGAGCTGCCACTGCTCCTACCACCCCACCCCTCCCCTGCTGCCATGGCAGCGGAACGCGAGCGCACAGGGCCCACAGTGTCTGAGGATGGACGTTGGCGCACAAAGGCAGAGACCAACTGACTACATAGGTGGTTTTTATAGTACGTTATTTTGGCCTCCCTCTCAGCAGGTGTGAAAAAGGCCACCATTTTGGAACGGTAGCGAGGGTCCAACAAGGTGGACAGCCAAAAGTCATCCCTCTGTCTGATGGTTATTATTCGGCTGTCGCTACGCAAGCAACCGAGCATGCTATGGGCCATTTGTGCCAAGGAATGCGAGGGACTCCCTGCCTCCATCTCCACAGCATACTGCCACGGTGCGTCTGGGTCCTCTGTCTCCTCCTCCTCCTCCTCTACCAGATGCTCCTGCTCCTCCACTCCTGTCCGCTGAGTGGAAAAACCACCCATTTCACTCAATAATTCCTGAGCACAAATGTCCTCCTCTACCTCCTCCTCTTCTTCCTGTCCTGCCCCCACAGGGGTCATGTGGCGTTGAGATCTGTGCGCCACGTCTACCGCACCCTGACCAGCCATTGTTAACAGCATTTGTTCAAGGACGTGCAACAGAGGAATGACGTCGTTCATCCCATAGTCCTGCCGACTCACGAATAGCGTGGCCTCCTCAAAGGGCCTGAGCAAGCGGCAGGTGTCACGCATGAGCTGCCAATGGCTGACATCGAAGTTACACAGGGGAGTACCTTTATCCGCTTGTAACATCAGGAAATCGGTGATGGCCTTTCGCTGTTCGTAAAGGCGGTCTAACATGTGTAGGGTTGAATTCCACCTTGTTGCAACGTCGCAGATCAGGCGATGCTGTGGAATTCCGTTCTGCCGCTGCAGCTCAAGGAGGGTGTGCTTTGCGGTGTAGGAATGGCTGAAATGCATGCAAAGTTTACGTGACATTTTAAGGATGTCTTGCAGTGGGATGGTGGATTTTAAGAACCGCTTGACAACCAGATTGAACACGTGAGCCATGCATGGTGCATGGCACAACCTTCCTTGACGCAGAGCAGACACCATGTTCTTTCCGTTGTCGGTCAACATGGTTCCGATTTTCAGTTTGCGCGGAGACAGCCATCTGTCGATTTCTCTGTTCATTACACTCAGAAGTTCCTCCCCTGTGTGACTACGTTCGCCAAGGCATACCAGGTGCAGAACAGCGTGACACCGTTGCGCCCTGCACATGTGATATGCCGGTCGGGTAATGGGACTTGGCACGGGGGTGGCGGCTGAGGACACGGCGGAAGAAGAGGTGGTAGAGGCGGACATCTTTGCCGGACCAAGGACGTGCAAACGTGGAGGCAAAAGCGGCGTGACCTGTCCAAGTTGCTGGTGCGGCTGTGACGGCACCACGTTCACCCAGTGGGCCGTAAATGACATGTACTGTCCCTGACCATAGTTACAGCTCCACACGTCGGCGCTGCCGTGCACTTTGGCAGAGACCGACATGCTCAAAGACTGGCCCACCATGTCTTCTACATGTGAATGCAGGGCTGGCACTGCCTTTTTGGCGAAGAAATGACGGCTTGGCACTCTCCACGAGGGCGCGGCACAAGCCATCATTTCTCTGAAAGGTGCTGAGTCCACCACTTGGAAAGGGAGGGACTGCAGCACCAGCAACTTGGACAGGAGGACGTTCAGCTTTTGCACCGTCGGGTGCGTGCTCGCAAACTGTTGTCTCTTGGAAACGGATTCCAAGAAAGACTGCTGACGGAATCCGTGAAGAGGAGTAGCAGGAGAAGGAGCATCTGAACGAGCGGAAGATGCCAACGAGCGACAACTCCCCTCAGCAGAGGTGTTGGAGCCTTGACTGGCTGATGGAGGGCGATTGACGTCGGGTGACGGAGCAAGTAACGGAGCGGGTGATGGAGCGGGGGCTGGGGCGGGCAGAACCGCCGTATCTTTATCACGGTTTTCCCAGGCCACCAAATGGCGACGCTGCATATGCTGCCGCAACGCTGTAGTCCCAACATGGGCCCCCTGGCCACGCTTGACTTTCTGGCCACATAGTCGACATACGGCTACGTTTACTTCCTCGGGCGGCTTGACGAAAAATTGCCACACCGCCGAGTAGGAAACTTTGCCCCCGATACTCCTCACTGGCTGACTGCTGCTTCCTCCGTGCACACCGGCACCACTACTGGCCGTGGTGGTAGGCTGCAGTGGAGCTGGTGCTCTACTCCGTGGACGTTTGGCTCCACTGACACTGCTGCGACCCTGCTGCTGTCTCCTGGGCAACCCACCGACTGTTTTGCTCGCTGCCAAGCTGCCACCCTCTTCTCCTGATGATGCGGAAGAAATTGCCTGATGACGACGAGGCTGCCAAGTGCGATCAACCTCCTCATCATCAAGTAGGGTCTCCGCCTCACTACTAGCCCCCTCGGCTGCGTCTGGGTCAGGAGACAGACCTGTCTCTAGACCGGCTACCGAGCCACTCTCCTCGCCACTACTTCTTCGCCTGGCTGCTGAAAAGGCGGATGTCTCCCCCCGTTCCTGACCGCCCTCTGTTAGCTCTTCCTCACTGTACAGTGGGGCTGAGCCCACAGCATGCGATACTTCGCTTGGTGAGGGAACACCAAAGGACAGGGGCAGGTAGAGGACACGTGATTTCAGTGGGCTTGGTCCCGGGCCATGCCAACTAACGGTTGTGTCTGACGTACCCACCGACCGTTGGCTGTAGGTGTCAGAGGTGACCTGGGAAGAGGAAGACGACTGAGCCAACCAATCGACGACGGCAGGGTTGTCGGTGGAGACACGACCGCTGGATGACACCGGGAGCACTGGCCTCTGGCTGCGAATAGTGCTGCCTCGACCCCTTCCTCTGCTGCCACGTCTGCTCGCTCCTAAAACATTGCCTCCTCTGCCACTCCTCTGCATGTTGTCTGACATACTCTTTAATTAAACGATTATGTGTCCCTGAGTAACAATTCTGTGTCCCTGAGTAACAATTCTGTGTCTGTGCGAGTAACAATTCTGTGGCCCTAAGTAACAGTTCTGTGGCCCTCAGTAACAATTCTGTGTCCCTGATTAACGTTTCTGTGGCCCCAAGTAACAGTTCTGTGGCCCTCAGTAACAATTCTGTGTCTGTGCGAGTAACAATTCTGTGTCTGTGCGAGTAACAATTCTGTGGCCCTAAGTAAAGTTTCTGTGGCCCTAAGTAACAATTCTCTGGCACTCAGTAACAATTCTGTCTGTCCCTGAGTAACAATTCTCTGGCACTCAGTAACAATTCTGTCTGTCCCTGAGTAAAAATTCTGTGGCCCTAAGTAAAGTTTCTGGGGCCCTGAGTAACAATTATCTGGCACTCAGTAACAATTCTGTCTGTCCCTGAGTAACAATTCTCTGGCACTCAGTAACAATTCTGTCTGTCCCTGAGTAAAAATTCTCTGGCCCTAAGTAAAGTTTCTGGGGCCCTGAGTAACAATTATCTGGCACTCAGTAACAATTCTGTCTGTCCCTGAGTAACAATTCTCTGGCACTCAGTAACAATTCTGTCTGTCCCTGAGTAAAAATTCTCTGGCCCTAAGTAAAGTTTCTGTGGCCCTGAGTAACAATTCTCTGGCACTCCGTAACAATTCTGTCTGTCCCTGAGTAACAATTCTCTGGCACTCAGTAACAATTCTGTCTGTCCCTGAGTAAAAATTCTGTGGCCCTAATTAAAGTTTCTGTGGCCCTAAGTAACAATTCTCTGGCACTCAGTAACAATTCTGTCTGTCCCTGAGTAACAATTCTCTGGCACTCGGTAACAATTCTGTCTGTCCCTGAGTAACAATTCTCTGGCACTCAGTAACAATTCTGTCTGTCCCTGAGTAAAAATTCTGTGGCCCTAATTAAAGTTTCTGTGGCCCTAAGTAACAATTCTCTGGCACTCAGTAACAATTCTGTCTGTCCCTGAGTAACAATTCTCTGGCACTCCGTAACAATTCTGTCTGTCCCTGAGTAACAATTCTCTGGCACTCAGTAACAATTCTGTCTGTCCCTGAGTAAAAATTCTGTGGCCCTAAGTAAAGTTTCTGTGGCCCTGAGTAACAATTCTCTGGCACTCCGTAACAATTCTGTCTGTCCCTGAGTAACAATTCTCTGGCACTCAGTAACAATTCTGTCTGTCCCTGAGTAAAAATTCTGTGGCCCTAATTAAAGTTTCTGTGGCCCTAAGTAACAATTCTCTGGCACTCAGTAACAATTCTGTCTGTCCCTGAGTAACAATTCTCTGGCACTCGGTAACAATTCTGTCTGTCCCTGAGTAACAATTCTCTGGCACTCAGTAACAATTCTGTCTGTCCCTGAGTAAAAATTCTGTGGCCCTAATTAAAGTTTCTGTGGCCCTAAGTAACAATTCTCTGGCACTCAGTAACAATTCTGTCTGTCCCTGAGTAACAATTCTCTGGCACTCCGTAACAATTCTGTCTGTCCCTGAGTAACAATTCTCTGGCACTCAGTAACAATTCTGTCTGTCCCTGAGTAAAAATTCTGTGGCCCTAAGTAAAGTTTCTGTGGCCCTGAGTAACAATTCTCTGGCACTCCGTAACAATTCTGTCTGTCCCTGAGTATGAATTCCGTGGCCCTAACTAGCGTTTCTTTGTCCCTAAGTAAAGTTTCTGTGGCCCTCAGTAACAGTTCTGTGTCTGTGCGAGTAACAATTCTGTGTCTGTGCGAGTAACAATTCTGTGGCCCTAAGTAAAGTTTCTGTGGCCCTAAGTAACAATTCTCTGGCACTCCGTAACAATTCTGTCTGTCCCTGAGTAACAATTCTCTGGCACTCAGTAACAATTCTGTCTGTCCCTGAGTAAAAATTCTGTGGCCCTAAGTAAAGTTTCTGTGGCCCTGAGTAACAATTCTCTGGCACTCCGTAACAATTCTGTCTGTCCCTGAGTAACAATTCTCTGGCACTCAGTAACAATTCTGTCTGTCCCTGAGTAAAAATTCTGTGGCCCTAAGTAAAGTTTCTGTGGCCCAGAGTAACAATTCTCTAGCACTCCGTAACAATTCTGTCTGTCCCTGAGTATGAATTCTGTGGCCCTAACTAGCGTTTCTTTGTCCCTAAGTAACAGTTCTGTGGCCCTGAGTAACAATTCTGTGTCTGTGCGAGTAACAATTCTGTGGCCCTAAGTAACAGTTCTGTGGCCCTCAGTAACAGTTTTGTGTCTGTGCGAGTAACAATTCTGTGTCTGTGCGAGTAACAATTCTGTGGCCCTAAGTAACAGTTCTGTGGCCTTCAGTAACAATTCTGTGTCTGTGCGAGTAACAATTCTGTGTCTGTGCGAGTAACAATTCTGTGGCCCTAAGTAAAGTTTCTGTGGCCCTAAGTAACAATTCTCTGGCACTCAGTAACAATTCTGTCTGTCCCTGAGTAACAATTCTCTGGCACTCAGTAACAATTCTGTCTGTCCCTGAGTAAAAATTCTGTGGCCCTAAGTAAAGTTTCTGTGGCCCTGAGTAACAATTCTCTGGCACTCCGTAACAATTCTGTCTGTCCCTGAGTAACAATTCTCTGGCACTCAGTAACAATTCTGTCTGTCCCTGAGTAAAAATTCTGTGGCCCTAAGTAAAGTTTCTGTGGCCCAGAGTAACAATTCTCTGACACTCCGTAACAATTCTGTCTGTCCCTGAGTATGAATTCTGTGGCCCTAACTAGCGTTTCTTTGTCCCTAAGTAACAGTTCTGTGGCCCTGAGTAACAATTCTGTGTCTGTGCGAGTAACAATTCTGTGGCCCTAAGTAACAGTTCTGTGGCCCTCAGTAACAGTTCTGTGTCTGTGCGAGTAACAATTCTGTGTCTGTGCGAGTAACAATTCTGTGGCCCTAAGTAACAGTTCTGTGGCCTTCAGTAACAATTCTGTGTCTGTGCGAGTAACAATTCTGTGTCTGTGCGAGTAACAATTCTGTGGCCCTAAGTAAAGTTTCTGTGGCCCTAAGTAACAATTCTCTGGCACTCAGTAACAATTCTGTCTGTCCCTGAGTAACAATTCTCTGGCACTCAGTAACAATTCTGTCTGTCCCTGAGTAAAAATTCTGTGGCCCTAAGTAAAGTTTCTGTGGCCCTAAGTAACAATTCTCTGGCACTCAGTAACAATTCTGTCTGTCCCTGAGTAACAATTCTCTGGCACTGAGTAACAATTCTGTCTGTCCCTGAGTAAAAATTCTGTGGCCCTAATTAAAGTTTCTGTGGCCCTAAGTAACAATTCTCTGGCACTCAGTAACAATTCTGTCTGTCCCTGAGTAACAATTCTCTGGCACTCAGTAACAATTCTGTCTGTCCCTGAGTAACAATTCTGTGGCCCTAATAACGTTTCTGTGGCCCTAAGTAACAATTCTCTGGCACTGAGTAACAATTCTGTCTGTCCCTGATTATGAATTCTGTGGCCCTAACTAGCGTTTCTTTGTCCCTAAATAACGATTCTGTGGCCCTCATTAACAAGTCTGTGTCCCTGAGTAATGGTTCTCTGTCCCTAAGTAACTTTTCTCTGTCCCCAATTATCGTTTCTGTGGCCCTAACTCTGTCCCTGTCCCTAGTACAGAGCGGTCTGCCTCTGTTCAATAACTGCAGGCAAATGAAGAATTCCAAAATGGCCGCTATTTATAGCTCGACCATTACACAGTGCTGGCTGGCTGGCTGCTGATAGGCTGATGCGATCACATGTAGTTGAGGAATGCATTATGGGTCAGCGCGCCTTGTCTGCGCGCCTTCCCAGACATCCCCGCTCCGTCGCCGCACATGTCAGCCGCCATTTTCTGAAAAATTTCGATTCGCGCGTCCGAATTAGGCTATTTTTCGGATTCGGCACGAATCGAAATTTTTCCGATATTCGACTCGAATTCCACTTCGGATACTTCGATTCGCTCATCTCTAGTTATAACCCTCCCTTGCTGTATCCAAAATGAAAAAAAAAATGTTTTGCCTAAAGTTCTACTTTAACCACTAGCCTACAGGGCACTTATACCTCCTTCCTGCCCAGGCCAATTTCCAGCCCTCAGCGCTGTCACACTTTGAATGACAATTGCGCGATCATGCAACACTGTACCCATATGAAATTTTTATCATTTTTTTGTGACCGATAGAGCTTTATTTTGGTGGTATTTAATCACCTCTGGATTTTTTCTTTTTTCTTAAACAAACTAAAAACCACTGAAAATTTTGAAAAAAACAAAACGTTTTTTCTTAGTTTTTGTTATAAAATGTTGTAAATAAGTGATTTTTCTCCTTCACTGATGTGCGCTAATGAGGCTGCAGTGATGGCCACTGATAAGATGCACTGATGGACACTAATAGGTGGCACTGATGAGGAGGCACTGGTAGGTGGCACTGATGGGCATTGACAGGCATCACTGATGGGCACTGAAAGGCAGCACTGATATATGGCACTGATAGGCGGCACTGACTGGCACTGATAGGCGGCACTGACTGGCACTGTTAGGTGGCACTGACTGGCACTGTTAGCAGGGGCGGACTGACAACTCATGGGGCCCCCGGGCAATAGGGGATCATGGGGCCCCTGTGTCCTTGCCCAAACTCAAAAAAGCCTATGAAAAAGGTACCAGGGGCATCTCATGGGGCCCCCTACTGACCCCGGGCCCTCGGGCAGTGCCCGACTTTCCAAATGGTCAGTCCGCTCCTGACTGTTAGGTGGCACTAACTGGCGGTGATAGGCGGCACTGACTGGCACTGATAGGCGGCACTGACTGGCAATGATAGGTGGCACTGATTGGCATTGATAGATGCCACTGACTGGCACTTATGGGTGACACTGAAAGGCAGCTCAGATGGGCACTGATGTGCACTGGTAGGCACTGATATGTGGCATTGATGTGGCACTGATGGGCACTGGCAGGTGGCACTGTTCAGCACTGACAGCTGGCACTGATGGACACTGACAGGTGGCACTTCTGGGGCCACACTGATCATCAGGGCACACTGATTATCAGTGCCATGATGATCTGTGTACCTGTCCCCTCTGCGGAATGCCGATTACCGGCTCTCCTCTCCTCTCAAGCTGTCAGCGTAACAGCTCGAGAGGAGAGAAATGCCGATAACCGGCATTTCCCTGTTTACATGTGATCAGCTGTAATTGGACACAGCTGATCACATGACCGAGCCGACATCTTCAGCTCTTTCTGTGGATCAAGGGACACAGCGCACCGCCGATCGCCAAGCGCTCCCTAAGCCGCGCATGCGCGGTGAGAATGGAAGGACGTCATATGACGTCCTATCAGAACAAGAGAACCACCTTGCGCTCGTCATTGGACTATATGGCGGGCGGGAGGTGGTTAAATCTGGCTTAGGTTACCCTCCCATGCCACAAACCATTCTATATAATACTGTTTAACCATTTGCCCTCAGAGGATTTACCCCCCTTCCTGACCAGGCCATTTTTTGTGTTACAGCACTGCATTACTTTAACTGACAATTGGCGGTCATGCAACGCTGCGCCCAAATGAAATTTACATCCTTCCCACAAATAGAGGTTTCTTTTGGTGGTATTTGATTGCCTCTGCATTTTTTATTTTTTGCGCTATATAAAAAAAAATGCTCACCCTATAGCCAAATCAAACAAGTGCTAAACTAAATAAACTATGCATAAAGGTATAAATCAATTGAATCAAGTACATATAATACTATATATAGTAAGACTTATATGCTTTCAGGGGATAGGTTTATATGTTTATTTGAGATACCGTCTTAATTCAGTAAAAAAAAAAAAAGACCAACAATTTTGAGAAAAAAAACAATATTTTTGACTTTTTGATATTAAACATGTCCAGTACAGGGGCCCCCTGTCAGGGAGCGAGGAGCCAGACACACAAGGAGGTGCAATTAAAGGTAGGTTTAATAACATAAAAATAAGACAAGAGTCTATGCAAGTCCAACAGCAGAACTCTTAGCCAAAGCCGGGATCAAGAGCCAGGAAAAATCGTCGCCAGAGCCGGGATCAGGAGCCAGGAAGAATCGTCACCAGAGCCGGGATCAGGAGCCAGGAAGAATCGTAACCAGAGCCGGGATCAGGAGCCAGGAAGAATGGTCGCCAGAGCCGGGGTCAGAAGCCAGGAGGAGTCTTAGCCAAAGCCGAGTCGGTATCCAGGAAAGCAATGAGTAGCTAAACAGGAGCTTGCTGTTGTGCAAGAGACAGGACATGAATGCAATGGGCAGCTGCAAACAGCAGATTTATATGTGATGAGCCGCCACCTCCTGGGGGAGGAGCCTCAGAGGGCTGAAAGCATAAAGGATCCCACAATGCTTTGCAGACACCTAAGATTGATGCCAGCACATGGAGCAGCACAAGCCCTGAGGAAAGGTAGGACCTTGACACCCCCAGGCAATAGGGGATCATGGGGCCCCTGTGTCCTCGCCCGCACTCAAACCACACCCAAAAAAGCCTATGAAAGGTACCAGGGGCATTTCACGGGGCCCCCTACTGACCCCGGGCCCTTGGGCAATGTCAAGTGCCAGAATGGTCAGTCCGCCCCTGGTCCAGTAAAAAAATTAAAAAATCAATCGTCATAAATTTAGGCCAAAATGTATTCTGCTACATGTCTTTGCTAAAACAAAATCCCAATACATGTAAATTAATTGGTTTACGTGAAAGTTATAGCATTTACAAATGGCGGTATATATACTGGATTTTTTTTATTTTTTGTTTTTACTAGTAATGGCGGCAATCAGCGACTTATAGCGGGACTGCGGGACTGCGGCAGGGATTCTGACACTGGGGGGAACTGACTTGGTGTCACTGACATCCCCAGTGACACCAACACAATGATCAGTGCTAATGAAAAGCACTGACACTGTACTAATGGTACTCGGCAAGAAGGGGATAACATGTGGAGAAATCAAAGGGTTAACTGTGTGCTGTTTTACATGATGTTCTGTGTTTTTGCTTCACTGTAAGAACACTGCTTTGGATGGCTCTGCTATGCAGAGCCATGCAAAGTAGTGTGCAGGAGCTGACAGGGGAGAGATCTGTATTGTTTACTTACAATTCTCTCCCCCGTCGGAGATTCTCGGCAATCACCGGGTGCCGGCGAGTAATTACCAGACAGGACCAGCTCGCACGCGCCCCATACCCGGTAATGCAAAATCGCGTATATATACTTCTGCTATAGGGCAGACTGGAAGCGGTTAAAAATCACAATTGAGGTGCAGCTTATTGTCATGTAATCTTTCATACTCTGTTTTAATTTGTGATGCTTACACAGTTATGTAAGGAAATTCTTTCTAAGTTTTTAGTACTGATTTATGTGATAAGAACAATTCCTGATGTATGATAGTTGCGGTATATCCAGCACTAAATATTATTTTAAAAGAATCACTCACTTTTATTGTAGAACTCTGTCTAATAAAAGATAAATGAAATGGTATTACAATGTATACGTTTATTAATGTATTTTGGGGTCACATATCACGTTGCCTAAGGTAAAATGTAAATTTTTATTTCAGACCAATTCAATACAGAGGAGCCTTGGTAGTACACAGTAGCCACTAGGCTGGTAAAAAGAAAGTCTGATTAGTTGCTGTTGATATCTGCATTTTACTCTTTGCTTTACTGAATAAATTGGCTAATTAAACTACCTTTTTTACTAGTGCAGATCATATTGGGTGCCTCTGTATAGGAAATTAGAAGCCAGTAAATGTACTCAGACAACTTAAAGCTGAAGGAAATTGTAAATCCATTAGGTAAATAAAATATTTTTCTACCATAGCAACAAAGCTACCAGATCACGAATGTCCCCTTCCTGTTTGACCTTATGGAGTATTAGGAACAGGGACATAAATGAATGGCATATTTTAGTAGGAAGCTGAGGTCTTTTTACACATTAATATTAAAATATGTGGATGTGATATAAAGCTCTTTGCAATATTATTGTCTTATGGAAAGAAATGTGACATATATTAACTCAGAATGTACTATTATCTGATTATAAACAACTTACCTTGATTGATTTATGTATGTAATAGCCCATTTCATAGTACCCAATGTACACGGTTTGATTTCTCGGTGTAACAAATCAATGTGTTTTTCAAATAAAGTGAGAAGAGTGCCTATAGATGAATGTTCTGAGCCCCAAGAATATACAGCATGTAGTTGAAGAGCAAAGCCCCAAACCCCTTCTGGAATAGATGCATTTACACCTTGTGGACTAGACACATTTCATCTAGATACATTTTAATTATTTTTTTAGTCCGTATTCACATAGTCCTGACATTGTTAGGCTGATTTATTAAAGTAGCTGAAGTTCTTCATTTAAAAATTGGGTGAATATTGCAATTATCCAAAGTGGAAAGCAAACTCTTTTTCGCTTTGAATAACCAATCATGTGTTCGTGAATAAACAGGTGGCGCACACACCTAGTGCATTATCCAAGGTTTATTGAAAGGAGTGAAAAATAAAAACATACTCACAGACGAAGCATGTATCTAAAAAGCATTTGCATAATGACGTTGGCCACAACGGCAAGCAAGGTGTTCCAACTGTCAGTGTGGTCAAATAGATGACGTGTTTCGGGGACGAATCCCTTTCCTCAGAGCTACTGACCAGCCTCTGATGCAGATGTGTAGTGGATGGATGATGGGAGCCTTGCTGGTGATGCCACAAACTGTTTCGATTCGTCCCCGAAACGCATTGCTTGCCATTGTGGCCATAGTCATTATGCAAATGCTCTTCAGATACATGCTTCGTCTGTGAGTATGTTTTTATTTTTCACTCCTTTCCATAAACCTTGGATAATGCACTAGGTGTGTGTGCCACCTGTTTATTCTCTATCTAATGGCTGATCTCCCCGTCTGAGGAGGGCTGCACCCCTGAAGCATTTCCTTTGGTTGTCACTGTCCTGGTTCCCTTTGCTTCCCTTTTGGCTGTGCATATCCTGAGGTGCTGGAGAGTACATACGACATCCGACCCAATCATGTGTGGATGATTTTAAGATAATTGCATAATTGAAGTGAATATTAATACAATTATTTGAGTGAAGATCCTCAACTCTTTGAGTAAATCTGCCCAATTGTATTACCCAATCCTTTACAGAGTACATAGAACCATTCACATTGCTCTATGCTCAAGACAAGCTTGCTGCCTAATGACCCTACAAGCACCCACTGAGACATATCCTAGAGCCAATCTATTTAGAAGCTAATTAACCTACTGCTTTGTTTTGGACTGTGGGAGGAAACCCATGTTAACATGGAGAGAGCATATATTTTTTTACAGTTGCAATTTATACTTTTTTGTAATAAAGGTACAACTAATATAAAAAACAGTAGACCACAGCAACTTTAATTAACATACTTAGTAAGAAACAAAAACATACTGTCAGCTTATCAGCTACCGTAGAGTTAATATATATATTACAGTAACCATTACAGTCAGCTTTCACTGTATACAATCACATTATTTAAGCTATCAAATTCTACCCAAAGCATTATCCCTCTACCCCATTAAATATAAAGGGTGTCAATCTGCAATAATAACAACTGCTGTTACTAAAAGGTCTTTTGCTGCCATTTTCAACGACAAAGGCTCCTGTGTGAGTAGGAGGTATAAGTCATACGTAGTCATTAGGGATGAGATTAGGTTCAGTACTGGAAGGCAGCTGTCAGTACTGGAAGGCAGCTGTCAGTACTGGGCCAATGAGCTACAGGCGTGGTATTCCCCACCCAGCAGCTGCACATACACAAAGGAGTGGGGATGCTTATTACATCATTGACCTAATTGACCACATGGCCACATTAGGTCAATGACATATTCGGGTTTATTTACTAAAGCTGGAGAGTGAAAAATCAGGCTCACTTCTGCAGAGAAACCGATCGGCTTCAAGGTGTTATTGCCAAAGCGTAATTGAACATGCTGAGGTTAGAAGCTGATTGGTTTCAATGCAAAAGTGAGCCTGAGTTTGCACTCTCATAAACCCCATTAGGTCATATTAGGCCATATGTGGTCAATGATGTCACAAGCATCCCCACCTCTTTGTGTATGTATATACAGAGCTGGGAATCCCCCCCCCCAGCTCATTAGAAGCTGTCCTCTGGGTTTGGTTCCCTATTGCTCATTTCTTTGCAATAGACTCAAATCAAGCAGGTCATGTTTTATTACATTTCTTACAACAGTTGCAACTCAGGTAAACTGATATATTGGTACAGCTAAATTTCTGAATTACATCTAACTTAAACTGGTTAATGCAGTTTGGTTCCAGGTTAATGATGGATTGATACACTATGTACCACCATTTTGTTCACTGGGACTATTTAAAATAATCCCTCAGAAGGAGCTTAAAATGGTTGTATACCACAGATATGAAATATGAATAAAGAATATCCCTCTATAATGTGCACTTGTCTCAATCCAGAGCAAGTGTCATTTCTGTCTGCTGACCCCTTCCTCTGTTATCAGCATAAGTCACTTCTAACAAGTTTTCCTGACACCAACAGAAAAATGGTGCCAGGGGAGGGATCTCCAGCAGAGTAACAGCCTCAACTCTGTTCCTGTGAGCTGTGTAGAAAGGGGGTTGTCTCTTCCCTCCAATCAGCTCTCAGAACTCTCCTCACTCTTTTTTTACTGCCAAGCAAGCTTTATAAATTCAGCACATGGAACGGATGTAGGGAAGAGAGGACTGCAAATAAACAGGTACAACTTACCTGTACACGCATCTCTGTGTATAACCTGAGGTCAGTCACTTCACTGTCTATATGTAAGGGTTTGCAACCACTTCAAAATAAGAAAACAAGCTCTGACTGCAATATTTACCTACTCTTCAGTGCTGCCCTGCAGTAATTCTATTCCTCTAGTAGAGGGTCTCAGTGTTCTGTACTGAGCGATGCCCAGCATCACTTAATCCAGAACTCTGAGGACATACTGTGAGTGCAAGGTGTCATTTTTGCAGTGTAATGATGTGGAAACCAACACTGACATCATCACATCAGCACTGCCCCTAACATAATTTTAAAAATATCTGCTGCAAAGAGAGGATATGAAGATGAGAACCTTGTGTGTTACGGACCTGAAGACATCAGAAAAAGGTAAGGATATTTAAAAAAAAAAAAAAAAAAAAATAGAGGAGCCGGACACTTCCAGTGCAAAGGAATGGGCACTGGGGAAGAAGGGTGAGACCAGAGTTTGGCTTAAAAAACCCAATATTTTCACTTGTAAATGCGGTAGAATTGTAATTAAAAAATGTAAATGATTAACAATGAAATGGGAACAACAATAAAAAGAAAGCACACTGACTATATTCAAGGAGAAAAAACATTGTGGGTTTGATTTAAGAGCGGAGATATCAGTACAGCAAAATAATAATTTATATGATACATATATTTAAAAAACATATAATAATAAAAAAAATTATAATAATAAAAGAAGAGTCTCCTAAAGCAAGTGTATGTTCATGATTTGGCCTAGAATACACATAGAACATAGAAGTAAGTGAATTTCCTTGTAGGTAACTGAAATAGCTGAAGATATGTCCCAGTCCAACATAACTCAGGCTTTTGGAAATTATTGTGGTTTCCTCTCTCAGAGGGACTTTCATCAATCAATACAAACTGTGACATATTTATTGTTACATCTCCCCTTCGTTATACTGTCATGGCAGCAAGTGTTCTAAATCACGAATTCCCCCAACCAACTCCATCACAGATAAATGTATTGTTAACTTCATGTGCTCATACATCACCACATTTACTGCAAATTCAAATTCTCTAGAAGAGTGTGTGGGTTTTTTTTTAGAATAAGCAATCCAGTTATCTGAACTTACAAATACATCATATAAAGAGGCATAGAAAAATAATGCATTTACTGTTGTAGTTATGGCTTTATAAAAAAGAAGGTAAGCCAATTTATATTAATGTATTTTTTCTACTAACCTTCAGTTCAGCAATACTGCTAATTAGTTGTGCAGCACTCGTTTATATAGCATAATTATTCAAGGCTTTATTGCAAAAAAGTAGATATAATCCCTACTTAGACGATATTTCGTTTGCTAAAGCACTATGTATTATAAATAATTGTTATTTTTAAAACAAATATTGTTTTCATCCTTTTTTTGCATCTTAATGCTGCTGATCTCCTTCAGCACCTTTAGCCACTTCCTATCCTCATGCACTTGCTCCAGTGTCAACTGCATATCTGCATATCATTGTTCTGAACCAGCTTTCCGATAGTGTCAGTACTGCGCTTGTAGGCTTGTACAGGGGTGTGTAACAGGGTGACAATGCAGTAACACTACTGGGAGACAGTTGCCACCATATAACAGCATGTGCCCAAATAACGATAATGAGGACAGGGTCAGCAGTAATTTTTTTAATGAAAGCTACAAATTTAACCCCTTGAAACCGACGGCACACAAATTAGCAGCCTCGCAGAACTGGGCTTTTTTCCATGGGGCCACTAATTTGCATACCTGTCTTTCTGCTGGGTGTGCGCCACACAGTGCGCTCCCAGCACAAAGAGTAGGGTGTCACTGAGAGCCCTGGGTCCCGTTCTAACCATTGGGACCCGAAACTCCCAATTTTGGGTCACCTGATCACTGTGATAGCCTCTGATCAGTCACTGTGAAGCCCGCCCCCTTGTTTTCGCTCTCTGAATGGAGAAGAGATACACTGAGATACAGAGAGGAAAAAAAAACAAGTGTGTGTAATAAATAAATAAATGAATAAATTATTATTGTTATTAATAATAATAATATTAATAAAAAATAAACAAAAATATCTAGACCAAGGTTTGATCTAGGTCCGTGCCAGGGTTAGTGTTTGGGTCAAGGTCAGGGGGTCAAAGGTCAGGGCCAAGGTCAGATTTTTTTTTTGGGTCAGGGTTTTTTTTTTAAATTCGTATCAGTGACAGTGGCAGCATAAAAAAGAAAAAGCAAATTGCTCACTATTGTTTCTGGGCTGTACTACGTGTACAAACAACAACTAACATACACACATGTGGTATCGCTGCAATTGTCAGAAGAAGGAGAAACTATTTTGGGTTGTTTTTTGGTGGTAGGTTATGGTAGTAGCAAGAAATATACAACTAGATTTAAAAACAATGTTTTTTTTTTACTATTTCGGGCCAGTTTTCCTTTGGTAATAAAAAAAGGAGATATTCATTACAATTTACTATCAAATAAAAGCCCAATTTGTCCTGAAAAAAACAAGATATAATCCACCTGGATGCACAAAATAGTTGTGATGATATGTACAGTTTTGCTAACACATGTCAAAGTTGCAAAATTATGCTTAAGCGTTAAGATTTGTTTTAGCCTTAGGCGTGAAGGGGTTAAAGAAGGAAACTTTTGAAATTACATTAATATATTACCCTCCTCCTTCCCCGTTTTCCCTACCCTTCTCTTTTTTCAAAATTTTCAGTTGCATTGCTCAGTTTTGAAAAACTAAAGTCTACTCTACAACTATATTCCTTTATCATTAAGGATATGATTTAAATAAAACAACACATTTTGAAGTTCCTCCATCTTGCAATGCTTATCACTAGACCTGTGCTCTCCACTCCTGAATGACATTATCTTAATAAAGTTAAAAAATAGCTGGAAATATTCCATGACTGGTACCAGAGCCAGTGAAAAGTGTCCTCAAACAACTTGAAAGCTATACTCTCCGTTGATTCTATCATATATTCATGCTATAAACTGCAACATTCCATAGAACAGCTTGCTACAGATGGCAATTCACTCACTGTCAAGGTGTTAGGAATAAAAGAATGCTCATTTACTCTTTTATTATTCCATATGCATCCTTAGCAGTCACAAAAATGTCTAATTTAAAGGGGCATTGGTAATGAAAATATTCTTAGGCTGGCCATACATGGATCAAAATTCGTCCCGGGACCGGACGAATTTCAATCCCTGTATGGGCACCCTGCTTGTACACAACTCATTCTATCGACTGTTCGGGTATTTCTCAAATAGTGCCACTGGCTACAGCTGGCAACACTGATCATTGTGTTCTGAAGGCTCCACACTGGCAGAACACAATAGTGTTGCAGGAGAGATTCCCCCATCAACACTGACAGTTTTGATGGGAGAATCAAGCAATTTCCTGTCCATTAACCCATGGTGGAAGCAAAGAAAATTGCATAACCTGTTGCCTGGTTTACTGTTTAGTGCATTGATGGTCAACTTAAAAATTATAGAGGGTCTCAAGTGTGGCCTTCAACACTCCTGGGGGGGTGGGGGTGCATAATAGTAGCATGTTTCCGTGCTTTGAGTTGCATTGCGTTGCTTTAGGCAGCCCATTCAAAATAAAAGGGTTGTGATACACTGAAAATTTCAGTCTTGTTGCATTGTTTTATTTTTTACACTGAAAAGAAAGTAGAATTAAAATAAGCCATATCATTAATTTCAGTGATGGCAAAGTCACCTCCTAGTAACTCTCACCATAGGTGTCAGTGACTGCAATAATAATCCCCAGCATTAGTGTCAGTGGCTTCAATAATAACCCTTTGCACTGGTGTCAGGGACCCCAATAATAACTACAGCATGTGTCAGTGGGTGCATTTATAACACCTGGAATATTATTTCAGGTACTTATATAGCACCGTCAACTTATGCAGCGCTTTACATACATATATTGTACATTCACATCAGTCCCTAACCCTCAAGGGGTGTATAATCTAAGGAATGGAATATGTCAGTGGGCTCAATAGTAACCCCCAACATTGCTGCTAGTGGAAGCAGTAGCAGCCTTCATCATTGATACCAGTGACTGCAATAATAACTATCAAGCATTGGTGTCAGTGGCAGTGCTGTTAAACCCCCTCTTGCATTGCTGATCCTTGTCAATGTTAACCTTACTCCCCTCAACTCTGTATTGTTAGGCTGGCCACGCACTAGTAGGTTTGCAAACGTTGGTATGAACATTCATATGAAAATTCTCAGTACATTCCATAATATAATGAGTGCCTTTCAGTGCAGCTCACTGGAAGTAACACTGCATTTCCCGGCAAGATCAACAGGTATTCTCTGTATGTGAATAACATGCATTTGCCTGAAAAATAAAAACTGATGCAGCCATCACATCTTAGGGTTGGTAGGATGCAATACTTGGAATGCTTATTCTTGGGTTTATACAGTTCCTTGAAAAAGTATTCCTACCCCTTGAAATTTTCCACATTTTGTCATGTTACAACCGTAAATGTGTTTTATTGGGATTTTACGTGATAGATCAACACAAAGTGACACATAATTGTGAAGTGGAAGGAAAATGATTTTCAAAATTATTTTTACAAATAAATAGGTGAAACGTGTGGTGTATATTTGTATTCAGCCCCCCTGACTCAATACTTTGTAGAACCACCTTTCCCTGCAATTACAGCTCCAAGTCTTTTTGGGTATGTCTCTACCAGCTTTGCACATCTAGAGAGTGACATTTTTGCCCATTCTTCTTTGCAAAATAGCCCAAGCTCTGTCAGGTTGGATGGAGAGCATCTGTAAACAGCAATTTTCAAGTCTTGCCACAGATTCTTGATTGGATTTAGGTCTCGACTTTGACTGGGCCATTCTAAAACATAAATATGCTTTGATCTAAACCATTCCATTGTAGCTCTGGCTGTATGTTTAAGGTTGTTGTCCTGCTGGAAGGTGAACCCCCGCCCCAGTCTCAAGTTTTTTGCAGATTCTAACAGGTTTTCTTCTAAGATTGCCCTGTATTTGGTTCCATTCTTCCCATCAACTCTGACCAACTTCCCTGTCCCTGCTGAAGAAACGCATCCCCACAACATGATGCTGCCGCCACCATGTTTCACAGTGGGGATGGTGTGTTCAGGTTGATGTGCAGTGTTAGTTTTCTGCCACACATAGTGTTTTGCTTTTAGATCAGAAAGTTAAATTTTGGTCTTGTCTGACCAGAGCACCTTCTTCCACATGTTTCTTTTTCCCCCACATGGCTTCTCGCAAACTGCAAACGGGACTTTTTACGACTTTCAACAATGGCTTTCTTCTTGGCACACTTCCATAAAGGCCAGATTTGTGGAGTGCACGACTATTAGTTGTCCTGTGGAGAGATTTTCCCACGTTAGCTGTGGATCTCTGAAGCTCCTACAGAGTTACCTTGGGCCTCTTGGCTACTTCTTTGACTAATGCTCTCCTTGCCCAGTCTGTTAGTTTAGGTGGACGGCCATGTCTTGATAAGTTTGCAGTTATGCCATACTTTTTCAATTTTCATATGGTGGGTTGAATAGTGCTCTGTGAGATGTTCAAAGCTTGGGATATTTTTTTATAATCTAACTCTGCTTTAAACTTCTCCACAACTTCATCCCTGACCTGTCTGGTGTGTTCCTTGGTCGTCATGATGCTGTTTGTTCACTAATGTTTTCCCAAAAAACCTCTGAGGGCTTCACAGGACAGCTGTATTTATACTGAGATTAAATTACACACAGGAGGACTCTATTTACTACTCCCGTGACGTCTGAAGGCAATTTGTTCCACTAGATTTTAGTTAGAGGTTTCAGATTTTAGGGGGCTGAATACAAATGCACACCACACTTTTCAGATATTTATTTGTAAAAAAATGTTAAAGACCATTTATCATTTTCCTTCAACTTCACAATTAAGTGCCACTTTGTGTTGATCTATCACATAAAATCCCAATAAAATACATTTACGTTTTTTGGTTGTAACACGACAAAATGTGGAAAATTTCAAGGCACTGTATATCCTATAATTTGTGCTCTTATTTATTGTCTAGCTTCTTATTTTAACCCCTTCCTGCCACCACCTCCTGGCCTAATAAGAGGTTCTTAATGCCAGGAGGTGGAAGCGGGCATTCTGAGCAGTCACAGCGGTCTGATTCTGATTGGCAGTCACAGCGCTCACATGAGCGAAAAGCTCTTGATTGCAAGTATGCATTAGGAGCTCTCTGATACCTGCTGGTAACTGTGCTGGGAGCATGCAGGGGCATGTTCTCAGCAGATAAATGTTTACATTTGGGACACATATATGTGGCCTCTTAGCATTAAAGCCCACTTGCGAAAGGCCGCATATATATATATATATATATATGTGTGTGAAACTCGAAAAATTAGAATATCGTGCAAAAGTTCATTATTTCAGTAATGAAACTTAAAAGGTGAAACTAATATATGAGATAGACTCATTAAATGCAAAGCATGATAGTTCAAGCTGTGATTTGTCATAACTGTGATGATTATGGCTTACAGCTCATGAAAACCCCAAATCCACAATCTCAGAAAATTAGAATATTGTGAAAATGTGCAATATTCTAGGCTCAAAGTGTCCAACTCTAATCAGCTAATTAAGCCATAACACCTGCAAAGGGTTCCTAAACCTTTAAATGGTCTCTCAGTCTGGTTCAGTAGGAATCACAATCATGGGAAAGACTGCTGACCTAACAGTTGTGCAGAAAACCATCATTGACACCCTCCATAGACAGGGAAAGCCTCAAAAGGTAATTGCAAAATAAGTTGGATGTTCCCAAAGTGCTGCATCAAAGCACATTAATAGAAAGTTATGTGGAAGGGAAAAGTGTGGAAGAAAAAGGTGCACAAGCAGCAGGGATGACCGCAGCCTGGAGAGGATTGTCAGGAAAAGGCCATTCAAAAGTGTTGGGGACTTTCACAAGGAGTGGACTGAGGCTGGAGTCAGTGCATCAAGAGCCACCACACACAGACAGATCCTGGACATGGGCTTCAAATGTCGTATTGCTCTTGTCAAGCCGCTCCTAAACAACAAACAATGTCAGAAGCGTCTTACCTGGGCTAAAGAAAAACAGACCTGGTCTGTTGCTCAGTGGTCCAAAGTCCTCTTTTCTGATGAGAGCAACTTTTGCATCTCATTTGGAAACCAAGGACCCAGAGTATGGAGGAAGAATGGAGAGGCACACACTGCAAGATGCTTGAAGTCCAATGTGAAGTTTCCACAGTCTGTGTTGATTTGGGGAGCC